>NC_048893.1:177503325-177608925 GCF_011077185.1 Oxyura jamaicensis
AAAAGAAAAGAAAAAACACCTTCGTATGGGCTCGCTGGGAAGCTGCGGAGACGGCTTTCTGCTCGTCGTGCAGGTAGTCCCGAGCGAATTCCTCGGGATTTCGGCTGCGTCGCGACCGTGCCCGGTGCTCCGGTCCTTAAGGTAAACTTCTCCGGGAGTGGGTTTCCAGAAAAAAAATAACATAACCGTAAAAATTAATATATACAGGGGAACGAAAAGATCAAACGGCTGCGCTCGTCTCTTACCCCCCGAGGTTCATGTGAGGTATCTTAACGTATTTAATTTCTTTGCGTTCATTATTTGTTACAGCTCGGACATCGTCCCCCAAGCCTCCTTATGCTTAATAAACTTATTTTCGCTTTGCGTTTTCCAAAGTAAACCTCGTCCGTTTACTCGCTCCGCTGTAGCCCTCCGGTTTCAGGGGCTGGGTGTTGCTGGCCAGCTCTTCGGTTGCTGAGCTGTTGTCAGTAGGGGCTGAGAAACCCCGGGATTTTGTCATCCCAGCCCTAAAATATCGATGAAAACAGGCTTTGCCAGCTAATTATTTGCTCCCCTGCACGCAGGGAGATCTCGCGCTGTCAGTTCCAGCCTGGCAAATGGAGATGCATGATTTTAATAAAGCCATTATCTGATAACAACGTAAAACCGTCTGATGTGTAAATAAGAAGGGAAGATGCCTTTGAGGGTGGCAGCCCGAGCCCCCCGCTGTGGCAGGCATCACAACCGTACTTTTCTCCCTCACCTCAATTCCTCCCCGGGAGCAGCGGCACGGTTTTGGCCGTGACCGCTCCGAGTGGTCAGCGGCGATTAGGTTGGGATAAAACGTGACGCGCACCTGAGGGGCTCCCGCTTTCGTGTCGGGGGTGGCGGATTAGATGAGCAGTTCTGAAATTCCCAGCAGGTGGTAGCGCTTCAATAGCCGCCTCATCTCGCGCCGCAATAAGCAAAAATAATTAATCTCTTTGCTGACGGACAGAGAAAATATCTCAAATTTACAGAAATGTTGCGGATACACGCTTCTCTCTTGCTGCTCGTGCTGCTTGGCCGCTTCCTCAAGTGAAACGTAGGGAGGGTTTAGGGACTTTCAGGATTGGAGTTGCTGTTTTACTGCCTGCCTCTCTCATGCATAACCCCAGCTGTGCAAATTCCAGGTTGCAAAATGTTTATAAATTGTAAACCCCTTGTAAAACCCACTGCAGGGGATTTGCAATGAGGAGGGCTGAGGATACCTGGGGTCAGGGCGAGGTACAGGCTCCAATGCACTTGTAGTCTCGTTCATGGTAGCTGATTGATTCCTGATGGTCCCTTATTAACTGCAGCCTCCCCTCTGCTCTCTGAAGGGGGAATGGTTGCTGAGTGATATATTGATGGAGCTAGGAACAGGTTAGCTGTGCTAAACCAGTGGGTCATGGCACTCAGAGGAGCTGACTGGTTTGTGAAACATCAAATCTGTTCTGTGGCCTTTGATACTGCTGGAAAACCTACTGGAAGTCATAAATCCAGTTGGTGTTGGTGTTGTTGTAAAACTTGTGGACTGTCCAGAATGATTACAGAATACTTAATGACCTAGAGAAATAGGGATATTATCTGAATAGGTGAATGTATGTGGCACTAAGTTGGTATATAACCTGTCCTATTACTTCTTTAACTGGGGGGAAAAAATGTTGCAAATAAAATTGTATCTTTGGTTGTTACCTGGCTTCTGACACTGCAGTGCCTACAAACCTCACAGTTCCTGGTGGATTTCGTCTCATAATACCTGTACCAGACAGTGAAGTGCTATTTCCGGTGAAGAGCCAGAGGAAAGCTAAGTGATGAGACCAAGACCATACAGGAAATCTGTTGCAGAGCAGGGACTCGAAGTTTTCCTGTGTCATTTACATCACACACAAGCCCCTTGGTCTTCATTCCCAAGGCCCTTTATGGCTCATCCTCTCCTTATCTGTCATTTCCAATTCACTTTGGAGAGGAAGTCTTCCATTTCCAGTTAGCCCATTATACCGTCCCGTGGAACAGAAAGCATCTTTTTCTGCTGCTGCGTGTCTGCTGCATCTCACACAATGGACCCTTAGTCCCTGCTTGTCCACCAAAGTAATAAATTAAAAAAGCCAATTATTCAAAGTCTGATAGCCGCCTCTGTTCAATCGCTGCTCATCTCATGAAGTTAATGAACTCGAGGTAAAAGATCTGCATAGTGTAGAAAGCATTTCAGACACATTGTCTGCCTTGAAAGGCAAGATTTTCTGCGGGTGCTGGAAAGGGAACAACAATAGAGCAGGGGCAGGAGGTGAAGAAGTGGGAAATTTTTGAGAGGGGAAAAAAGAAAAGGGAAGAATTGTAGGAAGAAGGTGGCTGAAGGGGAAGAAATGTGAACCAAGAATAGAGGTCAGTGCAGTGTTTGCACCAAGCAGGGTGGAGAGAGAGAAAACTGGAGAGGAACAAACACATGGAGAAAGAAGGAGGGGAAGGAGAGGAGGAATGCTATGCTAGAAATGGGTGGGCAGTTCGTAGGCTGAAAGCTGCTATTAGAAATCAGCTGGCAAAGGTGTAAAAACTCAGGGAGACTTCGTGCATGCATGTTAACCTAGGATTTGTTCAGGGAATCCTCAACTAGGTTGGTAAGTCGGGGGGCTCCAGCTGCATCCAGTGACAGCAGAGGGAGAAGTAGCCCCTGGCTGGACTTGGCGAGGCACCTGATGGAAGCGCTTGGAAGTTAGTTTTGGTGCCGTTTCAAATACTCCAGTTGCAGCTTGGGTGTTGCCTGCACTGCCCGCCAGAGCCTTTTCCTAAGCCAACCAAGATAACACAGATGAAAGGGTAAAAGGGAAGAAGGGTTGGGGTCCGGTTCATGAAATGCCCAAAGGCCCTGGTGCTGGGCTGTGTCCACAAACTGGCTTAGAAAGAGCCTCTCCTGAAAAGTTTCTGCTATAAACATGGAGCAGGAGAGTGGGGATGGGGAGGGGGGGCAGATTAATGATGCGATTTGCTAACATCATACATCTGACAGTGGCAGAAATAGGAATAGAAGTCAGGTCTCCTGTGTCTCACTCCGGTGCCCCATCTAATGAACCATGCTGCGTTTCCATCTGTCAGCTTGACATGCGCAAATTAAAATGTATGGCAACTATCTCAGGAGTATTCTCCTGCCCGGTCTTCTTTCTTCCTTAGGATGTATTCCTTCTTCCGTAGCTTTGTTTCCTTTCTGCAGTGTGTCACTCATTAGGCTCATATTAAGATGATTTGAATTTTATCTGACACTGTGTGATTGTCTAAAAACAGTATTTGCAAAAGACATTTGAAAAATATGTGGCTAAGAAAGCTAGAGGTGGAAAGGACCCATTAAAGCACCATTGTGGTTACTGCCCATAAAGCATTTTTATTTCCCCTCTCTGGTTCAGTGCAGTTTCAAGCAGTGCCATGTAACTTCTACTTACTATTTTCCTTGAGTGATTATGCCATTGGCCAAGGCATCTCTTGCAAACATATTCAAACATATTTTTTTAAACCTGCTTTTTCTTTCTTGGGTCACTCTTTGTTTCTTTCTTTCTTTTTTTTTTTTTCCCTTTAAATGCCCAGTGAATGGTTAATGATGGTTAATAATGGTTAAATCCCAGGACCACCAGCAGAGCAAGCCTCCGACACGACACCGTGTCTCTTGACAGTAGCCGGTGCTGCAGAGGAGAGCCAGCTCAGGAGTCCTTCGGGAGGCAAGCAGGGAGCAGCAGCCCCTAGGAGCAGGCTGGCCCTCCACCACTCTCTGCCATCAGGCTGCCCCTGGCTGGAGGCACGAGGTTTGTCTTCCTGTAATTTACAGCACAGCGAATGAAATTGCAGGTGTTTGGGGTATCACCGTCACTGCCTAATTCATTCTGGAGCCTTATCAAGTTCACGGGCCAGGTGGTGATGATTCCCCAGTAAATACGGACAGCTATTGTTGTAATGGGCCTTTGCTGAGCAAGGCTGTGCATATTCCTGTTAATCTTTTATTAGAAATTATTCTCTCCAGCCACTTGAATTAAGTGTCTATGAGAAACCATAGAGAGAATTGGCATGGAGTAGACAGGCGAAGAAGTCAAAATAATTTAAAAAGCTTTCAAATAACACATCGGCTGAATCTTAGGTCAACAACTCTTAGGTCGATAACTCAATGTTATTGTTGAAATATCTCATTATTTTTATGATTCCTGAAAATGTACCTGATCTTTGTCATGCCCAGTTCTTGTGTTTTAAGTTTATGTTCTGCATTTTTTTTCTCTCCTAACTTATGCATGCTCCGGTGCCAGTTTTCTCTCATAAAATCAGGTTGTAAACTCTATTGAACAAGAATTTTCTTGCATGTTTGAGTGACGGTAAGCACAGTAAGGCTTACTTTCAAACACTCCCATGCAATACAAAAGAGAGCAATTCTCATATTTTGAGAAGGACTCCTTTGAGCTCGGTCTTCTCTTTTTTAGATTCTCTCTTGCTTCTGTTTCTGGAGCGAACTGTAGGTTTTGCTGCTGTCATTCTGCTTCCAGCCTGTTTTATATGATTGTTACGAGACTCGTAACGACTAGTTTAAAGCACATTGAAATAAAATTGTGAAACCTTTTTTCAAAACGTTCTCTATTTTTGTTGGCATAACCAATGCTACATAGAATGTAAACTTAAAAAAATGATGGAGGAAAAGTTGGAAGTTAGCACTTTCTCCAGCTGATCAGTCTGAATGACATAAAAAGCAGTTATAGATCATTTATAGAGCCAGTGAGATAACTAAATAATATTACTAGACCTGAAAACAGGACAGTTTGAATTGTGTAGCAGCAATAAACCTCCAATATCTGCAACTGTTGAGGTCAGAGTTACATCTTGTATAAAATACTTCTTATTTTGCAGTTCTGAGTGTTGATTTTAATGGAAGATAAGCACAAAAGCAGCTACTGCAGTGCAAAGGTAAATTGTTGTGACCGGTCTTCGTTGTTCTGTCTCAGGACTTGACATTTCAAGAGGGAAAATGTACATTGAATTGTAGTTGTGCTTATCCATTGATCCAATATATGGATAATAATGGTTAGGTAAATGAGAGAAAAGTGTTAATTAATGGTGCGAGATTTTTTTTTTCTTACTGGTGGGATATCTTCTTGTATTTTATGAAGCAAAGTTAACACAGCTGAATTTTTTAAACTTTCAGGTGTTCTTGAAAAAAGTGCCTGCACTTTGGAGCTGAAAAAGGACATGAGGAGTAAAAGGACCTGGGATCTCACTGGTCAGAATGAAACAGATGTTGAAAGATTTTTCAAATCTGTTGTTAGTGGTGCTCTGTGACTACGGTGAGTACTAGAGCTTTCAAGGGAAAACTGTGAGGTGCATATTCACAAGGTGGCTTTGGATAGTGTTGTTTGCAGGATATCTGCTGAAATGTCACAGAATATAGTCGAGGTCTTGTGCAATATGTAGGTGGAAAAGACAACTCAACTTGCATAAGCTGCCCCTTTGGATCCAGCAGGAACCTTTCCTGCTGTGAATTTGCTCAGAGAAGTAAACAAGATAAATGAGCACATTTCTGTGGGCATCATCAAGGGGCTGGCTATGTTAGAAGCAGTAAGGGGAGCTCTGCTCTCTTTTGAGACTTGTATTCTGTAACATTTAACACCTGTCTTGGAAGCCAGGTCTATTTTAGGTGTCTGTACCAGGGTGGGAGGAACCACAACATACAAGTGCCTGATCCTCTCCATTAAATATAAAAGGAAACTATGGTGGCTGGCAGAGATGGAAACATCTACAGTTCAGGCAACCTCCTATGAGTGTGTGAGACCCCATCTGATGGACCTAAGCTGTCGACTCAGAGAACTTTTGAGAACAACGAGGTGTTCTCTCCTTTGACTATGTAAGAAGCCAAAGGATGGGATTCATATCCATTCAATTTTAGTCATGTAAAATTAGGCAGCTAGTCTGTTGTTGTTTGAGTCACAAAATGGCACATCTTGAGGGCAGCTCCAACCCATCTGCAGTCTGAAATGTGTGGGCTGAGAAAGCACCTCCTTCTCTCCTTCAGCTGTCAATGGAGATTAAACACCTCATTTAGGTTAGACAGCTACAAGATAGCTACAAGTCTGAGGGGAATCCTATGGATGGCATCTACCTTTTCCAAGAACATACTAAGTACAAGGTAAATTTGCAAAGATAATCAACTCTTTATTACACGGTGATTTAGAAATTTTGAAAACGGGACTCTTAATTTGTAAATAATACATGCTCTCAAAAATTACATTCATAGTTTAAAAGCAGGTGTTAAGGAGAGAAATGGACCACAAATGTGTAGAGTTTGCTTTTCCTGTGTACGTGAGAAAATATGCTCAGCTACCTGTACCTTTGTTCTTGCTCCGTCTCCCCTCTAGAACAAGGGATCACTAGATGCTATAAAGAACCTAGAGTTGGCCTCTCTTAGATGAGCTCAAGTCTAATAGAGATGGAGACTCTTGTCTGTGGCTTTTAGTACCACGTGTTGTTTTAATAAGACAAAATTAGCTAGCTAAGTTAAGAACAGTGTTCTGAGTGGGGAGCGGAGTGAAGTTAAGTATTGAATTCACTTAACTCAGGGAGTGAGGTGAATGATTGCAATATCCACGGGTTCTTGGTGAGCCAGTCCTGCAGGCATTCACAACTAGTTGACTCACAGGTAAAAGCAATTGTTTGGGAACGTTATAGAGAGTGGCACAGTGAGTAATTAAAAGGTGCAGTTAAAGAGCTAGATCTCTGTTGCAAACTTCAGGTGCATCATCTTTTCCCTTATTTCCAGTGAAAGGGTAGTCCCTAATTCTGAAAATAACTTACAAACAGGACATATCTTTGAGTATCACATATGTACATACATTTTAGAGAGCTATTTCCCTCATATGCTTCTGAATTTTACACCAATACTGCACTTTAAATGAACAAGTCTATTGTGGAAAATTACTGTAATGCTACAAAAAAAGAAGGTTCTAATATACAACAAAACAGTATTCTAATTTCTTATCAGTTTTTCTGATGTGTTTGTTCTTCGTAGCTCTGTTGTGCTGATGGCTGACAAGCCAACATCACAACCCAAGCTGGCTTGAACACAATTAAAAATAAATAAATATCAGAAGAGCACCCTCAAATAATAATTCTCACTCTTCAGAAGAAAAACAAGGATTTTCCTTTTGATCTTTCTAAGAGGGAGCTCTTGCAAAGACTCCTCTGGCAGGTTGTTGGCGCCACAGCCAGACTCCATTCAGTGGGAGACCATTGTAATGACAACCAAAAATATACAAACGCATTGAAAGCTGCCCCTGACTGGCTGTGCAAACAATTGGGACCAGGTTTTGGCTTGTGACAGAGCCATGCACGCACAAGAGGCTGGAGGGCAGCTGAAGGAGCACGCAGTGGAAGCTGGCTGCTTCTGACTGGCAGCTTCTGGAGCACTGTGGAAAACTGCTACGTGGGCCACCTGTGAGTGTGAAGTTGTTTTATTAAACAAAGGGGGGAGAAGGGATGCTGTGACCTGAGGGGTGCTAGGCAGAGCTCTGCAGTGCTGTAACAGCATCCTGCGGTAATGCTCGCTTTCCTCACTTCCCAAGTGATCCGTATTAGGGTGGATGGGAGCTACATGGCAGTCCCCTGGCCTCTCTCCAGTCCTCCCACATGCGTACACAACAGTGTTATTTCTTCTGGTGTGGGCCAGTCCAAATAAAAAATAGTGCAAATGAGTAAGGAGAGGAGAACAGTAGGTGTAAACATCAGTGCTTTTCATTACTATCACATCAAAGTTTTTGTTGAAAATTTGAAGCCTGAAGTTGAAATTTTTCACAGTGGGTTTTTGCCACGGCCTGATTTCTTTTTCCCTTACTACATTTCAGCCAACTTGAATCTGGCCAGTTCCTTTGTAGAGAAATGCATCATTTTGCCCACGTTCAAAGAAAAAGCCCAGCAACTTGCAACCATTTCTCTTGGAAAGTCTAACACAGCTGTGGGAACTTCATGTGTGTTAGAGAGCTCATGGAGCTCTGGGACATGCTTTTTGTTGTCTGTACGAGGATGTGGTCAGATTTGGTCCATGTGCAAGTCCTTGCCGATGAGTTAACAATGAAGCTCTCTGAGGGGCTGAGCATGCTCCAACTCCCTTTGGCTCCT
The DNA here is from genome assembly GCF_011077185.1 of Oxyura jamaicensis. Taxonomy (NCBI): domain Eukaryota; kingdom Metazoa; phylum Chordata; class Aves; order Anseriformes; family Anatidae; genus Oxyura; species Oxyura jamaicensis. The sequence continues at coordinate 177,511,459 of NC_048893.1, forward strand.
CTTGCCAGCCCTGCACAATACTGTGCATGCTGCAGCCCAGGGCAGCAGCAGCATGTTTGTAATGTCAGGCCCTGGAGGTGCTTGTTCTGTGCTGTCTGCTCCCCTTGCTGGCATGCTAGAAGTGAGCAAGAAAGGTGAGAACTTGCTGGAGTTGAATTGTTGAGGTTGCAAGGAGTCTCTGGAAGCCATCTGGTCCAACCCAGAGCAGGTTGCCCAGGACCCCGTCCAGGCGCCTTGTGCCGCTCTCCCAGGAGGAGACCCCACAGCCTCTCTGGACAGCCTGGGCCAGTGCTCAGCACAAAAGTGAGAAAGGCTAGGTAGTTCTGAGAGGCCCAGATAGTTGTTCAGTTGATATTTGAAGTTGTTCAGTTGATATTTGACAAGTTTTCACCTTTGGGTCTGTGCCCTGGTTCCTAAGACACTAAACTAGAATGGTGACATTTCTTCATCTTTTAGGGTCATTGCAGGGATAAACTCATGAATATTTCTAATACACTAATACACTGTGATAAGAGCACAATAGAAGAGTCCATGGGGGAAATGAATAATTCTGTGTTATCAGGATGGATTTGGGATGGTGTGCAGTCAATAATACATGGGACCACCCATGGAAGAACAAGAATAAAAGAGCCCTCTGGTACGAGGCACCATCCATCTGCCAAATGAAGCAGGATCTTGTGGAAAAAAAATGGTATTGACTCATGCAAATTAAAGGCCGACTTACAGCACACATATGTAAGAGCATACACATGATTTATATGTGTAAGGCCGTGCCTACAACCTTCATTCAGACGTTAGGGATGTGGTTGGAGCTGGCTATTTTAACTGCCTGTTACAGCTGGTGAAGAGTAATAGGCTGTTCTGGTGCACGCTGATGTAAGTGGCTATAGCTGGTCAGATGAATTGCTTCCTGAAAATTTTTGCTGCTGACAGGAAAGTGAATCCAAGGAGACGAGCTCAAATTGAAGCTTGCAGTGGTAGTTGTCTAGTATTCTGTGAGATGAGTCCTGCTGCTCCCAAATGCTGAGTGCTTGCCTTGGCACTTGCAGTGTTTTTCCAGCACAGCTTTCTTTGAGGTAATCTTAAGACATATGTAACAGATCGAACAAGTCAAAGTATTGTTAGTTGATACTACTTACTAAAGGATTGCTTTAACTGAAGTCTTACAGTTACATAGCACCTTCCATCCAAGACTCAGAAGCCTTTTTCCAGACAATTTATTATATAAAGATGTCTCACAGCACGTTCTGTATCTGGAGTAAATGTATGCAGTCCCCATTTTTCGGATAACCTTTCTGCGTCTGAAATCCTGAAGTTTCAAGCAATGCAGAAAAGCTAGCTGAGCTGAGAAGAGAAATGTGATCTTCTCAATCCAATGCTTTAGATATCATCTATCCCCACTAGTTACAGCATGTCTCAGGGTAATTTGGCAACTTGCACAAACATGGTCATGCAAGAAGTGCATTCAAAAAGCCTGTGCCATTTATAATGAAATGATGTCATTTAGACATGTTGCACCACATCTGAGACAAGAAAAGTGCTGCAGTCACCATCACTGTTATTTTCAGCTCTTTCACTCAAGTGTCTCTGTGATGCAAATGAGCAAAATGAAAGATTCATAAGACAGAGCAAGAGAAGAGGCTTCAAAAAGCATCATGCAGACTTCCTATTTTATTTAATTTGAGGGACATTTTTCATGTTTCTGTATTAAGAAACTACTGTTTTTTTGTTTTTGTTTTTGCTAAAATAAGTAGAACAGCTGGCCATTGTGAAGTGGGATTCAGGAATCTACAAGTGAAAGAAGTGGAGATTTTCATGGTCTATCCCTAGAAAAGAAGTTATGTGTGAATCTTTTTTTTTGTTGTTTTTGAAACCTTGTTTTTAACCTTCCTGAGTGTGTTGCTACAGTGAACTTTGAGCTGTTCCAAATCACATCCCTGCACAAAGGGGAGGTGGTGAGCTCTAATTGCTCTAGTTACAACTTTTTTTTTTTTTTTTTTTTTTTGTGATCTGATTCACTTTTAAAGTTTGAGCACGATTTCTTAAATATCCACTTTATAAATATGTATTTTCTTCTGTAAGTTGCATAAGCAATCAGTTATCTCTCTGTTTCTTAACACTGTTGTTACGCTGTTTTCCTTTCAGTTCTGGGTGAAGCAGAGTACCTCCTGTTGGAGCGCCCGGGTCATGTAGCCTTCAGCAACGAGACGGTGTCTGTGGAATATCGGTACTACAGCCATGGTAATGTGACGGCAGAGAACCTGTCCATTCTCCTGCTGGATGCCAGCACCAACGAGATCATTGCAAGAAAACAGCTTCCCGTGAACCAGTCCCAGGGGATGGTAGAGTTTGAGTGTTTCTATTTCACGAGTGCTGGGGACTTTTTGTTCAGAATGGTCTCTGCCAGCGATAATAGCAGTGCTGCTGCTGCAAGTGGAAGAACATCCACACTCCATGTGGAATGGCCCGTATTTCACGTTGATTTGAACAAGACTTCAGAACAGCCTGGAAGCTCCCTTCAGGTTGGACTTTTTACAAACGAGCACTTGTGTGCCACGAACAAGACAGTGGTGTCGCTGGATGTGATATTCACCAGCGCCCTTTATGAACTAGGAAGAGTAAGCTCTGATGAGATGCTGGGCATTAGAACTAGCAAAGGAATCCTGCTGTCTAAGTCCCAGTGGGTAGAGTTTGATTGTCCGCATGTTGGTCAAGAAACATACATCACTGTGTTACTGAAATCGTTAGCCACACATTCCCTTATTGCCTCCATGGGACCCATAGATCTCCTCCACAAATTCGGATACAGACTGGTTGTGGCACCAGAAGCAGTGTGCAAAACTTTGGTTCAGGTCTTCGTAGTCTCGCCACCGTGCACTTCTATCAGTGGCAAAATTGTTGTCTATAAAGAGGCTGTCAAGCATCCCACTCTAAGAACATCTTGGCTCTATGAGAACACCCTTCACCCAGGAGACAACAGGACAGAATTTAACTGCACTTTGTTTGATGTGGGGAAGAACAAATATTGCTTTGACCTCTATAATTTCTCAAACCGAAGCCATTTCCTACCGAGAGTTAAGGAGTGTATGATGATCCAAAGGAATATGGGTTTGTACCGACGTTTGTTTTCTTTTAGCAGAAATCAGCACTCTTCCCAGCCAACACGGGTAACGATAAATCGGTTTGATTGTAGCGTCTCTTATTGAATAGCTGCCTTTTGGGTCTTCTGCACCGGAAAAAAAACAGTTGTAAGGGCATATATAGATGGGAACAAAATAGAGTGGACTTGTGTAGAGGTGTACACAAGGACATTTGGTAACAAATGGCACAGTGATAGCTTAAAACTACATAAAGTTAAGGCTAAGTACCAAGCAAAACTGTCTGGGGCCTCTTGAATGATGGATGCGTCTAGATCCAGTAAAGCTGAAACTTGGCTTTCTCACTGGTTTAAGAAGCTACCACAGTAGATCTGACCCACTGGAGACATCTATGCTGCATTTAAGTGTCTCAAAGCCAAAAATCCAACATTAAGTAGCTGTCTCGCTGTTTGGCTGAGAGAGGCAGACATCTCACAAGGGTGATTCATCCCATCCTAAGATGGGTAGAGAAGATACAGGGGCTGAATCCTTGCCTGGCTGTCTTTTTCTACGCTGTTTGCTGTGAGAGTTTAAAATCCTACCTGCTAGATACACAAATTTTGATGACATGAATCAAGATTTGGCCATAGCAAAAGACACTCTTGTGTCATCACTTGGGCAGCTGGAGGGTTTTTGCAGCAGCCTTTCAAGTCATGTCTTTGCTGCTGCTTAAGACAGACCGCAGTGCATTTCCTGACCCATAAGGCCACCTGCCAGACCATGGGCCACATCCGTACAGCTGAGCTCTTTTCTTCCAAGAAGATATTAGATTCATCCAACCTGCCATGTGGGGACAGTCTGCCGTCTGTAGTTCTTTGGCCATGACCAGGCATGTTCTGGGAGAGTGCTGGTTGGCAGAGGCCAACACCACGTCCACGAGTATGAATGATCACAGTTAAGGAGTGATCATAGTTAGGGATGATCACAAGACAGAACTTGAGCCCATTTCTCAGTCCTGTTTAAGGAATATCCATACGTTCTTTATTTTTTCTCTCTACAACTTACATAGGTGTAGCCTCATAGGCTCTTGGGGGTAGTAGTCCATGGTTTGGCAGGGTCTACAAATCCCAGTAGCACGGCAGAGGAAGCAGATGAGCCAAATGTCCGCTGGTTTGTAGAAAACTGTAGCAAGGGAGGGGCTGCATGTGTACGAGTGTTAGGTTGTGTTGCCCACATCCTGGAAGAGAAAAGTAAATGCTCTGAAGTTTTGGAGCAGGCTTGCATCCCTAGGTTATGAATTAGTCTTTCCCATGGGCACACTTCAAAGAGCTTGGGTTGAAAGGCTGGAGATGTATTCGACACATCCCCACCCTGGTCTTACTGCAAAGGAAGTGCAGGAGCTTGAGCCAAAAAAAGGGTCCTTGCACCTCCTGGTCTGGTCTGGAGTGGGATGATCAGGAGACCAGGAGCACAGGACATGGTCCAGACACAGCTTACTTAAACTAGGTTTCTAGTGTTGTGTGGTTTGTACTACTTCATTAATTCTGATATTGTGAGCTCTTTAATTAACACTCTGTACTAAGAATGACCTCTCTTTTTACCACATGCCAAGCCAGGTACGTAGTCTCTGGAGCTTAACTTTCCATCTCTGTATTCTCTGTTGGCGTGCACTGTCTTTGGCACAGCAAAGTCCACCTAAAAATGAAAGCACACTTCCTTAATCGAGATAATTCTCAAGGAAAAAGGAAGAGAGAATTCTCTTTCTTTCTCTGTGCTTGGGTGGTATTTATATGGCAGGCAGATACTATCTAGCTAATTGCCCTGACAGATGAATATGTAGGATATGACACAGCTACGCTTCTGTGCCCAATATTTGACTGGTTTTAATTGTTGAAATCCACCTTAAGCAATGCCTGCAAGTTGCTTTGTTTCCCGGAGCTGCACGTTAGCACCATCCCCACAAGTGCAGCCGAAAGAAATCAGGCTGCTTGTGAAGAACGCCTTCAAGTCAAACGCTGGCAAGTTGGAAGTGTCACGTCGACGAAGCCGATGAAAGCGAAACCACGTAGCCGTAAAGAAAATGTCAACCCAAAATTAATTAGACAGCAGCATGTCTGCCTTCGTGGCGGCATCTGTGAGACTTCAAAGCCCCCAGGCAGCACCAGAGAGGAGCGGGGTGTTCAGGGAGGTGTGTGGCGGCCCGAAGCGGGGCGAACCTCCATGGCCTGTGGGGGCTGCAGGAGGGATTCTCCTGAGCCCCTGGCCCTGTGGCAGGGAAAAGGAAAGTAGGTGCATTTCCTAATGAAGCTCATCTAGCTTCAGCCTCCCGTGAGGGTTCTTACTCTGCTGCTCTCTGCCAGGTGAGGCAGCTGATTCCTACCCATCATCTTCCCCTGCGAGGTGTTGGCACATCCAGATTGTGTCGGTCCTTCCAGATAACCTCGGTGTTCTTTTTGGTAAACTGAACAGATCGAGCCCTTAATTGAAAGGTGTTTTCTTCAGCATTTGATTAATGTTCTGGCTCTTTTGGGCTCCATTTCCACTTCTTTTAGCAATCCTTTTTACTTGACGACACGGTACCAGCTTTGGGTGTCATCTTCTAATGTTCTCCTCCCTGATGCCGTTCGAGCAGTAGCACTCTTGTCGAGCTCCCTGCTTACTGCTCCTCTGCTTTTACTTCCACAGATTGCCCTAGCTGATTTTGCCACAGCTTTCACCCTGGAAACCCTTGAGCTGTTCTTGCACATGACCTTTAGTTCCGCAGTCTGTTCTGCGGGTACAGCTTGTATTCCTTCTGCCTACGTTTTGCATTTGGCGGATTTACAATCTACTTTCTGTGATTTGTCCTAACTTACCATGGAACCTACACTGCTCCGTGCAATTGTGCTGTCTCCTCGTGTCATCACAGCAGCGACATATTTTCTCAATAACGATTTTATATTTATTTTCCTGTCACCGAGGCAAGCGTTGTATAGCACCAAACATTATCCTTATCCCTTTGAAATCTCTCCAAATGCATTCCCACTCAGGGATGATTTTCTGTTGACAATTGCATATCAAATCTGTCACCCTGCCAGCTCTTAACTCTACTTAGCATATGCTCTGTTATTATGAAACAAAGATACTCTCTTGTAAAAGATGAAAGCTCCTAAATCATTAAAATTATCTTCATCCAAACCACAGAAGATGAGATAAAGTTGATTTTGCAACACCTGCTTTGCACAGATCAGGCATCAGTCATTTTCCTGACCCTTCGTTGATCCAGCTCTTTATTCCTCATCCCTGGCAGGCTTTGGACAGCCCGTGCAAGAGGAGTCTGTCTGTCTTGTGTCTGGAGTAGGAAGGAGAAGGCTTCTGGTGACCCTGGGCAGGCCAGAACAGCAGCTCTTCCAGCAGGGGCCATCAGATTCAAGTCAAGTGTCACAAAAAACAAACAAACACAAACAAAACAACCCTGTGTTTTCCAAGGCTGTGAATCTGTCTATTAAACATAGGGAACACATTTATTAAATGTGAGCCCGTGCTCGTGGAGCTTTCTGTAGACTGCAGCTGGAGAACCTGTGAAGAAATAACAGAGACGTGAGTCACTTCATTCATCTCGGCGCAGCGTTAACTGTTGCACGGAGATGAGTCAGAGAGAGCCATGCAGCTAAGATTTTCCCCACATCTGACTGATTTATTTGAATGTCTGAGAAAGAAAACTCTGCTTGGTCACTTTAGCCAGCAGCAGAAGTGTTGTGGGCTCATTTGTTTCATCCCATTATCCCGTGCTTTGCGTGGCTGGGATTTGAGTGTCCCCAGCAGTGGGACCTTGGCTCTCCTTAGGAAGATGTCCCACATCCTAGCCGGTGTCTGGCTGGAGTCATTCGGGATGGCTCTGATAAAATTACTCAGTAGTGCTATGGCATATAAGCGGGCATATTTTCTTCATGTTTCCAGTGTTAATTAATTATTATTCTTTTTACAGTTTTAGTTACACTTCCCAGACCAGGTTCAGCCCTGGTGTAAGTCCTAATGAAGCCTGTTGCGCTTGCTAACAGCAGGGATGAATTTTGTTGCCTTCTCTCACATCTGATTTTTGCTACCTGTCAAAGAAATATATGGAAAGGTCGACAGGGCACAAGTAGAGCTGTTTCCAGCAAAGGGAAAGAGGAAGGTAAGAAAAACCCTTCTGGAGGGAGAAGCAGTCACTAAGAGTGCAGTAAGGAGTATCCAGGGGTCGGGCGTGGATACAAGGCTTGCATCAAACCCTTGCTCCCTGCGTAAGGCAGTATGGATCAGCCCTGCCTGCTATCTGCACGAGGATCTGGGAACCAATTAGCTCTGTTGCCTCAATCCATTTCTTCCTTGCATTTATTTAGAAACAGGCTAGTGCAGGGAGGCTTGCTTTGTGCTCCAACCTGCGTCGCTTATGGCAGTGAATCCTTAATCTCCACATCCCTGGCATGTGAAGAATAAATGGGGTGTTGTGGACTCGCCAGGATAGGTCCTGAGAAAAGATTTCAGACAGTGCCCCTGCGATTCTTAAATATGTCTGTTTATGGGGAAAAGACTATAATTAGCCCAGGCAGAGTCTGGGTTTTCTTCTTTCAAGAGGATGATCGTCCTTTCATTGTCCAAATGAGCAACCTGTTGGAGCATGCCACTGTTTCAGTGCACCCAGGCTGTATTTCCATGGGAATGGAGAAGCACGGGATGGCTGAGAAGGACGTTTTCCCAGGTCTTAGCCGAACACCACCTTGCCTGGTCTCAGGACCTAGAAACTGATCTCAGCTTCCATGAGTAGCCTGCAGTCCCCCAGGCTAGCAGGCTTTAGCATGAGCCTGTAAATAATTAGCGATTTTATCTCGTGTTACTGGTCTTGTTGGAGTGCTTCGACCTACCTCGTGCGTCAGGGTGATGCTGAGCATCCTGCATCGGCTGTGCTGTAGGACAGCACTGCAGGCTCACGGTCCTACTAAGGCCAAAACGCAGAAGTTTGGGGAGAGATGCTTACGCAGAGCACCAATTAACACAAGTTAATTGCATTTATCTTTCATGTTGGCAGATCTGCCAACTGTCAGCTCTTTCAGACTAACTCATCAGTTAGGTATCTTCACGTCGATAATTGATTCCTCAATTGCATATGAGAAAAGTTCACACTTATTAGAACTAGTTTGCAGTACGTACCGTCTGCTTTTTTCCCCTGGCACTTTGGATCTGTTTCTCTTAAATGGAGGTTAATTATTTCATTTCCTTGGGGGAGAATAAACTACGCTTCATTTTCTTTCACATTCTGGTAATTGCAGGAGGTTGCAGAGCGGGTTGCGGGGTTTAAATCTCCATCTTTCACAGGAGCTGGAGCATTTCCTGCTCTCCTGCTGCTGAAGGCGCACAGTCGTTGCCCCAAAGCTATGGATGCCAAGTGCTGAGGAACTCTGCCTTCTGCTGAAGTTGAAGTCAGTGAAAAGTGCCTCAGAGCAACAGGCACGTCATGGGTTTGACATCAAAATTAGAAAATTACCCATCCTAAATGTTACTGTACGTTAAAACTCACAGGCACGAATGCAGAGGCTGTTGGGCACCCTCTGCCCTCAGCACCCAGAGCCCTTCTGGATCTGGCCCTCCCTCTGACTGTAATTAACAGAAGCTAAAAAGAGCAGGGAATGTGGAGACAGGGAAATGAGCTAGCTCGCGCGTTGGAAGTCATGGGACTAATTTCTCAGCTGCTCACACTAATTAGTTTGTGAGGAGTTACATGCTTCTCCAAACAGCCTGCCTCCCTCTGCCAGGGGTGGGGGCACCTGTGGAGTCCCTCATGATATCAAGAAGGACATCGTGAGACCCCCAGGTGCTGGTATACCGTGAAGTCTTTTGGAAGAGGGATGGGTTGCCTATTGATTATGGCCACTTTTTATTTCTGCCTTCAGTGAGCTCTCTGCTCACTGGCTGGCGTGAACAGGACCTCAAATACCCAGAGAGGTCCCTCGGTGTTGTGTGGGCTTGATCGCGGTGCCACCAGGGTGTCTTGCTGTGCCTGTCCGTGCTGTGTGCGAGGCCAGGCAGATGTACTCCAGCATGCATCCGCCCCGATGTGCCTGCACATGCTTTTACAGCCTTGGCTGGCAGCGCGAGCGGGAGCTGAAAACCTCTGGGCCCCATCCTGACAGGCACGTGGGTGGCTTCATGTGGGCAAGGAGCCCCGCTGGTCCTCTCACGCTGCTCTCATGGACGTTACTTCACGCTGGCGTGCCCACAAAAGTTTGTAGGACAGGGCCCAAAGCAGTTAAAATGTGGCATTTGTTAAATAACGTCTGTATTTATTTTTGTTAGGGGCTTTACAAAATAATAGCATGCTACGAATAGAGCAGACAATATAAGGTGAAGTCGCAAAGCCATTTCCAGTCACCAGACACTGTCTGGTCCTGGAACATCACAAACTGCTCCCTGATCGGGAGCGCTGTGGCATCCTAGCAGCAAAGCAAGTGGGTAATAAAATTAAATATCATGACCCGTGTTGGCAGTAGCAACCATAAATTATTAAAAAGAAAAAATCTAATTTGCTTTTTGTGATTTATCTGATTTTCTGTTTTATCTCTGAGCAGGGAAATGGAGCAATTGGTCTGTTGTTTTTCTTCCTGATATGTTTTAAAGCCAGGCTGTTGAGTCGACTGACCCACAGGACAGTTCCCAGGGTACTTGTCCTTAAAGACTGCACCTGGACTCGTCCTTTATTTTGGGATTTAAAGTTACAGTCCTGTCTCAGTGTCACAGCTTTCAGGTGTGGGCAGGGTTGGTCCCTTTCTGTCTCTGGGTCCTCACTGCTCTGAAGTTTGAGTGCTGAGCACTGGATGAGCAAGTTACCTAAGGAAAAAAAAAAGGGATTGCATTTAAAAATGACAATGTCTGAGTTGGCATTAGAACCCGAGCCTGCCTCCACTTAAAATACAATAAATAAACCTGCAAAATTTCATCTTGAGTTAATTGCCTCTGTATAAGCAATAAAACAATAGGGGCCTGTAAAGCTGTCAGATGAACGACTCAATAACACATTTGTGTGCTAAGAAGATCACAAAGAGAGAAAACAGTATTGCCTCTTCATTAGGCCTCATAGGCTTCTCCTCCTTTCACAATCACATAAATCAGGAGTAACTACACTTGAGTCAGTGAAGCTGTTCTGCTGTAAAAGCAGCATTTGTCAGGTAGGGATTGGGCTTTATGAATATATAAATTAGGAAGCTGTTAAAAAGATTTGTGGGTTAATTTCCATTTGCTGTTGTTGCGGGCAGCTCCTGCCAGCCTCAGCGGAGCGTTGTGTAGCGTGGGGCAAAGAGAGGAAAGCAAAAGTGGGAGCCGTGCCTGATGGGAACAGGAGCAGGTCCCTGGATCCGCTTGCTCTATTGGCATTGCAGTTTGCGTTGTTTGGTTATTTATTGCTTTTCTTAAACAAGAGAAGACAGTTCGATGCCTTCTTTGTCTGGAGAGGTGAGGCAGACGTGTTCCTCATTGCCATGAGCTTGTGTGTTTGCAGAAACGTGGAGCCTGTGGCAGCCCTGGAGCCCCTGCAGCGTCACCTGCGGAGATGGTGTCCGGGAGCGCTTCCGAGAGTGTCTCACCTCCTCGCCGGCAAAACCAGGCTGCGCTGGATCTCCAAGAGAGACCTCCTCGTGCTCCCTGGAGGATTGTTTGAGTACGTAGCTCTGCTGTCTTTTGTCTTGTCTCCCCTGGCAAATGCAGGTGGTGTGTTACTTGAAGGGGGGATGGCATCACATCTCTGCGGTTGACGAAATCGGGCTGGAGCATACGTGTGTTTGTGGGACAGCTGGAGGCAGGGCTCCAAGACTTATGCATGCTCTGGGTGCCATGGAAGTGGTTGAAAATCTCCAGCATGGCTGAGGGTTTGGGGAAGGGTGGGAGGAGAGGTCTCAGGGCCAGGGAAACAAACTCTGAATCACAGGTTAAAGATTATGGGCAGTGGAAATCTGTTAAAAATATAATTTTCTGGCTTGCAACTAGAGGAGGCGTATATTTTTGATATACTTTGGAACAGGTGTGGAAAAGTCTTGCCAGCAGTGAGAATATCTGTAAAAGAGCTTTAGATGTGCATAATTCCTAAAATGCATGGTATGGTGGGATTCATGACAGTGTAGTAGCTGACGCTGAGAATTTCTCCAGTGTCACCTGGACAGGACCTCATGTTTTTTTCCAGCTGAGCCTACTCTGCCACTTCTCTGTTTCCTGTGCTGCTTCGTAATCAACTTCCAAATTTTCTCTGCTTTGGTGAGAGAGGCCAAAGGTCCGCCTGCTCAGAAACTGGCTGATGTGCCTCCAGTGCCTTCGTTTCCCACAGGTGCCACAGCCTGGCAGGGATGGGGATGGGGAGGCAATCAGGGCTGTGCAGAATATATTCCATCAAGGCAGATTTTGCATTTTGTCAGTTTTCATGCAGCACTTGAAATGTTTTAACAGATTATTGTTAAGGTTTCTGCTGGTTTTCATCACTAGAAAATGCTGCTTGTGCAAGTTTGCTTACATTGTAAAGCTGCAAGTGTAAGCAGAGAGGAACGAAGCAGATGTTTAGGGGTACAGTTTAAAGCTAACACCCCGCTCTAGGGCTGCTTGTCTTTCCTGTGCCAGTCTCCATCAGAGTGCTGAGGGCAATGGTGACACCAGAGAAAATCCACGGGTTAGTTGGTGTTTTTCCAGAGGTGCTAATGAGCTCTCCTGTTCTGTGCCTTGTATTACCTGCTGGAGGGGTACATAAATACTGAACTGGCTTGTTGGTTGAACTCGGTTCCTTTTTAGCCAGTTTCACCCCACTCTTCGGGAGCTCAGAGAGCAGTCACGGTACGCAGAACCGCTGCAGTCTGAGGCACCCCAGAGCAGGTCTGCAGAGTGAGCAGATCTGAGGAACCCCCTCACATTCCTGCAGGGTCTCTGGTTTAATACAGAGGGTTTGTATAGAGAAAACCCACATGCACAGGAGGTCTGCATCAGCACCCGTTGCCAGAGGATCATCTGGGGAAATTACTTGCTTCTGTCTTGCAGATGGTTTCTAATCATCCTGCTCCCAAGACAGGCTGTACAGAGCTCCACCTATCTGGTTCTGCCTCGTTGAGTCTTACATTGCCCAGGCAGTGTCTTGACAGTGTCCATGATCTGACTGAGCCCCGGCTGGGAGCGCCACCCCCCATGCTCCCCCAGCTGTCCACCCCTTTCCAGAGCAGGCTGTTGTGCAGCTATCACTGCAGTCGTTAGTCCAGCAGATGGAGCAAATGGCTGAATAAATGAAACCAGCGCACGGCCTGAGGGCAGAGGTAGATCGGGTGGCAAGAGGAGCAAACCTGGGTAACAAGATCCAGTTTCAAAGCTTGCTGTTTGCTAGCTGCTAACTTTGCGCTCCAGGTGATATAGCACAATGTGCATTATGGAGATAAAACAGAGTCCTTGGTAAATAACTGTGAGAAAATGGGACTGAGAGAAGGATGAGCAATGAATGAATTGCACCAGCACTACTGAACAGGGCAAATGTGGGTCCTGCCTTCTCTATTGAGCTCAGAACAGCAGTGCTCCTTGTTCTCTGGGCATGGTGGTGCTGGGTTCAATGTCAGTTTTAGGGACCCTCAGAAAATATTCAACAGGCAGTGCCATTGCTCTTTATGCTGATATCGACCTTCCAGAGTGACATGAAGATCAAACTTAGGATCGTGGCAGGATTTTTCAAAGGTCTTGGGGCTGTCTCATAGCCCTGAGTCAAAGAAATGGGCCTTCAGCTCACCCATTATTGTAGCAGCCTGGGAGCTTCTGGCCTGCGTTTGTCAGTGTAATACATCCTGCACACTTGATTGCTCACTTCTGAATGAACATTTTTTTTCTGGATTATGGGCAATACATTCAGACTGGTGTCTACTTCTCATTTTTCTGCACGTGCATTTTGTGTGGTGGACAGGCACTGTGAGGCAGGTAGGAGCATCTGGCAAGGCTTACAACAGACTGTCCATAACCCTGATGGAAGGCTCTGGGTTCTGGATAAAACTAGGGACTGGGGCAAGGTTGTGTTCAGGTTGAGCTCACAGCTTCATGACCAGCTCTTGACAACCTCGTGCAGTGTGATGTACGGGTGAGACGTTTAAATAGGGCTGCAAAAAGTTTTGAGATGTTGATATTACCAGTTAGCAGAGTATTCTTCCCCTTTTGAAGGTCCATCTCCAGTTCACAACAGAAGAGTGTTAATACCAGAATGCCCATGGCACCAGAGCAGTGGAACCTCAGTTAGGATCCTGCTGAACAGGGGAAAGGTTTTTGTCCTCTGCAGGGGACAACACTGGGCAACAGTTGAAGAAGCACCAGCAGATGACTGCTCTGAAAAGTTACACTTCCACTGCCAGTGCTCGCTTCAAACTGCAGAGCTCACGAGTCAATAATTCTCATGCTTCCTTAAACCGTCCTAAAAACAATTTTGAAGTGATACCTAGTAGTTCTACTAGCATCACTAGGCTTATTTTTACCCCTTTACAGCACTTCTCACAGGGAGATCTTGATGTACTTTGTAAAGGAGGGCAAGTATTATTATCCCATTTTACACAAATATAGGAGTGTCTTATGGAAAGGGCAGAACAGGCAAAGGTACTGATTACATCTGAGAGGTCTACAGATTCCTTGATTTAAAGTGAGTAATCTGTCCCTGCCAGTTCAAAGTGATCAGTAGGAAGTCACCTACAATGAGCAAATCTTACTGTACCGTATTAATTAGTTACTTTTGCTTTTGCTTCGTAGTAAAGTATCCATCCTAAAATACCAAAATGCTGATGACTGTGCAGCTCTGGTGACAGACGTGTGTGCTCTTTGTTACAGCTGCCAAGCCTTCCACCCCACCTTCTGTCCAGCCAGGAGAGGACCAGAAAGCAAATAACATAGTCACCATCACGGGTATCTCCTTATGTTTGTTCATCATCTTTGCCACTGTTCTCATCACCCTGTGGAGAAAGCTCTGCAAAGCTCAGAAGTGCAGCGCCGCTGTGCGTCGAAACTCCGTCCACTCCCCTGGCTTTCGGAAAAACTCCGACGAAGAGAACATTTGCCAGGGCAATAAGCAGCGGGACAGCTTCACTGAGGGAGGGGATGCCCCCGTTAACATTCCTCTGACCTACAGGCGAAGCCTCCAGTTTGCCCAGGAAGATGATGTCTCTGGAAGCGAGAGCTTTCAGCCAAATGCCCAAAAAATAATCCCTCCGATCTTCAGCTATCGCCTCGCACAGCAGCAGCTGAAAGAGATGAAGAAGAAGGGCCTGACCGAGACCACCAAGGTGTACCATGTCTCTCAGAACCCCCTCACGGACACGGTTGTTGGTGCCACCACAATGCTTCCCCTGAGTGCAGAAAACCAAGAGGAGGCCGTGGCGAACAAATTTCGGATCAAATCTCCATTTCTGGACCATCCAGCTGGTCAGCCCAAATTCCCAGGAGAGGGCTGTAACCCTAGGCTGGATTTTCCATTCTCCCAGGCCAATCCTGCACTGAGCCCCACGCAGACCTTGGTAAGGAGAGCTCATTTCAAACACCCGGATAACAGAGGGGAGATGTCGGAGAGGGGCTGTCACAGGAACCCGCAGTTCAGAAGAACGGCCAGTTTCCACGAAACTAAGAAGGCCAGGCCTTTCCGAGAGAGAAGCATGTCCACCCTCACCCCCCGGCAGACCCCTCTTTACAACTCCAGGACCAGAACGTGGGAGCAGGGCTTGGAAGACAGAGCACGGCCAAAGCTGAGAAACGCCAACCCGACATGCGACAAGCTGGATCAACCCCACGGCACCGTGCCGTGCGAACCGCAGGGCCGCGGCACAAAGTGCCACCACAGGGCGTGTCCCCCAGGGAAGAAGCTGGATCCCATCGCTGACCGCCAGCCTGCTGGTCAGGAGAGGGCAGCTGAAAAGCCCGAGGCCAGCCGAAGCAAGCGGGGCCCTTCGCCCAACCCCAGAAGTGAGTGGCGGAAGGAACCGGGCTCAGCTGGCAAAGATAGTTACCAGAGAGGCCTAACGATCAGTCCTGCCCAGTACCGAAAGGACAAGTGCCAGAGCTTCCCCTTGGACCCCGAGTTTGCCTTTTATGATAACACTACTTTCGGTTTAACTGAGGCAGAGCAACAAATGATCGACCTGCCTGGGTATTTTGGCTCAAACGAAGAGGACGAAACGAGTACTTTAAGTATCGAGAAGCTGGTGATCTGAGGGACTCCGTGCAGCCCTACAGGAGGGGCGCGTGCCGGAGAGGATCTGCAGAATCTGCTGGCTCCTGGTGGAAGGAGCAGTGGGAATTGGGTTCCCTCTTCGCTTGGAGAAGAAGGGAATTCCCAAAGTCTGACTTGTGGGAACGCATTCCTTCCTAATTACTGGAAAGTGCTTCCATATAATTATTTTTTCCATGTGTGTACCTAACAATACACACAAAATACCCTGGGAAGTCTCGTGTCAGTGAAGGCATGACACAGGAATAACCCATGGGGGTTTATTGCATAAAGCAGTCACATTTCATGCATCCTACATAACGAATCCCGTTGATCTGGCCTTTTTCACCTTGTGAAAACCTCGTGCTAGTAGATTACGGTATCCTAAAAGATCCGTTGTCCAGCATCCTCAAACGTCTCTCCTAACTAGTGAATCATTTCCCATTTAGAAAACACAAACCCCAAGTTGTGAGCAGTTTTCATCATTTTTGTGGTCATTACTGAACTGTGTTGATTGGCTGTGATAGTTCTGCTAAGTCTCGTGGTGCTGTTTCTTTTAGCTGGTCGGATGAAAGTGCAAACAACTGACACGAAACATTTGGGGAGAACTTAAAACCGAGGGGGTGTTTTTCTTTATTCAAGATTGATATTTTCTTTCTGCCAGTATTTATTCCAAGAAAATACAGTGATGTTCAAATATTTCCAGGAAATGAGTAGAAAAGAGCATGCTACCAGGAAGGGCAAAGAAGATTGATGATCAAATTTTAGCCCTCAGAAATGTTACTGGAGCATTTCAGCACCTGTAGAAGACAGGAAGAGAAGCCTTTCTATAACCATCTTCACCTTTATTAAGCATTTCAGTTTTTGTGTGTAAACAAATTGACAGTAATACTACTGCAGCAAGCTCAAAATAAATTATGAACAAAACCAACGAACAGCACGTTTATTTCATGAATACCTGGTTTGCAAACACGAAGGATACAGGCTTGACATCTGACAATTCCCAGAGAATCTTAAGCTGAAGTACAAAAGTTACATTTTTTTTTCTTGGTTTAAAATCATAGCTTAAAAAATCGGTGATTACACACTGCTGCAAGTATTCAGAGCTGGGTTCAAGCCCCAGTTGACAACAGAGACAGAGCTCAGGCCAGCGAGAATGACTCAGAGAATTTGCTTGCCATTTGTTAGAGTCACCGCCTCTTCAGAGAGTTTGCAAGGAGAAGGGGAGTGCTGTTGGGCACAATCAATAAAAGAAAAGATGCTGGCAGTGGAGGATGGAATGAGGGAAGGTAGGTTCAGGCAGAGAACTGTCAGTCTTCAGAAAACTCTCCCAGATGGAGACTGATTTTTATGGGAGGGCTCACAAAGGGAGGGTAGTCTCGGAGGAGCCGGCATCTCAGCATTTGGCCGCCAGAGCCAGACTCAGCGGTTCGAGCAGTTTTCTCGGTGGGTGACGTTTTCCAGCTGCTGCCTGAGCACAGGATCTGGCTCTGGGGGTGCTGAGAGTCACCTCCTCCCCAGGAGCTGTTCCAGCACGCCGTGCCGCCGACCTGCAGCGCAGCACAGGGTCAGTTCCAGCTATGTGTTCCCATTAATTGTCAGCTAGAAGTGCCTCTGAAAGCCTTTTAGAACTTGTCCATGCTTGAGGGCCAAAGCTAATCAAACATAACTAGTCTTTAAATTGACTTAAATGAGCTGGAAACCATCCCTCTAAGGCAATTACTGCTTAGCTTACTTACCACCCCTGTGCTAAGGTAAACGTGGCTGTGAGAAGCGTGTTTGCCCTGAAGCACTGATCTGTCAGCTTCAGAGCCAGACCTATCTACAGCCTTGGTGAGCCTCAGCGCCGGAGACCCCAGAGAAACGGGTGATCAAACATAGAGCACAACAACATTCAGGAGGACATAATATAACTTTCAGTGGGAGTTACTTGAGCCTGATGGTAGCCCTCAGATCAAATAAGTACTTGGCTAGTGTGATTTTACACTGTTTATTGAGATTAAAAAGGTTCTGGAGCACTTAGGGTTTGCTGTAGGAGCTGCCCAAAGCCCTTTGCCTCCTGCATCTCCAGCACTGGAGGTAGGGCAGAGGAGGGAAACCCTGCTCTCTTCTTTCTCTCCTCTTCTCAATGGCCCCACTTACTGTCTGAGAGAGGAAAAAAAAACAAATCTTGGTGCTGACTGAAGGCAGTCCCAACTGTAATTGCTCTGGATTGACTTTACATCACTCGTGGCTGTGGGGGAACTGGACTGGGTGGCAGTTGTCTGAATATGCCCTGTTGCCTGTAGCTCCTGCTTGATACTCCAGTATCAGCTGTGTCCTTGGCTGCTCAGGGAACTATCAAGCCCCTAGTGTTGGCTGTTCGTTGTAGCTGATTTCCATCACGCAGAGGTGAGTTTCACCTGTCTGTAATCTTTACCCTGCTTCCCTAGCCTTTCACCAGTGCAGTCCCGCCAGGACATGGGCTTTAGGAGCACATCTCGCTGGAGCATGGGCCTGTTGATCGCTGCTGTTCATTACCAGTCATTGGGAATAAGTAAGAACAGGGTTTAACTGCTTGAAAAAGCAGAGGGACCAAATCAAATTTTACTCTGACTATTCACATTTGCATTGTCTTCAGGACAGCTTGAGCCATGGAAATCAAATTTACCTTGCAGACTGGCTCAACTACCCAGGACAGCAGGTGCAAAAACACCAGAGACAACAACAAAACAATGACATTCTTGCATTATGAGTTTTCTCAAGATTTTTATCCTAACTTCTGACCAATTTCCTACTGTTTAAAAACAGATACAAAGCATTAAGTCCTACTCACATGCTTTTATTTCACAATTATGGCTATATAATACAAATTATAACATATATTATTCTAAAAGCAAATAAATGGAAAGGAACTGCCGGTTGAAAACCTATTGTAATTCAGAAAAAAAAAAAAAACAGATTTGTCCTACAACATGGTAGTTAGATTATTTGCATCAAGCTGATATTACTGTTCGTTTTAAACTGCAGTTATTACCTTGTGGAAAATAAATTTTCAGTATTCCATTTCTTTCAGTTATTTATGTTGCTCTTTAGTTTCACTCAGAAGAGACAGAGAAAGAAGCGTGCCTTGTGTTTCAATCACTTTCCACTTTGTTTCCCCTTTACTAACTCAAAGTAGTCTGGTAAATGACACAAGAATGTACAAATGAATCATGACTGCATTTTTTGAACTCCTAAGAATATCTGTGCTCATCTTAAATTTAGTAAAATCTGCCTAATTTAAATCTGGGACTTAAATTTGGTTGGCAGCACTCCCTTTGATTGCATTAGCATGTTGCAGCGTGCTGTATGAACGGATCTGCAGAGGGAAGCTCTTGGCAATGAAATGCAGCGCGGACATTGTCCACGTTGTGGGGGCTTGCTCCAAAGCAGCCTTGGAAGCAGCCGTGCTTCGAAGTAGTCTGGATGGTTGTTAGCTGTTGGGGTGCATCCTTCTTCTGGTGTGGTTTCACATACTCTAGGAGAGGTCTGCAACTGGCAATTGGTGAGGCAGTGGGAGAGTTATCTAAAGACGTGTTCCCAACCCAAATCAAAACACTAGTGAAGGCACAACAGGTGAAGGCCGACTCCTTATCACTTTGTTGTTTCCATTCTTGTAGCTCAGGCACTGGCTGTTACAATCAAGATGAGAAAGATTTGGCCCTTGAAGGGTACAGGTAGCTAAAAGAACATGCTTGAACATTCAAGGTCCAAGCTTTTCACAAGCACTCTACAACAAAAATCCCAAAAGCTGCTAAAAAAGAAAGCCACGGTTACTTCAGGACTGAGATCCATATATTTTCCATTAGACTGTTGGCTGGCTGTGCTCAAACAACTTGCGACTTTTGCCTCAGCTAGTAGAAACAGATGCAGCTACAGTTACCACAGTGCAGTTTTGACAATTGGCAGCAGCAGAGGGCTGGCTATTAACGTACCCAATTCTTTACTTCCCAAAGCAGCAGATTTCAGCCGCCCTGACTGTTCTCACCATCTCCACTCTCGCTGTCAACAAAGAACGGGGCCCTGATTTTCATGGCCACGTATTTGAGCGAGTACCACGTCCCGTGCCACGTAGACCAGGTGATGCCGTTGTCGTGGGTTCCGTTGTACCTTCCCGTTTTGTAGTATCGTCCATTGAGGTTCACAGCGTGGCACCTTGTAGCAACACGGAGGAGGTAAAAAGGAGATTGTTTAGTGTGGAGAGACATTGCGTCATGACAGCAAGGTACAATTTTCACACAACATACATTTGGAAATACTAGGGGGGGGATTCACAGACAGGTCCAGACACCTAGATACATCCGTACTGAACTGGCTATAGTCCTACTATAGTCTATGGAGAACTGTTTAATACAATCCTTGGAGCCCAGAGGAGTATGTGGGTCATCCTAACGTAAACACCTACTCTGGTGATTCAACCTGTTGGCTACATTGAGCGTACTGACCAAGGATGTGATTCAGATACCTGAAGAGAGGTGTGTGATGCCATTTGGTAGCCTTCAGCTCAAGTATAGGCAGCTAAATATTAACACCTAAAAATGCAGATGTCTTTTAATCAAGCTGAATCTCACAATTGATGTACATTTTTGTAGGTCCACTGATTTTCACTTTGTTCATGATCAGGACCTGGCCTAAACAAAGAAGAGGCTCATCCTGCCCTAAAGCAGAGGAAAAAAGTGGTAATGGGATGTTTACACTCCCAGGGTTGGTGAACCCACAATCCTCAGGGACAGAAAGGGGTAGCTCATCCCCTAGACAAGTTCCATAACAAAGAAATTCATTTGTGCATGCTTCATATTTGAGTGGCTATGACTTTTCTTTCTTGGAATATAATCCAAAGCACTTCCTAGGAACTTTCAATCAGGCTTTTTTCCTTCTAGGACACTTCCCTTCACTTTTATTCTGGTCCATTTTCTTAAAATGAATGCAGCTTACTTGCTTGGCTTCATAATGAAAGCAGCAGATTGCTTTCCTGATGGCCTGAACATGGCAGACTTAGCCATGTGAGGTGATGTGCTCGCATCAACCTCTGACTGCTGTAAGGTGTGTAAGGTGTCTTGGCTGTACAGCCACCCACACCCTATGCCTCTTTCCAAGGGCTGAGTAGGATCAACCATTCTCCATACCTGTTAAACCACCAACCACCCTTGTTCTCCAACGCGCAGTTGCCTGCCAGGAATCTATCGTGATCCTTGTCAGAGGTGGTGAACTGCATCCCTTTGTGAGAGGCTGACCACTGGTCTTCAAAATTGCTCCCACCAGACAGAGCGTCGCCGGCGTTACCGGAATAGGTGCCAAACCATAACCTGTAGTTGTCCTGCAACAGTACGTGGAACATGCCTTTGGTATCAGCTCTCATTTCTGAGATTTCCTCTGTCCATTGCATCCCCTGTCAGAGACATGCCTGTTGAAGTCACAGGTGACTTTTGGCCCCATGCTTTAATGGTATTCGTGTAAATCACCACTGGATTTAAACTTCCAGAAGTGGTTACCAATTACTACTGCTGCTTCAGAGGGATTCAGGTTTTATTGTCTTTCAATACTCATTTGATACACTACACAACAATCTGGAAGGCTTTCCCTGGCTCACTGACAACACCTGTTGCAGGAAAATGTGCCAAGTAGATGCTTTCACAAACTGATTGTGGTCAACTAGGGCAACTCCTGTAGGAATTTTGCTCCTCCAAGGCTTGGAAGCCACCTGATTTTTAGCTAAAAATCCTGTTCTGGTAGGAATACTTAGCTCCAGTGTGTACAACTAGCCAATCTGAGAGACAATTGGTAAGAGAGGGATGATTACTTCTGTGGTGAGGACCTTTCCTGTTATTATATTCCACTTTTATAAAAAGTAGTAAGGCTATTTTCAAACCTTTTCATAAGAAAGCTCAAATTGCAGACTGAACCTAACTGGTGGTGAAGTTGGAACCAGAACTGGTCCACGCAGGGAATTTGGGCTACTTACAAACGGGGTTCAGACATGCAGCCCCACAGACAACTGCCCCTGCACTGAGCAGGATGTCGTCTGCCTAAAGCTAGAAAGAAAGCATGGAAATACAGGAATGTGCCTGGCTTTCCCTGGCCTTTCTCCGTGTATAGCACTTAGTGCTACAGTTACCTCTCATCAGGACAGGAACTTACAACTGCTCTTTCAAAGCTTTGGTTAGAGATCACGGTTTTCTTTTAAAGCAGAGTAGATGGGTTTTATTTTAGTGGTTGTTTTTTATGTGACAGCCTGGGACACTCCTAGGAAGCAGCAGAGCAGCTCCCAGTTTCCTTGCAGAGGTTCTAACCGGTATCTCCTCCCTCATGGAGGACTGTCATCACTGTGAGGCCAGAGGTAAGTGCATGTGGGATCTCCCCACACCCCGTGGCAGAGAGCTGCCCGACGCTGTGCAGATGCAGGTGCCCCACCCTCTGAGATAAAACAAGCAAATCACCACTCTTTCCACTCCTTACCTGCTCATTGTTGAGCTGGAAATTTTCATAGACTGCATATCGTCTTTCCCCATGCCAGTCCATCAGGTCAATCTTTAATGAGCTCTCTCCTAAAGACAGAGTAGTGCCCTTTTAGATCAACCATCACAGGCAAATTGGAAGGAAAACTGTGGAAGGAAAGTACTTGCACCTCTAGTGAGCAGGTCATAGATGTGGTCGTTGCCCAGCCAGTATTCATCATTCTTGCCTTGGAATTTTCCAAATCCCAGTTTGTAATCATCCCACTTCCTGAAGCAGATACAAATATCAATTTCAGCATGCACAAGTAACAGCAAGTGTCATGGAATCACAGAATGGTTTGGGTTGGAAGGGACCTTAAAGACCATCTAATTCCACCCTCCCTGCTATAGGCAGGGACACCTCCCACCAGACCAGGTTGCCCAAAGCCCCATCCAGCCTGAAATGGAACACCTCCAGGGATGGGGCATCCACAGCTTCTCTGGGCAACCTGTGCCAGTGCCTCACCACCCTCTGAGTGAAGAATTTCCTCCTTATATCTAATCTAAACCTCCCTCTTTTAAGCCTCTATGTTAGTTGCAAGCTATTCTCCCTAGTCCTCTCACTCCACTCCTTGACAAAGAGTCCCTCCCCAGCTTTCCTGTATGTACTGGCAGGCTGCCATGAGGTCTCCCTGGAGCCTGCTCTTCTCCAGGCTGAACAACCCCAATTCTCTCAGCCTGTCTTCATAGGAGGGGTGCTTCAACCCTCTGATCACCTTTGTGGCCCTCCTCTGGACTCATTCTAATACTTCCATGTCCTTCTTGTGCTGGCTGGACCCAGAGCTGAACGCAGGGCTCCAGGTGGGGTCCCATGAGGGCAGAGAGAGGGGGAGAATCCCTTCCCTTGTCCTCCTGTCCATGCTACTTTTGATGCAGCCCAGGATATGGTTGGCTTTCTGGGCTGCAGGCACACATTAGTGTCTCATCAACCAACACTCCCAGGTCCTTCTCCTCAGGGCTGCTCTCAATCCATTCTCTGCCCAGCCTGTATTTGTTCTTGGGATTCCCTGGCCCAGGTGCAGGACCTTGCACTTGGCCTTATTGAACCTCATGAGGTTTGCATAGGCCCACCTCTCAGGCCTGTCAAGGTCCCTCTGGATGCCATCCCTTCTCTCCAATGTGTTGACTGCACCACTCAGCTTGGTGTCATTGGTAAACATGCTGAGGGTGCACGCGATCCCTCTGTCCATGTCACCAACAAAGATGTTAACCAGCACCATTCCCAGTACTGACCCCCGAGGAAAACCACTTGTTACTGTTCTCCACCTGGATGTTGAACCATAGACTGTAACCCTTTGAGTGCGACCATCCAGCCAGTTCCCTACCCACTGAGTGCTCCATCCATCAAATCCATGTCTCTCCAATTTAGAGACAAGGATATCATGGGGGACAGTGTCAAATGCTTTGCATGTGTCCAGGTAGATGACTGGAGTCATCTCAGTTGCTCTTCCCCTAACCACCAATGTTGTAAGTCCATCACAAAAGGCCACCAGATCTGTTAGGCACAATCTACCCTTATTGAAGCCATGTTGGCAGTCACTAATCATGACTTCTCAAATAGGATAGATAGTGGCTTAGCAACTTCATCTGCCAGCTCCTTCATGACCTGCAGATGTATCTCATCAGGTCACACGGACTTGTGCACCTTCAGGTTCCTCAGATGGTCTTGAACCTGATCTTCTACACTGGGGGGTTCTTCATTCTTCCACTCCCTGTCTTTGCCTTTTGGGGCCTGGGCCTTATGGCTGGAGCTTGTCAGGGAAGACTAAGGCAAAATAGTCATTAATTACCTCAACCTTCTCCATATCCCAGGTGACCAGGTCTCCCGTTTCCTTCCAGAGAGGGCCCACAATTTTCCTAGTTTTCCTATTATTACCAATTCACCTATAGAATCCTTTCTTATTGCCTTTGATGTCCCTGAACAAATTTAATTCTAAACAATATTTGGCTTCCCTAACCTGATCGCTGGCTGTTTGGACATTTTTTCTGTATCCCTCCCAGGATATCTGTCATTGCTTCCATTCTCTGTACACCTTCTTCTTCTGTTTATGTTTGGTCAGGAGCTCCTTCTTCATCCATGCAGGTCTCCTGGTGGTTTTGCCTGAATTCCTCTTTTTTGGGATGTACTGCTCCTGAATTTGAAGGATGCGATCCTTGAATATTAACCAGCTTTTGTGGGCCCTTCTTCCCTCCAGGGCTTTGTCCCAGGGTACTCTACAAAGAAGATCCCTGAAGAGGGCAATATCTTCTCCCTCAAAGTCCAGAGTAGCTGTGCTCCCTCCGTGCCGCTCTCTGAATGCAAAACTGCACAGTTTCGTGACCACTGCAACCAAGGCTGCCCTTGTTGGTGAGAATGAAGTCCAGCACAGCACCTCTCCTCGTTGGCTCCTCTATCACTTGGAGAAGGGAGTTGTCATCAATGCATTCCAGGAACCTCCTGGATTGCCAGGATGAAATGTCAGTTTGTGACACTTAACTGTGGTAACAAGTAAATGTTCAGCTGCATCTTTAGGTCCTTTTAGAATAGTATCTCATCCAGCACAAGCTGAGCTGAGATTTGTCACTCTGCCTCAGAAGTATGTACGACACACCTTATTCCCTCACCTGCTAACCCTGTGCACACATATATTGGAATAAATCCTTCACGCTGCCAGATACAGTGCTTGCAGAATGAAGATGTAAGTTAGATGGAAGAGGTGTCATATTTGTCTTCAGCAAAGCGTCTGATATTGTTTTCAGAAGGTCATAATTCATCTTCACTCCTGACTGGAAATTAATGTTGCAGGCTAAAATATACTACAGTCTTAGACACATGAAGTGATGTAGTGAAGAATCAGAAAATGAACAGAACCTGCAAACAAAAGCTTCCAGATGAAGCCGAAAGGAAAATATCTGGGTCTGCTTTGTGCTCCTGTTCCACTTAAATCTGTTTTAATTAATTGACCACTTTCTTCTTTACAGTATCACTGTTTGTATGTGCCAACTTGTCCTTTAAAGATGCATACTCGCTTTTCATCATGATTTTCTGGCTTCGTAGGTCTAAAAAAAATCTCATGTTGTTCCTTCCTCCTCGTCATTTCATTATCTTTGAATCTCCTCTGATATTTATGTGCTATCTTTGATATAAACCTGTATGTCCTGTGTATTGATATTTCCAGTTTTAGTAACCCTGTGTTTATTCCCTCTCTCAGGTTGTTAGTAGGGATTTGAATTCTGCCTGACCTATTTACCAGTCAATGCTACTCTTTGGGATGTTTTTCATTGGCATAAATTCACCTTTGCTGAGAGCTGAACTACCACAGCTGGAGAGCTACGACTCTCTGGGCAAGCTAGCTTAGAGCCAGCCAATTGAGGTAGCTTTGCAATGAATTGCACTCTATTTAAGAGATGGTAGACACACCCTACAAGTGTGTGTGCTGCAACAGGGAATTAATCTGCAGGGGGACATTTCTTCTTCATAGTGCCAGCAGAGCACCTCGCCTCCTGGATATTTCCAGGAGGAAATCATTTCTCTGGGCTTTTACATAAAGAAGGGTTGATTTGGACCCGTAGTTTTGCATCTTTGTGAAAGATCTGAATATGTAAATAAATTTTACATCATGCTGAACATGATTCCTGATATGAGAACAGATAAAACATTCAGTGGGACTCAGTGTTGACAGCAGATATCTGCTATCAGCAGCTATCTGCCAATTTAGAGGCTTTGGAAGACAGTTGTTTCCTATCATGACAAAATAGCCTAGATATCAGGAAAAAAAATCTTTAGCATGAGGCTGGCCAGTCACTGCAACAGGCTTCCTAGCGAGGTGGTTGATGCCCCATGCGTGTCAATGTTCAAGAGGCATTTGGATAATGTCCTTTATAACACACTTTAATTTTGGTTAGCCCCAAGGCAGTCAGGAAGTTGGACTCAATGATCTTTTTAGGTCCCTTCCAATGGAACTATTCTGTTCTGTACAAATAAATATGCACACACATATACACCTACTCAAATGCAGGCAAACCATGCAAAAGGCATTATAAATGCATCCTGAAAATGGCCTCCTGCTACCAATACGTACCCACACTTTGCAAACAGTTACCATAAGTAAAGTCTTGCCTTGCATATCCTGCTTCTTGAACTTTGGGTTTTGCCACCAGCAGGGCCGAGTGTGGGAGCTGGAGGCCTCACCGTGAGCCCTGTTGATGCAACCGCGAGGCACCCACCTGTTGAAGTTCTCTTTGCCGTTACTCCGCCGCTGAATTACAGTCCACCCCCCACCATCAGACATGTCACAGTACACCAGGAAAGGCTCTCGATCTGCTCTGGGCCTGATCCGGTAGTAGCCGTTTTTGGTCTTCTTCCTATTATACACCACAGAGCAGTCTGGGCAGAACGGTATCAGCTGGTTAGATGGGGGAAAGCAAAGGGCTACGTGCAGACAAGAGAAGACGTGGCTGAGAGGCCGTATGGGACACAGACACTTGGCCAGTCTGTGTAAAGCACAGTAAGCCCAGCAGGGCCAGAGCAAATGGGTCAGAAAAATATTAGCAGTGTGGGTTTATAAACTGCTGTTTGCATTGCATCTGGGCCTGGTATTGGTCAGCAAGGCTTCCGAGCCTTTACAGCCCTCTGAGAGGGTCATTCCCAAATGTTCAGTGGGGTGGGACAGATGCAGCTCAGACGTGAGCTGTATGGGACCAGGGCTGTCAGCAAGCACCATGCAGACACCAAGGAATGGCAAAGGGGTTAGCTGGGCCCAACTGCTCTGAATGCCTCAGACCTTAATATCATTTGCAGTGAAGCTAATTTCCACGTGGAAGATTACCTCAGCTGTACTTTGGACTGGACTGGGGCCTAAAATTTCTAAAACCAGAGGCTAAGTTCCCGTGACTGGCTCTAGTAATATACTTTCAGTGTAATGCTCATCAAGGACAAAATCTTGGCCGCAGCCCACGACTCCAGACGTAGAGTATTGTCAAAGTGTCAGCAAGGAACATAGCATGCACGTGTCCTGCTGCACAGCAGAAGTGATGGAAGAGCCGAGGAACAGGGATGCTGGATTCCTCCCAACAGGTTTCAGGGCCTGCAGCTGAGCTGTACACTGAGGTCTCCCCGTAAGCTACTGTGGGACAATGGGCTCTTCAAGAGCAAGACCCATCTTTTCCTACAGCAGATGTCTAAGGCAGGTCTGATGGAAAAGAGCTGAGAAGTGCCTTTTCCTCTCTGCACCAGAGTTTTGGGCTACAAGCCCAGCTGCAGATATCTATGTTGTACCTGAGTGGTAGCTGCCTAAATCTGGGCCAGCTGACTGCAGCCCCAGGGGAAGTCTGCTGGTACCAAGGCCACCAGCGTGTCCTTCTTCCATGTATCTGACTGTATTTTAAAGCTATCTGCTTTAAAAATTTAAAAAGTTAAATAATTTTTCAGCAGAAATAAAATACGACACATGTGGCACCGAAGGAAGAACTGAACATTTTTGCAAGCTGGTTTCCACATATACTACTGCAAAATGTACCTTGGTCATAGACTATCAAATTTCCACTGGTTGTGGGTAAAAGCGTCTCATGCTGCATGCTCCTGTTGCTTGAGAACAGACCGCTTTTCGTTTTATGGTAAGTGTTCTCCAGAATGTCTTTCAGTTGCAGATCATATAAGTAAAGCAAATCTTGAAGCTGTTTTAACCTTTGTCTTAATTTATTGTTGTCTCGGAGGCAAATATCTTTATCCTATGGAGAAGAAAAAAAAAAAGAAAAAGAAAGAACAAAAAGCACACTTCAATCACTGGTAAGAACAGAGGGGCAGTGAGAGAATGATTGTCTGTCTCCTCTTGACCTTAACAAATCACACTGCTTCTGAGGATCAAGATTCAGTGGTAGCCCCTCCCTAAGATACCTGAATCTCACAGCATGGGCTCTTGAGTTGGACCCAGTGGAAAAAGTTTTTTTTTTTTTTTTTTTTTTTTCAGTGTTCTTGCCACTGATCTGAGCATTGCAGAATATCATCAGATATATAGAAAATTACTTTGGACAAAAGTCATTCAGCTTGATTACCATTTAATGAAATCAAAGGGAGTTTTGCAGACTATGAAATTGCTCAGGGAAATAGGAGGGGAAAAACCTGGTTCTTGCACTGCAGCCAGGCCAAACCAGTGAGGTTACAGAAACATCTTGTAAAACTGGAAGATAAAAGAGCTGAAAAGCAGTGAGCCTACTGGGATCAGTGGAGTAACTTCAGAGCTGCATTACTGTAACCTAGACCAGAATCTGGCTCAGGCTGGCTGGGATAAACATTTTCAGCAACAACCTAGTCTGCAGCTGATATTACTCCATTAGTAACATCAACAAAACAGAGCAAAGTCTCCTCCAAGACAACCAAGAAATGGTGTACCCAAGAATTACTTTCTGTTTTTGCTCTGAGCAAGCTGTCTTGAGCGATACCAGAGCAGGACCAGTTCTAGGCATAAGAGAAACAAGCAATTACCCAGGACAGCAGACTGCCGAGCATGCTAAAACACAATTGCTGAGCTGCCTGCTCCTTTTCTCAGCCTGTTTGTTTTCCTATACAGAGGAGGATTTCCACGTTGGAAGCACATGGGAACCTGCTGCAGACAGCCTCAAGCTCACCTAGCTCTCTTTGCCAAGCTCTGAACCTCCTTGAGCTGGCCCAAGAGTAATTTGCTCATCACATGAAAACAGATTGCCTCAGACTATGACTAGCTCCTCTTTCCCCTTTCCCTGATTTTTGAATTGCAGTGAATAAAAAGAAGGCACTTTTCCCTGAGGAAACAGAGTAGAGTATTTTTTTACTGGCCATAAAATCAAATATATTTTTAAAGGCTTTTTTGATGTTGTTTTTAATTCTTGGCACTGTCAGTCCAGCCATGTGGAGAGTTGCCCAGCCCATAATGCTGTGAAAATCCTATGTTATTCGGACAGACAGAGTAACTTTCCTTTAGCTACAGGCAGCTCTTTGCTCTGCTCTTGCAAGCTCATGTCCTTTGTGGGGGAGCACCTACCTCTACATGACTGGAAATGACAACCCACTGGCATGCTGCAGAGAAGCTGTATAGACTCTAGCCGAGACATACGCACCGAAAACCTGTGTGCAGGTGAGCCAAAGCTGACCAGGAGAAGGAGCAGCAGCCACCAGGGCATCAGCAGACCCATTTCTTATTGCCTGAAAAGAAGAATTGACAGACTGCACTGGCAGCTTTTTTAGTTCCTCTCACAACTTACCCCCCCCATCACAATCACATTTAATTCTCCAGGATTCATTAAGGAGGTAACTTGAAACTACAGGCAGGACAAAATAGGGAAAAAAAAATGCATGTTAGAGAGAGGCTGAAGCACCAGTTCAGCGTGCTGACACAGGGACCTAGGCTTTGGTCCAAGCTCCCCATTCCCTGGAGGAATAAACACTTGGTGCAGCTCTCCAGCAGCCTCTGTCCCCTCTCCTGAGTGCCCACGCACACGGGAAGTTACTTAGCAAAAATGCCTCCTTGGAGTACTCCTTGCCAAAGCAGTTGGCCAAAGTCTTATCATGCTTATTCGAGCTCCCCAAAGGTGACAGGAATTGTGCCTCCTGGTTCAGTGAGCATAGGCATTGCCACTCTGTGGGCCACGGCGTGGTCTGTTACCATGGGAGCTGCAGAGTGGGCACAGAGCAGGTGTGGGACAGTTTTGGTTGGATTTCAGTGGAAAAATTGAAAAAAAAAATCTTAGCTGCTGGCCTGCCCCAGCACACAGACAGGGCTTCAGCCTGAGAGGCTCAGCTAGAAAAATGCTAAGCAGCCACCACTGGGAAGATGCAGCTGAAAGCAAGTGAACAGTACAAATTGTTCGCAGTATGGTTCTTTAAAAAAAATATATCAGAAAGAATAAAATAGCCTGAAAAACAAGATAAAACAACTCCCCCACTTCACATCTGGAAGTGCTGCAGAAACTTGGCTACCCAGATCTATGTTCCCAGTGGCTTGCTTAGATTCAGCTACGACTCTAGGAGCATCACTGCAGCTGCTTATGGAGCTGGCAGAGCTGCCGTGGCAGGGGAGCTGCCTGAACAGCCAGGCAGGCCAGGGCCCAGAGCAAACAGAGAGAAGAAATGCCCTGTGGAAATCACTGATAAAAGATGTTGCACAGGTTTTCACTCCAGCACACGGCTTTTTTTTTTTTTTTTTTTTTTTTTTTTTTTTCAGATGGTAGAGAAAAGAGTATTATAGCGTGGTTCACCCAGCCCACGACCACTGGTATTTCTCATTTACGCTGCCCTGCTACTGGGTGCTGGTGCTGCAGTCAGAATCAGGCCCAATACAGAGAACGTGCGTGGAGGCAAAAAGCTAACAGGAAGGATGGATGTGAGCAACGGCTCCTGAAAAATAGATAGTGAAGACCGGAGGGGAAAAAAGCAACTTTGCCTATGCCTTTATCAACATATATTAAATCCACATACCTGTAACTCGCCTTTCCTTCAGACCTCCTTCTGATAAGATCATCTCCCTTAAAAGTCAACTGCAAAAGAAAGTGATAATAAACCTGGCTGTATTTCTAGAGCTTGAATAGAATTTTCCTTTCCAGATGGCCCACATCAAGGGCTCAGAAGGACATTTCACTGCACTAGGCAGTTCCACACAAAATACACGCAGTTTCACCCAAACCCTTATGTATCTGCTGTTACCCAATACTCATCCTGCTGCTTCGCAGTAAGAATAAGCAACGGTTACGTTTCTACCAGTGGTGCTCTCCAAAATAGAGGGACTCTGCTGGTTGCGCACCATTACCCACCTTATTTGACTGTGAAGCTCAACCAAGACTGACTTGTTTAAGTGTTTATATGAATCACTCAGACTAATGCTCCCTGTGGGAGTTTTATCTCACATTTAATACAGCCAGGCTCGTTTCAATAAGTCTTGCAAGGTGGAATGAACACAGCTTTTGTGTTCAGTGTTTCTTTTGCTGTTTAATCGGGTTTATATGTAAAAGCACAGTACAGCTGTAATGCCAAAAGAGCTGAAAATTTGAACCAAGAAGTGAACACGGGAATATTAAGCAAGATTTGCTATTAGACTGAAATCTCGGAAGGTTTGCAGTTGCGTAACTCTCCTCAGAGGTGGATCATTAGATTGCTAGTTAACATAAACAAGGACATTTGTGAAAGTGAGGAAAAAAAAACACAACAGATGGGTGCCTCCCTTTGTATTATGGACAAGGAATTATGGATTATTTTAAAGACAATGCTCCTTTTTACAGAGCTGTGGTCAGAGGAGAGACTGTGGGGCCAAAAAGCAAGGCGTGTAAGCCCATCAGAAACTTGTTTTACTCTCGAGTAAAGCAGGACTGCACAGCTATTACAAAGCACAGCAATGCTGTTTATTTCTTAAAAACTGCATTCCTCTTCTCCCTCAAGAGCCGCTGACCCATTTCACCGCCAAAGGATTATGTAAACAGTGCTTTTCTTCTCACTTGTTCTCTACCCCTGTTTTGAGGCGGGTTTTGGAAGCTGTTTTGGAAGCCCCCGAGCACATGGGAGCTGTGTGCTGTTTCCTGGGGCTGTGGCATTTAGCTCTTCTTGTGCTTTCAGCCACAATGCCTCCTTTCTCAGCTCGAGCAAGCCAGGCAGTGCTTGAGATGCCATGCACCAATTTATGCTCGTGTCTATGTGGCCAATGTGCATGTCCCCAACGTGTGATGGGTCTAGGCCAGCGGTGGCAGAACCGGAGTCGTGGTGTAGGCAGCATGGTGTGGGCAGCCGTAGGCATCCACAGGGCCAGGGAACAGCAGGCCCCAGGCCTCCAACTCCTGCTGGTCCCTGGAGGTGGTGGTGGGGTTGCTGACCCAGGAGGGGAGCTACTTCTGCATATGTGTTATGTGACTGCAAATTGGCAGAAGCAGGACTCAAAACCCAACCCTCCGTCAGGAGCCCCCCAAAGGCTTCTCAGAGCCAAGAGGCCTCGAGTGCTCTCATGCTCTCCTCCACTGATGGTAGCCTCACTGATGTCTGCAAGTGAAAAACCCAGTCAGCTGGAACATGTTTCTTGCATGTTTCATGGTGAACTTATTTTCACAGGCTAGAATAGGCTTTAGGAACATGTGAAACACCGAAGAGGGGCTGCCACGAGGCTGAGTTCATGTGAGGAGGATCTAGCAGGAGGGTGTGCTCATGTACTGCTTCACTGGCCCTGAGGTAAAATAACCAAGTCATCGTAAAGAATGCGGACAGTGTGATCACCAATGTTTCCTCACAGATGTTGAAAGTCTCTAGGCAATGGAGCTGTAGATGCCTTTTTTTTTTTTTTCTTTCTTTCTTTTTCTGGAATATACATACTTCACACATACACTGCAGTGCAAATTCCTGTTTAGTTATTTGGAAGGAGATCAAATTCCCTCTTCATAAGACACTCAGTGATCTTGTCAGCAAACAATAACCATTTCATTAACCAAAAACCTCCCCACCCTGCTCTCCTCCTCCTTCCTTCCAGCAAAAGTACGTAGGTGCTGAATAACAGTCATAAAAAAGCTATTATTCATACATTGCACAGCCAGCACAGCAAGAATGCAAACTGGTGGATAAAAGTGAGTGAATAGAGAGGCTCTGGGACAGCTCTTGCTATTCCTGCAGACATGGTGTGTTGGGCTCCTCCAGACAGAGCTGCCCAGGATAAAGACATGAAGATGACACTGAGTGGACATTCACCTCCCCTCCAGGGACTGATTGAACACTGCTGCTGGAAGACTGGTGGCATCTCAAAGCTATCCCAAGACAAGTTTATCTCCCATACAAGTTCCCAGGTGTTTGTTTGTTCTTAAAGCAGTAAGAAAGAAACAAGCCAGCTGCCCCAGACTCCAAAGGAGTTAGAGACTTGAGGTTTTCATAGCAAGAATCTGACTACCTACATGTGCCCTAGAAAAATTTGGAGTAGTCCAGAGCTAGCTCCAAGCAAAACAGCTCATTCACACTGAATTCAGATGCTTTGTGCATTTGCCATTATTTTTGTACCTCTCCATCATATTCCACTTGAACATCCTGCTCAGTGGGGGAGACCACAGACCAAGTTTCCTTAGGAAAAAATTCTTTACTGTGTGGGTGGTCAAACATTGGAACAAGCTTCCTAGTGAAGCAGTTGATGGCCCATGCCTGTCAGCATTCAAGATGCATTTGTTAATAATAATATGCTTTAACTTTAGGTTAGCCCTAGAGTGGCCATGCAGTTGGACTAGATGACCTTTGAAGGTCCCTTCCAACTGAACTGTTCTCTTCTTTGCAGGTACTGCAGGTGTGGAGGTACCAGCAGCCTTCAGGCTCTCCATGTGCGAGCTACTATTCATCTTCTGTAGGAATGTGGGCTGCCAAGTTTTTTAAGATGATGTTAATTTATGAGCTCTGAAACTTTTTTTTTTTTAATCTAACGATAAAGGGTTTCATCAAATGCATGATAAATTTAAAACATTAGGATGACATCAGCTACTGTAGTTTCAATATATTAAATAACCGAAACCAGCAGATATGTATTAAAAGTCTGTGGCTTGTTAGCAATGAATAACCACAGAAATCTACGTACAAAGAAAGAGTAATGGTGGCAGACCATGAAACATGCCAGATCTGAATGTTCTGATAACGTTCAAAGAGCAAAGACATAATTCAGTCTAACTAACAAGTCTGTATGAAGCCTATGAGTATCTAATGGGTTGATACAAAAAAACATAATTAGTTCGCAAGTTCCTGAGGGCAAGCACAGGTCCAAGCCGATCTCGCTCACATCAGGAATAGCTTTACCAAAGTGAATTACTCACAAGGCCAGAGGGAACATGTGGATAATCTGTGTGATCTACCTACTTCAGGTCAGAGAACTCCCCTGACCTAATTCATTCCCATTTGTACTGGAGCATCTCTTTGAGAAAAAGACATTTTGTTGTAAAATGTTCAGTGTTAAACAACCAACCACAGACCTTTGCGTGGTCTTTCACTGCTTAATTACTCACCTTGTTAATTTTTTTTTTTTCCCTGAATCTGCCAAGTCACATACTTTTATTCTCATGATGCCTTACTCTGCAAGCTCTCTTATGCCACATTTGTTTTTTCCCTGCTTAAGGCTAGGTCCAAGTAAATACAGGGCATCTTGCTGGGATCTATCCTTGCTGCCTCTTGCTGGGATCCCAAATCCTGGTTAGCTGCTTAGGCTGTGGGTGTGTGTGCTGGGGGAAAGCTGGGGGAGTCATGGAGTGAGGGGCTGCATACAGCATGTCCTGGGCAAGGCTGGGCACCACAACACAAGCATATCCCGAGGGAAGAGCACTACTGGGGAGGGCTGGCATGGGGAGGGAGGAAAGGCAAAAGCAAGTTCTGTTCTTGGGATGATTTAATTCAAGGGAGTCTAATGCAGAACACACATGGAGCTGCAAAGAGCTCTGGCTGGTGTACTGTGGTGCATAGTGGAGGTGGTCTCAGTGGGCTCACTGACGGGGGCTTGAGGGATTGCAGTATCCCTCTGCCTAGATTCGGGAGCCCGATCTGCTACATGCAAAGGCAAGCAGCAGAGACATATAGCCAAGACAGTCCAGGGCACACACACGAACAAAACAGCAGGTTCTGAAGATCTCTGCAGTCTAACAGCAAAGTGCCCAAACAGTTTAATTTTTCCAGGGTTAGGCAAGTAACGTACAAGGATTATTATTATTATTATTATTATTATTTTTTAAGATCAAAACTTTGATGCTTGAAGTCTGCCTACACCCCCTGCTGGGTACCTAGACCTTTTTCTAGATCCAGCCCTAATCAAATGTGATTAAGTCAGCCCTTATCTTTTATTTGAAAAGATGGACATCTTTTTGCTCCTTGACTCCGGTGTGATGAGGATTGCTCCAATATCTTACTCAGGGCATAGCTCTTCACTCTTTTTTCTGGAGTTGTAGCTATCAAAATTAGAGAACTGAGAACACACAGAAGCCAAGTAAAAAGCAGAGGCAACATTTCCAGCCCAACATCTTTCTGTTTCTGGAACTAAGGCTCTTGTTATGCATTTCGCCGCAGAGCCACATGCAACAGTCAGCTGCAGCTGGCTACTCCCTACTGCTGCTCCAGGTGTTTTCAGTTACTTGTTTTCACAATACAGCCACTGGTGCTCTAAGTCTGGCCTGCCGTGGTGTTGAACACTGCCGTCAGGATGACTGTGATTTGCAACACATAAAAAGCTTTTTGACACATGCACACATTCCTCATTCTGATGTCTCTCGGTGACTGTGAGTAGGTCTGTAATTCAAACACAGATTTCTTTTAAAGATGTTGCATGGTCCTTCAGGTGTCAAGGGCTGAAAAATACCATCCTGAGGCCCTGTGAACTGAGACTGATAGTGAATGTATGTAAATACAGCTTGCTCACTCATCTGCACTTACAAAATATTGGTTTTCTCAGTGCTAGGCAGCAGTTCTCCTGCCCACTTTTCCAGTCTCTGTGTCAGCAGCAAACTTTATCACTGAGGCTTTTATCTGGTGGCATGGTTCAAAACAACACTACACAACATTAAACAACATAAGACTACTCTCAGTCCCTGCAGAACCTCTCTGGGAACAAACTGCTTAAGCATCATTCTCCTTTTACAGTTATTTTAGCTGGGTCTTCAACAAAGTAATTTGGACCAGACTGATTTTGTGTTCTTCTACCTCTTTAATAAAATCTGATTTTCTTGCCAGACAGTTGCTTACAGAAGCAACAAAATACCTTTATTTTATCAGTAAAATTTATAATCTCATTTTCAAAATATGAATTAGTTTGTCAGGAATTATTTTCCATAATCCCATGATGATTGGCATTATTATCATCATCACCATGCTTCTTTATTATTTTATTAGTTGAAGCCTCTATCTAATCTGCTCTCATTTTGTTTGGGAGCAAAGCCAAGCTGACAGACTGTCATCATAAGGTCATCCGATCCACCTGCTTTTAAATGGCAGAGAATTGGTCCCCCCCACTTATCTCCATATTTCTGTTATCCTAAAATATAATAAAAATGGAATAATTTTTCTTGTCTGTGTCTCTTAGAAGCATCAGATGTAAATGATACACACTTAATTTTAAAGTCTGTTGAATTATGAGATTCTGTTTACCACCATTCTCAGCTATTTTTGGAATTTAAAATATGTCATCACCTCTCTGAGATATGCCTACTTTATCTGCTCCTACCCAGTATAACTGGATTATTCACTGAACGTTTTAATCTTTTCTGTGTTTTGTTGACAATTCTGTTATTTTACACTCATGAATAATTGTCCAGGGATCAGAACTGGATTCTGAGGGTTTTTTAAATGTCAGTATCATGAGTTAAACAGCATATAAGGAAAATGATCTACAAGTCATTAATTTAAAAAACGTTTTTTAAAATGAAACTTGGGTCATGTTTCTACATTTTTATCCACCAGCTGAGAGCTCAAACATCATTTTTATTAAAAGAGAAAATGATGTTTCTACTTTAGCCATCTGACTTCAGAAGTTACACTTTTAAGAAAACAGCTCAACCATTGGGAAACTCATGGAGACACATCAGAGCTGGCAAGTCTGCTACAGCATCACCAATGCTATGGGATTAGATGCACTGAAAGCAAAAGTTATGGTGCTATCACAGACGATAAATAAGAAAGATGAGAATTTTTTGATTATTTTTGTTCTAAAAGCATCTGCATCCTCTAGGAAACTGGTACATTTATGGCCCTGGAATTCAGTCTGAGTGCCAAACTGAGAGCTCCCAGTCTTCAGCCTCTCCTGTGAGTGATAGATATAGGTTGTTATGTGGAAAGTCCCCCTCAACACCCTTCACAATTCAGTGCTTACAGGGCCAGGACATGGGATACCCAGTTCCCACGTCTCTACACCACTCTCTCATGTGGCCAGCCCCATGAAGTCATTCCATAGGCGCAGGGTCCCCAGGGTCAAACCTGTACCAAATTAACTTCACGTGTAAGACTGTTTTCAGATCTGAGAACAAATTAATGTTTCTTGCTATCATTCAGCTTAGTTTCCATCCATCTTTAGCTGAATTAGCTGAACATACAAAACATATTTAGCCCATCACTTAGTGACACTGTCTGTAAAAAATCCTTATCCGTATATAGTGCAGACCTGAAGGGAAAGTTTTCTATTTAGTCTGCTGTCCCAAACTTCTCCATATTCTAAGGAAGCTGACAACAACCTTGAAGTCTTAATGATTTCTATTGCTTTGGGGAAAACATTTGATGGTATTTTTATAGCTATAAAACCTGTAATAGAGGGGCAACAACTTTAAAAATAATCTAGCATTGTGTTCAGTTTTGGGCCCCTCAGTACAAGAAGGACATCGAGGCCCTGGAACTTGTCCAGAGCAGGGCTACGAAGCTGGTGAAGGGCCTGGAGCACAAGGCCTGTGAGGAGCAGCTGAGGGAACTGGGGGTGTTTGGTCTGGAGAAGAGGAGGCTCAGGGGAGACCTCATTGCTCTCTGCAGCTACCTGAAAGAAAGGTGTGGGGAGCAGAGGGGCAGCCCCTTCTCACAGATAACTAGTGATAGGACTAGAGGGAATGGCCTCAAGTTGTGCCAGGGGAGGTTCAGGTTGGAAATGAGGAGACATTTCTTCTCAGAAAGAGCAGTCAGGCACTGGGACGGGTTGCCCAGGGAGGTGGTGGAGTCACCGTCCCTGGGGGTGTTCGAGAGGCTGGACGTGGTGCTTAGGGACATGGTTTAGTGGGTGACACTGGTGGTAGGGGGATGGTTGGACCAGGTGATCTTGGAGGGCTTTCCCAACCCTAATGATTCAATGCAGGCTGCTGCCTGCCACATCTGCCAGCCCTCAAGCTGCGGCGGCTGTGGGAGCCGACCCGAATCGCTCTCTTTGAGCTCCCTCTGCTGCTGAGCGCGCTGCAGAAAACCTGCTTCGGAAAGAAAGGGTGGGTGACACGGTGTGGGGTGACAGGTTGTGGGGTGACACGGCCTAGGGTGAGTGGTTGTGGGGTGACACGGCGTGAGGTGACACGTTGGGGGGTGACACGGCGTGAGAGCGGGCACGGGGTGCCAGCGGCTGACAGGACGGGCTGCACACCAAGCTCGCCCCAGCACCCGCGGGCTGCTCCCCTAGGGCCGGGCTTGGGGGGTTCCAGGGGCTCGGAGGGGGGCATCGGCCGGGCCCGGCGTGCCGCGGCCGTGGAGGGGCTGAGGGGAGGCGGGAGGCAGGCGGCGGGGCCGTCGCCATGGCAGCGGGCGGGCCCGGCCCGGCCCGGCCCAGGTGCGGCCCCATTTTATCCGCGGCCCGGCGGGGGGCTGCAGCGTGCCCCCGGGGCCTGGCCTCGCCTCAGCGGGTGAGTGGGGAGGGGGTGGAGGAGAGGGACGGGAAGGCCGAGCCTCAGGAAGTTTAACGCAATTTTCCGCTGAGTCCGCGGGCGGGTGGCCGGGCTCGACTTTGAGCTGGGAAGGCGGGCGGCTTTGCTGAGGTGAGGGCGGCGGGGGGGCTCCCGGGGGTGGCCGGGGGCTGCTGGGCTCCCTCCCTTTCTCCCTCCCCGCCTCCTGTGGGGCCGTATTCTGCCCGGGGAGCTGCTCTGCTCAACGCGGCGACTCTGAGCTGCCGTGCCCGTGGCTCCATCCCTCCCTCCGCCGCCGAGGTGGGGTTAAGGGGGTGCAGGTAGGTCGGGCTGGGCTGTGGGTATCCCACCTGCTCTTCCTCAAGGCTGCATTTCCTTCTCTGTGAGGAAAAGGAGTTGGGAAGGAAGCAGAAAGCTGTCCTTTAGAACATGAGTGAAGCTACTGTAGGCGCAGATGCTGGTACTCACTGTTGCTGGTATGTGTCTCTCTCTTATCAGATGTGCTTCTCCTAAGATCAGCAGAGCAACAAAAGAAACAAAATGACAACTGTGAGGTATGAACAAGGGTCAGAGCTCAAAGAAGCCTCAAGGTGAGTGAAACAAACTGCACCAGTATGTGAGTTTAGAACTCATGCACGCTGTGTGCACTCTTCTGTCTGGTTTCTTAATGCTTTGATCATAGCGAAGAGGAGGCTTGAAGTTAAACTGGATGGTTTACATTTTTTTTCATCCTGCCTTAAAATGCTGTTCTTTTAGAGGAGTGCCATATATAAGAGGAATATGCTCTTGTGATTAACTTCTTAAAAGAAGTCAATTTTTTGACAATCTCTACTTACAGGTTAAAGACTTTTAATAAAGGAGTATAGGCACGATAGACTTAAGCTCAGGGCAGTAAGTCTTGTATTCTTCTAGCCTCTGGAAGCCACTGTCAAGGTATCCTAAAGGTAGTGTCTTGCTCTGCTCTCCTTACAAGGCTCAAGTTCCCTTCAGCTGTGAATAGTCAGGGAAGCTTATCTTCTGTTTGGATAGTATGTGGGTAGAAGTTAAGTTCTAGTATGCCCTCACTTTCTTGTCTCCTACCTTAGCGTTTAAAGACTAGATGTAGTAGCTTGTGGCAGAGGGCTTGTTTTAGTTTGGGCAACAGGTGGTTGTAGAGCGCTCAGTAAAACAAACTCCCTCTTAGGAAAGCGTTATCCAGAACTGAATCCCTGTGTGAGAGCACAGTGAAAACAGTGTGCTTGTCCTTGATTTCTGTTTTCTTGTTGTGTTAAAGATTGGCCTCCTAACCCAAAACACTACTACTGGTCATTCAATGCCGTTCATGTGTCTTCAAGGACGAGCAAGTGGTCTGCAGCAAAAGTGCTGTAGCAGCAGAAACCTCTTTTAATAAGTGAAACATTTCTGCTCTATACTATGTGGATAACTCCATAGTGAGTGTTTTGTAAAAACAGCTGAGGAGGAACACTGCATAGCCGTATATTTACAGAGCTTTGCTCCCTTTCTAGGAACAGAGTGAGGATACTGGAGCTGGGAAACACTGTATACAGTTGTTCCTGCATAAGTAGTAATGATGCCAGAGGCCATGTTATTATGCACCATAATATTTCTATATAGAATGTTAAAATCCAAATTCTGGGGTTTGGATATTACATTTTACTTTCTCTGAAATTATCTTGTGACCTTCGAGGCTCTTCAGATGGCTAAAAAAAATCTTGATCCAAAGAGACCCTTTTAAGGAAGCTATGGTAAGCAGCCCCTGCCAAGAAAAAAATGCTACTCCAGCACTAGCTCAGCTGCTGCCCTGCTCTTGCAGTTTCCGGTTTGGTATCCTGCTCTGCACAAAAACATCTCTGTGCTATGGCTTCTCCTAGCAAGCATTCATTCTCTGAACAAGGACTCTACTGTAACACCATTAATATTTTCTGGACTCTGAAGTAATTTTGCATATGCATGTTTCTAGCAGTTCCAGAGTCTGGACTGGACTCTAGAGGCCTCGGTAGACTCTCAGATGCCTTACTTCAAAGCCCTTTATCCTTTTGCTGAACACAAACGTCTTCCTTTTCTCCCCCTAAAGAAAAACTTCTGAAAGATGGATTGCTAAGTGGAACTAGGTCAGCACAAGCCAAAGGTTTCTGCTGTGCCAACATATGGGGAGCCTTTCTTCCCTCAGTACTGTTCATGTGCTCTGGCCCTGGTTGCTGTTCCTCACTGCTCAGCTGACAGTAGCTAATGTTACTGGTTCTGGAATAACGAAGGGTAGTGATGTATAAAGTTGACATCTGTATTGGTATGTGACTTGTGCCATTCCTTTGCCAGCTCTCCAACAGGAGAAGAGCCCACAATAAAGATTGATGATGGTCGTGACGAGGATAATGAACAGGACAGCTGTTCCAAGTAAGCTAATGATACACTAAGTGCATTGTTTACCCCCAAAAGTGAAAATGCCTGAACCAAAACAAGAAAGCAGATGGCTTGCTGAAGTAAGAGATAAGCCTCACTTATCTTGATACTGATGCCTTGATACTTATTTTGATACTCAGAGCATTACATCGTTTGATACTGACACTTGTTCCAGTACATAATAACAGCAAGCAACTTCAGGAAGCTGCTTCATGCTTATGGAGGTGAAATCTCAGTCCAGGAGTTAGCTACAAATATATCATAATGGAAAATGGCAAGTTTAAACTGCAGTGAGTAAACTTTCCCAAATAAGTGAACTTGAGAGAGCACAGAAGAACCAATGCTGCTCCGAAAATGAGGCGAATGGGTATCTGGGACAACTGGCAAGCATTGTGCCCTCAAGATTAAACTGTCTAAATATGCTAGTGATTTACTATGTTCTTGAAGCAGTTACTTTTTTGAAAGTAACTGCTTCTCTTGTTACTAGACTAGATTACAAAGTCTTCCAGCATACTTCAATCTTAGTCAGCTCAGTGAAATGCAAATAACGTTTCACTCTTCCCGCAGCTTGAGCAGTAAGATCAGGTCTGTTATTCCAGTTCCGCTATGTGACAACACGGTTATAGAGAATTCAGAACTTGGTGGTTAGAAATGCATTTCATAAAGGCTCTGAGCTAAGTAAACAAGCAAATGTTGGGCCATGTTCTCTTTAACTGATCTGAGATGTTGGCAGGCCAAATTGGAGTGGTATATATTTAGCCTTTTTAGTGTGTCTGATCAAGGTGCTTGTCCTTAGGTTGTGGAAGCTGAAGTCTTGGTGTACCTGCTATGCTGCAGGATTTGTTGGATGTAGGCATAAACCCACCAACTGTTAGTATAACTATTGAGTGCTTTCCTTGGATACTAGGTGCTCAGAAATGGGAGGAGAACCTTCTATGTGCTAGGCTGCCTTGAAGACAAGGCCTGCTATTACATCCTTGGCTTAGAAAGGAAAGTGGGTACTGCAACCTGCTTAGAGACGTGGATGTCTGCTGGTTCATATTTCTGGACTTCAAACTTGCGAATGAGAAATGTGAGCTAACTCAGTGAGCCCAGCAAGATGCTTCCTCTGCTTCAAAGACACTCAGTCTTGTCTTAACCTCAACTCACTAATTCAGTGTATGTACCAAGTGAAATGTAATACTCAAACTATCCTAAAGGGAAATAAGGTAGCTCAGATAGGATAATTGGGGTGCAATATGCATTACTGAACTGATGAATGCTTCCTGTCACAGTGGTATCTCCAATGATGTGGGTGGGGAGGGAAGTACAATAACTGTATAGCAGAAAAGGAGGACAAACGTCACAGTACTGACAGAGTACTGGCAGACTCTTCTTGTGTCGGACCTTTCAGTAGGTCCTGCTGCTAATGACGCGTTTGGAGGAGGTATTTTAAGTGGCAAAGAAAACTCAGTGCTTACGGTAGTAAAGTAACCCCTAGGTTAACAGACCGGCAGTATGCTGGTAACTAATCAGTTAAACCATCAGAGCTTGGGGCATGCAGATAGGGGCTTTTATGTTAATTCTTGTTGTATAGCCGCAAGTGATTTCTTCAGCTAATGAGATGTAGCTCTACAAAGGTCTAGCCTTAAACTAGAAGGCTTAGAGCATACTGGCTTGGGAACAAGTAATATTCCTTAGCTGGAACCCTGCTAGGACTGGAGATAATTCTGAACTGGAAGCATTTGGCCGCAGCACCTTATTTTCTTAAAAGGTACTGGTCTTCAGCCTGAAAAAAAACAAAGTGATTTCCTTCTAAAGGTAGAAGAGGGATTT
This sequence comes from Oxyura jamaicensis, assembly GCF_011077185.1. NCBI lineage: Eukaryota > Metazoa > Chordata > Aves > Anseriformes > Anatidae > Oxyura > Oxyura jamaicensis. Next base: position 177,553,764 of record NC_048893.1, read on the forward strand.
GTCCTTCTCATACTCCAAGAGCATAGAGATGAGTGTTAACAGGTACTTTTTTTTTTTTTTTTTTCCCAGGCCTGAAGAGAAATCATCTCATTCTGATACAATAAACTAATATCTTGATCAAGATACTTCAAGAGATGATTATGCTTTAATCTTCCTCTTGATTAATAGCTATTACGTGAATCTACTTGGAACTTGTTACTGGGCACTGGCCAGACTTGTAGTGTCATTGGAGCTGTGACACTGAATACTGTTGTCAATGCACAGTGCTGAGTTTCTAGGGTTTATACCTGATAAATATTCTCTTGTTCAAGTGACAAAAGTGTTGTCTTCAAGTACTGCCTTCACATATTTCATGAATGCAACTGAAAAAAAGATCTCTTAAATCATGGATATAGAATTTTGTAACCAAAGAATTGAACTTCAGTATCAGTGCTATTGCAGCTAAACCTGTAGCAAAATGTCCCTTGCCTTGATGCTGGTTCTCTTCTTTTGCAGTACTATTAGGAGAAAAATTTCCCCATTTGTGATGTCATTTGGATTCAGGTAAAACATCCGTCTTGTAATGATATGGGAGGGGTGGCAGTAGTCCTTATTTCTAATGTAAGAATTTGGAGAGTTCCTTAAGCAATAGGGACTCCAGCCTGTTCTTCCTGGGAAGTATGGAATTAAAATACAGTTTCTTCTAAAGGACTGCATTCCCTCATGAGTGGGAGGCAAGGTGGATATGCTGGAGGACAAGCTGATGCTTCTATGCCTTAAAGTGTTCAGGTTTGTGCCACTTCTGGATAGTTGTGGAATTAATGGTGAATAACTACAGCTGAGTCTGCAGTAACAACACAGTTCCATGTGGATGTTGTACTCTGCAAATCAATTCAGAAAGTGTGATTTGAATCCTTTGGCTCTTTATACAAGCAGGCCTTGATCTTATTTATATATATACACACACGAGAACCCACAGTTGGACCAGCTTGAAATAAAAATCAGGGTTTGTGCTCTCCAGTCTATAAATGTCAATATTTCTTTCCTTCTTCTCAAGTTGACTTATATTTTTTTCAGGGTATTTGGAGTTGTGCTTATCATTGTGGACATTGTAGTTGTGATTATGGATCTGGCTATCTCTGAGAAGAAAAGGGGTATTAGAGAGATTCTTGAAGGCATTTCCCTGGCTATAGCACTCTTCTTCCTCGTCGATGTTCTCATGAGGGTGTTTGTTGAAGGGTAAGACCTGGGCAAAGATGAATTCAGTATGGCACATCCTCAAGCTAGGAAGGAAGCAATACTTTGAGTTTGAGACTATGGGTGTGGCTGGCCCTTAGGCTAAATTTCTGGTTATCTGTTATTGGCTGTTACCATTCTATAGACTAACCTGTAAAAGGCTTCTGATACAAGCGAACACGTAGAAACTGCCAGTCTTGCTATGGCTCATGCATTGTAGGCCCAGTCTGTTTTCTTAGAGGGGTTTTTAGTGCTTAACATTCTGAAGCACTTCATAAGAGCTTGTCTCCAGCTGTATCTTTATATAGGCTCTCTTATTCCTGAACAGAAGTTTCAATCTTTGTTGCCATCCATACGGGTGTCTGTCTGAAACTCTCCTTTGTTTCAGCTTCAGGAACTATTTCCGGTCCAAACTGAATATTCTGGATGCACTCATAGTAGCGGGCACTCTGTTAATTAACCTGACCTACTCCTTCTCAGACCTTGCTGCGACAGATCAGATGCCAAGGTAAGAATGGTACGACAACTGTTAGATATGAGCTCTCTCCTTGATAGGAGTCTAAGAACTAAGAATCTTCCTGGGCATATCTAAACTAGGTAAGATCACGCTAGATCACAAATGTGGCTATGATAGGATTTCACAGTACAGGTTTCTAAAGGATAGGAAGATTTAACTTTGGCCTACAGCTCTGGAGCCTGTCCCTGTCTCAAAGGCAGCAGTGATCTAAATGTATCTATTGGGGTGACTAAAAATGAACAGTGAGGCCTGCTAATACCCCTTCTCAGGTTTTTAGGGTTGAGGGTATAAGCAGAAATGTGATGAGTCTGAAGTAGAAGGTCAGAAAGAGTTGGATTTTAATAGCAAATGGAACTGACAAAGTAGGCAGCTGATGAAGGATCTCTGTCAGTGGATCTTGAACCAGAAATCTGGATTCTTCCACCTTGTTCTCCCAAAAGACCCAGAGTAGCACATGCTGGGTTTCTCAGCCATGTCCAGGGGAAGGGAATCTTGCTACTTATGTGCATAAGGATTCAAGTTGTGCCTCCATCTAATTTCTGTGGCTTGATCAGGTGATGTCCTTTAAGATAAATCTATTCCTGATGGAGACAGGGATGCACCTCTCAGCTAGTTTATCTGCACTGAGTTTGGATTACAGTGAGACTCTTGCACCAACCAGAGAAAGAAGTAGAGCTGCTTTTTTTTTTTTTTTCCTTAAGAAAAAAAAAGGACACCAAACACACAGTTTAGTGGGTACAAGGTGGGAAACATTGCTCTAGAAGAAATCAACTCTGTCTAGTTATTGGACCAAAGTTAGATGATCTTGAAGGGAATGCTAGCACTTCTTAATATGCCAGCCAAAGTTCTGTTTCAAGAAGTAGAGCTGTGAAAGCACTGTTTGCCTCTGACTGCTTTAGCTGTGTTTGCAGCCCCAGAATCATAAAAGGCTGTTTCCCTTTTAACCCTTATTAAACACCAACCTGAGTTGAATGGCATATCTCTGGCCACAGTTCTCTAAAGAATCATTTTTCCTTATGGATTCCTGGGCTGTTAATGGTAGGCCGGATCCTGCACTGATTCCTGCTGGATGTTGTGTGCAAGTCCCTTGTATTCTAACCTGCTGAATCTTGTGGAGGGTTTTGTACAGGCCCAGCATCACTCAAAGGGTTTTTTGATGCTCTTAAAAGATACTCAGCTGAGACCTACTGTCCCATCCATGCAACTCTTGAGGCTCTCCATAATGCTTTTGTTAAAGGCTCTTAGTCCTGCACAGACCAAAGCATTACTGCCCGGTACTAGATGGTATTTCAGAACTGGCCAAATATCAGACTTTGAGGAAAAGATAGGCTTCCCACCTAATCCTCCAGTTGCATTCACAAATCTAAATTCTAGTAGACTACCTGTTTTATTATTATTATTATTCTTTCCTCATAGCCCTTGATTCAGATGCAAGCAGTAACCTTAAAGCACTTTAAGTCTCAGAAGAGCTAGTCTGAGCAATTTTTAAGTGGATGAGAGCTTGTGTGACAAGCTAAATTTGTATGGCAGTTCATACAGGTAACATCCCCTGATGGAGTGATGCGGTGTCTGTTCCTAACCTGCTCTAGCTAGGTGTGGATTGGCATGAGCTGTCTGCTGACTTAAAAAGGACACTGGAGGAATAAGGCTGGGTGTCAGTTTGGGAGTTAATGCCTAACTAGCTGGCTTTGTGAAGCTTTGTGAAGGGCAGAAGGCAAGCTGCTGGTATCCTGCAGAGCTACTTCTTGCAGTGGTGGTTCAGGCTGAGGAGAGGGGAGCTGGAGTCTTCACTCCAGTGTTGGTTTGTCCTTACCTGGCTGTTAGCTCAAGGCAACTCTCCTGAAACAACAACAGGGTGATCTTGGGCTAGGAGTGAGCTGGGGGGAAAGTGAAACTCACCTCCAGGTGTCCAGGACAACTGTGTCTTGTTGGCTTCTGACAAGCTCTACAACAACGGAAAGCACTCTGTTTTCAACTAGAGGTGATGGAATAAAGCTTCCATAACACTTGCCCCCTCACTGTAGGTATTCACCAGCATTCTTATCTAAGCATATCAGGGCCTAAAATGTGTATGTGCTCCTTAAAATATATGCTCATACCTCCTTAAGGAGCAAATGTTGGTTTACCTTAGTCTCTAAGGGTATCCTAAAGCAGCTGCCCTACTCAGTTTGCTTCTGTAGAGCTATTCACATAAGCATCTGGCCAGATTCAAAGTTCAATAGCAGTACAAAGTTTCTCAACAGAACTTTAACAAGTTGCTGAATGATTAAACAAAAGGCTTATAAACCACTCTGTTCTCAGGTTTCTTAATTGAGGCATGATGCCTCTGGCTTGTTCAGCTTCTCTTTTCAGCTGGTTTTCATGTCAGGTTCCACTTAAATGTACTCTTAAGAATAAGCTTGAAGGAACAACAATGCGGTGATGCAGTGACAACTAACAGTGTCATGGGAACTTACTGCTTGCTGGGCAGAGATACTGTGAAAGTCTGTTCCAGCAAGTAGGGGTGCTTCCTAGTTCTGTTCCATGTTCAGAATTTGTGTCCCCAAACCCCTTAACAATAAAGCTATGGCATACTCCAAGCCTTGTGTTACCCTTTTTACCAAAATCAGCATGGGACGGCCTATTTCAATATGTGAAACAAAACTACCTGTCTCTGAAATAACTTCTAAATAGCTTCAAGTTTTGCACCTAAATTTAATAATGTCTTTTTATGGTGAATCTCTCATCTAGAATGGTCATTCTCCTTCGAGTTCTGAGAATTGTCATCTTAATTAGAATATTTCGCCTGGCCTCACAAAAGAAACAGCTTGAAGTGGTGACCAGGAGGATGGTAAGTTGGCCAGTAATAAATCTAGGTAACTGTTGTTATTTTTAATCATAATTTTTCTCCAGGAAGCCATCAATAATGAGCAGCAAGAGTGCTCACAGTGTGTTGGTCTGAAACTAGTAAGACTACAGAAGCAACATGTTGGCTTTGTGTCTGTGACAGGGTATTGGAGTTATGCTTTCAATTTCAGTATAGCTAGCAATGCTTGCCTCTGCTTAAGCAAGCAGCTCCTTGACCTGGAAGACTGGTGTGTCAGGGATTGTGACACCGTGGTGTGCCTTGATTGATAATTACTGGCTTTGTGGTACACAGACTGTTTTCCATCATATGTGGGGAGGTTGGAGTTTTTTTATGCTTCTGACACTTATTTCAGGTGAAAACAAAATAGCTTAGCTGTCTGATGTTGAAGCCCTGTTCATTGCAAGTACCTCTGTTACTTTCAGCAGGGCACTGAAGTGATTCTTGGAGCTTCAAGCCCAACCCCTTACACAGGAAAAAACCGCCCTGGTTACGCTGCCTTTAACTTCCTTCCTTCAAGTTAAGGAAGTCTAGATTATTTTCCTATTAATAGGCAGCACTTGTTGATTTGTGGTGTTTTTTAGGAAGACTAATTCTGCTTTTTCACAGGTCTCTGAAAACAAAAGGCGTTATATGAAAGATGGCTTTGATCTGGATCTCACTTACATTACTGGTTAGTAGAAATCTTGTAGCAGCAAAAGATACTTTGCAGCATGTTACTGCTAACACTGAGTGCTTCATGTGAAATGTGACTCTTTCAGCAGACTACTGAAACTTAAATATGAATTCAGATGAGGCCTACTCCTTTTCTTTAGGAGTTTGAAATCAGTGTTTCTAACCTTGTTCTTAAGGGTTAACCTGGTAGAGTGGGTGCATATGCTGTATACAAGGATAGAAAACCTTCGGAGGCCTAGGGAGCCAGAGCTAAGAAGCTATTGATTGTTTTAGTGTGTTTGCCTCCAGTTCTGTGGTGACTGCTTAATGGTAGTTTATGCTTCAGGAAGGTCTAGTGCCTTGTTCTGCATTTTGCATAGCTAGAGCAAAACCTCTTGGAAATGGATAGGTGGCTTTCCTAACTAGGGTCAGTTACTTTGTGACGATAACATGCTCTACGTCATGTAGCTCCTATGTTTGGGGAGGGTCTATCTCCCTGTCATTACATCTGATTGCTGTCTTTTCCATAGATCGTGTTATTGCAATGTCATTTCCATCTTCTGGGAAGCAGTCCTTCTATAGGAACCCTATAAAGGTAAAAATCTCATCAGGTTCAGTATTTCTGAACACTTCTGCTTCAAGATTTCCACTAGTTTGCACATAAACTAGATTATTAAGTCAGTCCTAGTCCTGCTGGCTTAGCTGGCTGGATGTTTAAATGGTGGCCTCCACTGTGCTGCTTGTATTGTAGTGTCTCAGCTGAGCCAAGTGAGATGTGTCTTGTTGTGGACACACTGGTGATCTGATGTCTGTCTCTTGGGGAATTTAACAGAACCAAATAAATTCTGTCCCAGGCCAGTAATAGTGTGAGGCATATGAAAGATCTCATCACATAGGTGAAAAACATCTTAAATGTCTTCACTAAACACTTCTAATATCTAAATGTTAAATTAGGCATTAAGTCCCTTTTCAGAGCTCTGCTGCCTGATGTCTTAGAAACCTAAGTATGTAGGGCAAGGAATTTGGTCACGGTGTTTTTACATCAGACAGGAATCTGAACTGCTGGGCTGAAACGGCCTATTGTCCAAGGGCTGTTTATGAATATACTTAGTGACTTCCCTTTGGGGATGGGGATTGAGGTGGCATTAGAAATAAGGAATAAATACTAGCTACTCCAAAATTATATCTTCCTATTGCTTTAGGAGGTTGCAAGATTTCTGGACACCAAGCATGCAGACCATTATAAAGTCTACAATCTCTGCAGTAAGTATGCTTAGTTGCTGACTGTACTGAAAAACCACAAAACAGATAAACATCTCTTCAGGGTATGTTGGTGGCAACACTAAATCTTCAAGAACTTTCTATCAAAAGTGCTTATAACATTGGTATAAGCTCAGAACAGTGATCTTGTGTCATAAGCAACTCTGTTCCAAGCCCATTCCCCTTCCTAGCCTAACTCCCAAATTTTCTTTTTAGGTGAAAAAGGCTATGACCCTAAGTACTTCCACTACAGGGTGGAAAGGATCTTTATTGATGACCACAATGTCCCAGCAATACAGTGAGTTTTGGCAAGAAATACTTGCGTCCTGGTAGCTCTTTGTGGGTGCTTACTTTGACCACACTCATCTTCCTCTTATCTAGGGACATGCTGAAATTCACTGCCAGTGTCCGTGAATGGATGAGTCAAGATGAAAAGAACATCATAGCAATTCACTGTAAAGGAGGCAAGGGTAAGACTTGTCATGTGTAATGCATGTATGCCACAAATGATACATTATTATCCTAATATTTTAATGTAACTGTAGTTTTAGGCTGTGGCATAAGGTGTTTTTAGAGTAACTTGCCAAGTTCTGCTGTTCTGACTCTTGATAAGAGGGGCTGGGGACAGGGAGGTACTGAAGCTGTTACTAGTAATTGTTAGGTAGCTGCTTTATCTGTGCTAGCTAGTCACCCACACTGAATATCCTGTGCTGTAATATACCTCAAGGTTCTGAACTTCTGTGGGAATGGCCTAGGTGCTGCTGAATCCTGATTTCAGACAAATAAGAAATAAGGTATTGTGAGAAAGCATAATAGTGTTGTGGGGGCAGGCTTGTGCAAGCTATTGCACATGAACTGATCCATGAGTGCTATCTGCAACCCATAGTAGCTCAGGAGTTGTTGAAGTGCATAGATAGCTGTGCAAATAAGCCAAACGACCCTGCAAACATTCGCCACATCTCCAGCCACCTGCTGTTACTGCTACAAATGCTACAAGTGCTTGGCTTGAACCAGATGGCTGCAGAAGGGTTTTTCCCACAGTTGTAAAGCCTCCTAAGCTGTATTTCCCAAACTTAACATTGAAGCTACCCGCAGGCCAAAGTTAGCCTGGAGAATAAGTGTAGGGAGGGGGTGATGACCTCAGACTTGAATTCAAGACTGAGACAATACTGGGACCTCTGTCCTAATGCCCTACTTAGTAGGGTTGGGCAAAAATTGGGGCGCAGAAGGAACTCTTGAGGCTTAGACTGGTGTTGCCAGTGCTCTAGTCTGATCTGGTAGGGTGTACTTTACTCCATACCCTGCTAAATGGAGAATGTAGTTACTGACCAACTTGTTATAGTATTACTTAAGATATTTTAAGGAATTGTGGAAACTGCTTTCAAGAAGTTGACAAACTGCAACTTCTCTGTCTTCCCAGAAACAGAGACACTTGACTACTCAAGTGACACCAATCTCCCATTATCTATATTTCAATAGTTACAACTTCATTTTTCACAAATAATCCCCCAGTCTTATAGTTCAATCTCTTACTACTCTTACTCCAGGTAGAACTGGAACAATGGTCTGTACTTGGCTAATAGACAGTGACCAGTTTGAGAGTGCAAAGGTAAAAACTAACTTTTATTTTGGTTCTTTCCATATTCCAAATGTCACCTTTAAAATCTAATTGCTGAAATGCACTAATACTCTGTGCAAAGTCTATAGTTGAAAAAGCATAGTGTAAACAACCTGTATTTTAAAAAATTCTTGCGACTCTTTATATTGTGGAAACTCATCTCTGAAGACTACTCTTGATCAGGAAGAACTGGTAATGTAGGATGCCAACTTTGAAGTGCTTCTTTTAGAGGCATAATAGACCTAGGATCTTGAGCAACTTTTCTTAAGCTATGGGTGCCTTCTGAACATGCCCTACTAAAGCCAGTGTCACTCTTCAAGTGGTCTTGTGTAATTCTTTTCCCTACTCTCCTTGCAAGTGGTGCAAGCTATGAAGAACTGCCTGCGGTCTTGTTTTGGCTGCAAGAAGCCTTTCCAAATGTTCTGGGGAAAAGGGAGAAAGACCAGCAAGTCTGCAGTCACGACTGATGCACGTGCTGCTTTAATATGCTGGGTATGGGATCTTGACCTGGAAACTTAGTTTCCAGAAGGCCCTGATCACTCTGGGTAGCTTGGGCAGAGTATACATCAGCTTGGGAACTTGCTTCTCTCTGAGTTTGGTTTGTGGAGATCCAAAGCAATGTTCAGCTCGTCTGCTACAGACCACCTGAGAAATGTATATGGTTCTGTAGGAATTGCTTAATAAGCATATTGCCCTCTTCCTTCAAAGAGCTTTATTAGCTTCCAGTTCTGGATGACAGATAATGTATCTGACTTCCTAACTAGTAATTCTGTATCCTAAAAGGAGGCTTTAACTAGAAGATACCACAACTATTGCACATCTTTACTTGTCAATTCCAATAAATGAATATTAGTATGATTCTAGTTTGCTATCCACTGCTCAGGAAGGGGAGTGGTGGTGGGATGAAGGTCTTAACACTTGAAAAAATCTCTATGTAGGAAAGTTTGGACTACTTTGGGGAGAGAAGAACTGACAGAAGTACAAGTACCAAGTTTCAAGGAGTTGAAACTCCATCCCAGGTAAGTCTGAGCAGGTCCAGTAACAGCAGCCAAACCAATTCTAGCCTTGTGAGCACTGAAGCTGCCCCACCTCTGCTGCCTTGTTTCAGAGACATAGGTGTCTACTATATGCTTAAGTCTTGAGCTTTCTGCACCCTTTATTTAGGGTCTGGAAAATTGTCAACTAGTAGGGTTGCACTGCATTCTTCTCCCTTCCCTTGTTAAAGTAATTCCTTGTATTAAATCCATAATATTGTGAAATCTGACTGGTATCTGGGTTCACAATCCTCTTAAGGCTGGAAGGAGCACATGTAGTCCAACCCTGCTGCGTAAGCAAGAGCAGGCTGTCCAGGATCATGTCCAGTTAGACTTAAAGTATCTCCCCAAACTCTCTAGGCAACCTCTTGCAGTGTTTGACCACCCTCACAAATGCATGACTCTAGAAGACAACTGGGCTGTTCATCAGCAATGCACTGGAGTCTGCAGCCTGGCCTGGGGAGGGCTACGGTACTGCTGTGCCTGGGTGGAGGAATGCATCCTCTAAAGAGAGCATTCACAGAGAAACACAAAACATGCTATTGCCTCAGACCATGTCTTCATCTTAATTCACTGCAAACTGTGAGATGAAGCTGTTGGTGGAGTTAATGTAGTTACCAGTACAAAACTGAATGGAGGTATAGCCACCTCTCAGTATGTGCTGCTTCAAAATGAAAGCATCCTGGAGATTTTAAAGAGGCAGAGTGTTTAAACCTGCAGCAAGAAGCAGGGAGCTTTTTATTGAACTAAAAAGTACAGAATTGTTCTTACAACACCAAATATAAATAACTTTAAAATGCAGGTGTTGAACTTGTGTAGTTTTAACAACCAGTTGTTTGAAATTTGAAGGGAAAGAATGCAAGACTAGTTTCTTGTTAGCCTTGGACTTGAGGTAGCTAAGAACTTGGAGCAGATCTACTTAATCCTGCTTCTACCTAGAATTAGGTTGTATGGGGTTAACTGCATAATGTGTTTGTTTTTTTTTGCATTACAGAGTAGGTATGTTGGATATTATGAGATCCTGAAAAACAAGTATAACTTCAAACTCCCACCAGAGAGACAACTCAAAATAAAAAACCTCAAAATCTACTCTATACATGGTAAGAACTTTTGAATTTGGGCACTTCTCTATTTGGTAATGGTTTTGTGGTCCAGGTAGCTGATCTCTGTACTGTCTGTCTCTCACTAAATCATGTTAAAAATGTAGGCTTACTGGGATATGAGAACTCAAATAGCACAGGTTAAAAACAGCCAAAAAACAGCTCCAGAACCCTTTGGAGTATAGCTGCCTCATGTTCTGTCACTTTCTGGGTGTCTGCTAAAATGATGGCTCACATGCAACCTGCCTTGTTTTGGGAAGGGAATCAACTATATCGGTAGGATTAGTGGATAACACTTCTCAGCCTGTTAGAACTTTCTGTATATACGTACTGGTAACCTTGAGAGGCTGAGTACTAGAAGTACAGCCCTACTCATTCTAGGGGGCCTAAAATGCTGTTCTTCAGTTGGTGGAACTGTATTCTACATGTGCTGGTACTGAGCCACCAGTAGGATTCACTGCTACTTCAATACAGCTTTCAGTCACTCAAGCTTGAGCTGTTTTCAGGTCTTGAGTTCTCTGAAGTCTGTAGCAAGGCCTTCTTCACAAGGCTGTTCTCAGTGAGAGTGAAACACTTGGCTTTGATTACCACTTTGCTTCCAGGTGATGTTATGTGCTTTGGTATAATGCAACTCTTTCTTCCTAGGAGTTGGGAAAGGCAATGGAACTGATTTGAAGGTGCAGATAATAATGAGAAAGCAAGTTGTATTAGAATGCGTGTGTGCAACACAAGGAAACTGCAAGGTGAGAATACCATGAAACCGTCAGCTTCTGTGACTTAGCTGACTTAAATTGTTGTCCTGTGGAAGTTGGATACCAGATATAAAATACTGGGTACTTTAAATTGTGAGATGAAATAGCTAAGCTTTGTTAAACCATAGGAAATATTGTATGAAGTAGTAGTAGACTTCCTAAAAGTTTAAACACTTAATAGTCACTCTAACCTGAGAAGCTAAATTGTTGTTGGTTGTTCTAGCACTGCTGTTGTATTTCTATACCACAAATAAGTAGCTTGGTATTGCTATCAGTTGGTCCTCTCTCTCTGCAGTAGCTTTTCATAAATGCAATATTTTGTTCTGTATGTTTTGTATCCAGCTCTTCTTTGACTCTGATAGTGACTCTGTAGTCATTGGCTTGGAAGACAGCCCTGTCATAAGCGGGGATGTGAAAATCAGATTTGAATCTCATTCTGTAAGTACAACGGCACAAAGATGGCTTTTTGAATTTGAGGGCCAGCAATGCAAACTGCAGCTGGGTCTTGGCTACCTCAGCTCTGTGGGGCAAAGCCCGTTTCTTCCCCTGTGGCTCCTGCTGTGGGGGGGTGGCCCCATCGTAGCAGCTGTAGCAACAGACATCTTGGTTGAGTACCTGCCGCTTCTAACATGGGGCTCTTAACCTTGTTTAGTTTGAGTGGCCTAGTCCTGAAACAAATTAAGTGAAAATGGTGATCTGGGTGTGATATTTGGGCTTCTCAAGTGTACTGATTCTGCCACTTTAGCTTTGTAAGCCAGTCTGCTGGAGACAGGTGGGTGTTCCTCTGTTTAAAAAAAAAAAAAATAAATCTTATTGCCTAATGGAGTCCTTCACCAAGGCTTTCCTTTCAGGATCTTCCAAAAGGCTATGATGACTGCCCGTTTTTCTTCTGGTTCAACACTTCCTTTATTGAAAACAACAGGTAAGTGAGCACAGTGACTGCCTTCAGATCCTAACTTCTTGTCTGAGCAGAGCTGACAGTTCCTAAACATGGTGCTGAGAGCTGAGATAGCTGCCTAATGAAGTCAGTTGTAGCTTCTGTGTGGATCTCTGATTCTCAGTCCAAACTTGTGAACCTGCAGTTGGCACGTGCTTATACTGTGCAAAATGGTTTACATATGTGATTTATCTTAATCAGCTTAATCTACTGGGCTTTTTCCCAACACTCTAAGTATTGTTAATTAACTTAAACTCCTAAGGTATTGCTAACTGCTCAAACCTCTACAGCACAACTGACAGAGTGGGAACTTGAATTCAGCAGGCAAGTTAGATACTAATGCTTGTGATCCCAAAGAAAGGTTCTTTAACTTACTGTTTCTCATGCTTTTGTCAAAATTTAAAAACAGTGTGGCTTTTTCTGACTGAGGCTAGAATTCCGGGGGGAGGCTCTGCCAGCAAAAGCTGAGCTTGTGCATCTTGCTAGGGGAGTGATATAGAAAAGCTGAGATGGGATCTCTTTATACTGGGATCTCTTTATTCCCTCTTGATAGACTTAGAGGAACAGTGAACTTGAAGTATCAGGAATAACTACCATTCCTTTCCATGACTGGAATAGGACAAACAATTGTTATTTAATTCTTCCTATCAAAATATGATGAGAGTTAGCCAGGAGTCTGTATTCATAACTCGAAGCAGAATACCTTGAGCCAGCAATGCACCGTACAGTCTAGGTGCAGATACCCAGTTAGATGCAACCAGTGGCAGGAGAAATGTAAGCCTGGAGTTTTGGCTCTGCAGCCAGGCTGTATTGAAAGCTGATGTGCTGGTGCTATCAGGTGATCACTAGAAATTAATTCAGTAAGCATTGAAAGGGGAGAACATGGCTGAGCTTGACTGAATACTGAATCCAATGCCTGGCATTAGGAAAGTCAGTTATTAAACCTACCACATGCATCCTGTGAAAAGGCCTGGAGCTGGAAGTAACGTTAATTCTCCTGTAACAGTCTTGGGGCTCTAGGCAGGGGGAAAAACACCAACTGTCAGGTTGGTTTTATGTTTCTCCAACTACTTAAGATCCAAATCCCTGTGCATGTCTGTCTGAATCTAAGATCTGGGGCATGTTTAATACTCCAGGGCTGAACTTGAAGTTTTTTTCACTGTCTTGAAGGAAAAACCCATCTTATGGCCTAAGACCTGCTACTGAATCATTTTCTTTCAGGCTCTACCTCCCCAGGAATGAGCTGGATAATCCTCACAAGTCTAAAATGTGGAAAGTCTACAGTGAGAAGTTTGCTGTAGAGGTGAACTTCACTGAACCATAAGGGGTAGCTGAAAGAAGGAAAACACTTAAACTTGTCTCTCTTCCTGAAGACTGTTTCGCTGCTTTGGTATAGCGAAGTAGTCTGGCTGTGATGTACTTCACGTATTTCTATGTAGATACAACTTTCTCAAATAAACTGACCTGAAGTTCTGTTGTGCAGAGCAATAATCCTCTGGAGAATTACTTAACGCCGCTGTCATGTTGCTAATGAGCTGTTGGATCTGCGTAGATGTGTTTACATGCAGGTAATCTCTTCTCTACTACCAGACCACTGTCTCTAAGCAAGAGCATTCCCACGTTGGTGGAGAGCGGCAGTCTGGGGTGCTGCTGGAGTACCTGAGGCACCTTCCCCTAGCATCAGGGTCTCCAAGCAGGTCCCTAGAATTAAGGGGATCTTGGAGGTGGAGGGATAGTACTCTGACACAGGCAGGTGAGTATTCTTGTGGGGAACTCTTGATGTTGAGCTCTTCATCAGTAATCCAGTGCTGCCAGGTTTTGAGCAACACCTGACCTGGGAATGACTGTGGGGGATGGGACGGCAGAGCTACTTCCCAAGGGCTGAGGTGACACAGCTGGGTCTCATCAGCCCAGGAGCATGCAGACTGCTTGGTCAGTTAGCCAGGCTGGCCTTGAGATGGGATGGTTTTGGTCTGTGATCTTGTAGCTTTGTGGTAATATTGCACCTGCTCACTGATTCACCCGAGCTATACATAAAGACTTTCAGGATGCTTATTCTGTTTCCAGCAGGCCTTCTGTAGAGAGTGTTCAAGCCTGCCTTTCTCGATGTGAAGCAGTCATTGAGGTTAGTTTCTTGCTTCTTAACAGTTAAAAGATTGATTAACACAACCAATAAAGGGGACTGATCAGCTTCCAAACTTCTATCACTAATACCCCATTAGCAAAGTAGGCAGACATTCTTTACCTTCCACATGCGTAACTGAGCCTCATGGCTGACTATGAGGTGTCCTCGTCCACCAGGCCTTTCTGTAACCCCTAAACAGCCAGGGGTTAGAAAAAAGGCAGCAAGGCAGTGATGGAGGGCAAAGTGCTCAAGGGAGGGCCCTCCTGAATGAGGTTAATGACTTAATCTAAAGATAAAAGAAAGCTTTTCCTCAGTTGGATGTCCCACGTTGGTGTATAACGCTCTGCAGCTGAAGCATCCATCTAGCTGTGTTAAATTAATTTTAGTGAATAGTCAGTCTAAAAAAAGTAATTAAGTACTATCCTGCTTGAAGCTTTAATAAATGGGAAAAAAAAAAGGCTGTTAGGCACTGGAACAGGCTCCCTAGGTCAGTAGTCGTGGCACTGAGCTGCTGGAGTTCAAGAAGCATCTGGACAATACTCTTGGATGCTTTTTTTGGGGGTGGTCCTTTGGGGGACCCATGAGTTGCAGTCTTGCTTCCGAGGCTGTGAGAACTCTATTAAAGAAGGCATTGCACATGAAGCTTAGGAATGTGCTCTGGGAACTGCCTCAAGGCTCGGGGTGGCAGTGAAGTTAAGGCAACCCCTGCAGTGCTGCTACTGGCTAGAGGAAAAGGAAGAGATGTCCTTTGTTATAGGAGCGAGACCGAAGCTGCGTCACTAGAGGGCGACTGAGAAGAATGCTGGTAAGGCCTTTCTGTCTAGACCGCCTGTACTTGGAGCTGGAATCTGATGCCGCTTTATTGCCGCTGGCAGCGTCTGCTGACCAAGTTCCTTTTAGCTTAGCTCTGGCAACTGGAGAGCGCTGCCCTGGGCTGCCCTTTCTGAGCGGCTGCGGGGCAGTTAAGGTTCACCTTCTTCCTGCTGTGAAGCAAGCTAGCCAGGTTATGTGGCAATAGTAAAGGCTGTAAGAGCAAAAAGAGGGGTATGTTTTACTTAACTGCATATTTCAGCTGGGGGAGAGGGGAGAAATAAGCAACATAGCTGTACCAGAGCTGTTGTATCTCATGTCAGAAATCCAACATCTGCTTTAAAACACTAACACTAGTTGCTGAACTTGCTGCAGCAGTGACCTCTGGCTTCAGGGTAGGGGCACTCATCCTTCACCCCTGGAACTGAGGTCACCCATGTCTGTTCTTGGTGTTCTTCTGGCAGGGATCTTACTCTTACAGCACACAGCACATTAATCAACAATCTCAGGTCTTGAGGTAAGCCCTAATATTAGATCTGGTTTTCATACTAACAAAGCCCTAATATTAGAACTGGCTTTCATATTAACAAAGCACCAGACCCAGGGCTGAATTAGGGGTTTTCTTTTCTATAGTAGAGTACGTGAAATCTACACTTGCTTCACAGCACCTTGGTGTAGCTCTCACTCTAAGTGTGAGGGACTTCTAGAGTCAGTAAGGGGTTCTGAACCCCCTTTTCCTTCAGAGGGGTGGTGACACCAATTTTACCCTTCGCAGTTAGATAAGCGGGGGTGTTATAGCACGAACAACACTCAGGTGGTCAGCTGAATCAAACTTTATTCCAATGAATTTCTGTACCAACATCGCAGAGTTCTCAGGTGAACAATTGATACATGTGTACAGCTCAGGTAACTAGCTATAAAAATTACTGCTTAGTTTGACTCTGAAAGGTAAACTCTCAAAATGCATGCCTGCTTCTGCCCCCAGCTTCTTGCTGTAGGTGGGGTCTAAAACTCCTGCTTCTCTTGAAGCCTTAACTTCAGTATTAAAAATTGCAACTGAGCTTTAAAAAATGAAAGCAAAGACCAAAGACAAATCTATGAAATAGATTTCAGTATTCCAATGCTATTAATTCTGTTCTTAACTTCTTGTAACTATTACAGCCACACAGAAATACGATATATCTCTTGGGTAGACAACTTTAGGAAGGGGAAGGCTGAGGACTTTTGAAGTCCTGCTCTTCTACCTGAATTATTTAAACATTTGGCATAAACTGCTTTTCAAAGAATGGGTTAGTCACAGTGCTACTGTCCTTAGTGTACCAGGCAAAGTAAATCAGCACAACAGGCACTGAAAACTCTCCCTCAGCTGTATGCTGCTTTTAATTGCCTCTTTCACAGGTGTGTGAGCAGCCTGTGCTGCCCATGAAGACTGAAGAAGTAAGAAGAGTTTGGGGAACTGCAGCAAACACTTTTTTTCCTTCTGCCAGGCTACAGCCATGAAGTGGAGTAGCCAGTTTAAAATTACTCTGGCTCCACTCCTAGAGGCAGTAGATACTGAGACTTTCATCAATCTAAAGCCTTTCCCTCTACCTGGGGGTATGAAATAAGCTGTAACATACAAAATTGAGCTGTTTCAGCTGTGGCTTGTCACAGCAAGTGTAACTTGCCCGTAACTATGTTGCTAATTTTGGTGTAGCTCTGATGTTGGTAGGTTAAAGAGCTCTGCTAACCCTGAGGGTAGCTTGTCTGTGCCCTCCCCAAGGGCAGGTATGCTATACCACATAGACAACATCTCTCTGTACAAGTCCAGATCTTATTTATGAATGTTGTTCCTCTGAGACTTGCTTTTTCTTCTCCCATGTCTAGCCCTAGGCTACTGCTTACAAGGTAGAGCATGCTTACATGAAAGTCATATTTCAAAAATGCATGGGGCAGCTAGAAAAATAGGTGTTATATCATTTTTGGCTACTAACTGGCCTTATGCTGCATGTTGAATCAAGTAACACGAAGAAGCAGGCATGCCCTCCAGGCCTGAAGGTAATATGAACAGTCCCTTCACATGAGCAGTTTCCACTCAGCTGAAGAGACCCAGCACATGGCACATGTGGCAGGACTCCAGCCCAAGTCAGTTCTACACCCCAGAGACTGTGGTGTCAGTTGTCTTTGAGAAGTCAGCTGGGGCCTTCTGCTCCTCTTCAGCTTCCTGTCCTTTGTGTGCAGACTCAACCCCACAAAGGTGACCTGACCACGAGCCTGCAAGTTACAGCTTTATACTTTGAAGCAGCTTCCATTTCATGTAAGAGGAACTGCTGGAAGTGTTCAATGTACTCCAGCACTTCTTGGAAGGATTTTGAGAAGTGTTGCAAATGCTGCATGGGCTCCTTAAAACCACTTTTTTTTTTTTTTTAATCTCAAATATGTGCATATCTCAGCTCTAGGTCAAGTGGGTGAACACTTGCTACTTCTTTAGGCCCAGTCACAGGGCCAGAGTATGCAGTCAGACACCAACTGCACTGATCCTGGACAGTTATGGGGTAAAAGGGAGCTAGAAAAGGAGCTTAAACAAGTCACAGCCCTTTCTGCAGGTACCATTAAAACTAACATGTCAAGCTGTCTTTTTTAGCACCATTATAGGCAGGAAAAGACACTTCTGACATGCAACATACCCAGTGCAGAATCTGCAGGCTAGAGCTGATCCTGCTGGTCCAATTCAAGAAGCATGTACACATCTCTATAAAAATCACTTGAATTTTGAAGATTACAAATCCTAAACTGGAAATGAGTTCTTAAAATTAGGTCACTGATCTGGCACTGCTCAGACCATGATGTGATCTAGAGGTTTTTGATCATTTAAAAGGTTGTTCTCCGTTGGCTAGAAGGTGTCAGTAGGAATCTACTTGTTGCATCATAAGTTTCCGGCTGTACTCATAGGCGAGGAACAGTGCCCCATTGGCCAGGAATGCACGGATCATAGTTGGCTTCAGGCCAGAATACAAGGCAAGCACACCTGGAAATTAAATCAGACCTGGTTAGCGATTCATTAAAATGCCCATCAGCACCGAACACTCTTCTTTCATCTTTGAAGGATATTGATGAGGCAGTGCTGCTGCTTACAGGGGCAGATGCACGCACACAGCTGAACCCCCTGCTGGAGCAGCTACCTGGAGTGCTACTGGATGTAGATACAGGAGTATCTAGAGTTGTAACCTGAGTTTATTTTATTTAAGCTTCTACTGTAAGCATCTGAAGTTGTTAGGCATGACAGCATCTTCAGAAGGATTGCTCACCAGAGGATACAGCTCACAGCAGCTGTACTACAACTGGCAGAAAGACTGACAGGAAGAAGGGACAGAGCTCTGAAGTAGCTGTGCCCAAGTCAAACTCCTTCTCTGACATTGGCTTCCCCCAGTAACAGGGCCAGGAGTTGTTGTATGTGCTGCCATTTGTGTTTTTACACCATCTCCTGAAGTGCCTGGTACAGGCCTTTTCCAGATGAGATGCTTAGGTAGAAGCTCCAAGTTGGCAGTCTGGGTAAGACTCGTTTACCAAACTGCTGTCAGCCATATACCAGCTTCTAGAGGTAAAGAAAAATTCTCTACCAAACTTTACTGGTTCCTTCAATTTTCATTTGTATGTTTGAGCACAGAATTCATTCGTCTGCTTTTTAATGCTTACTGAGCTTTTGTTAGCATTAACTTAATTGTCTCCTGAATCAAAAGATACAGCACAATGCAGCATGGCTCAGTTTCTGGATTCCAAGATTTCCAAACTACATCATCATCAGTATTTCTATTAGAAACTGTTACTGTCAGTCTCTAACACACCATCAATGGACAAGATTTTTTTAAGCAGTTCTTGGTACCAGAGGAAATGGATTTGGAACTGGAGCCCATCAGATTCAGTTGCTGTCCTGCATGCTCACCTTCAGTTCTCACAACAGTTACAAATGTTCCCATAAAGCCTGTCTGCTTCCCAGCCATGGAGAGAACCTGAATTCTAGACTTGATGCAGTCCACGGGATACACAGCGATCCACAGACAGCTGCCTCCAAAACCTCCACTTAGCAGCAAGGGAAGGGGACCTAAGGTTAAGAAACAAGATTTTATACACACCACGAAACATTCACCAACATAAATGGCATGTTATTTCTGCAGAAGTCAAAGAGAAGGCAGAGGGCCCTGCTTATGAAAAAAGTGCAATTTCTGCTTCCCCACAAACTTTAAGTTAATTTTAAGCCACTGCTAAGCTGCAGGTCTAGCCAAAAGCTCAAAGGTTGCAAGGAGTGCCTTTCAGTTTATTGGCCATGCTAAGAAAGCACAAGCCAGAGCTGTATTTTGACTGCGTTAACTAAATTAACTCTACTCCTTTCACACTTTTCAGTGCTAATTATGGAACAGTTTAGAGTAATATTACAGTGGTGCTGATCATCTTTACAGAGATTTTGTTTTTGTTGCAGTGAAATTTTTCTGTCAGTCATTTTCATGTTTTCCATTTTGTGTTTCAGGTCAGATTTTTATAAATGTTTTGCAAAACCAAGAGTTTAGAACACATGCAGCTGACATACTAACTCCCAGCAAGACAAAGCAGCATTGTTCAGTCTTTCAGAAGGAGACAAACAATCTTTATTCTGGCATCTCCTCCTTTTTGGATGTCTGATTTTCAGTCCCAGTGTTCTCTTATCATTGTAATGGCATCTAACGGTCGGCATCGTGCATTTGTACACCCTTCAAAGTGATACAGCTAAAGACTCAAATATCGCTCCAAACAGCTGCTGAAATAGAGTAGTTCAGAGATGCTAGTGCAATGTCAGATATTTAACGGGTTTTGTAATGCTGCTGCAGCTCACTCTATTTTCCATTTACAATATATCCTGCTCTATTAGAAAGTGATAACCTCATTCATTAATTACTGTGTATATACAAAGTGCAGATCTTTGTATTCTGTATGCCCAGTTCCTTGTGTTTTAAATGTGTTTTACATCTGCTGTGCATCATCAGCATAACTTCAAGGTAGTATGTCCCCTCCTCCCTCACGTACCCCATGACAGCCCCTGAGAATCCGCCTGGAAGAAGGGCACCGTACCTAATTCATCTTTTGATCTCCCAGAGGCGAAGAACGTCCGGCTCAGTTCATACCCGCCAAAGAAGAAGAAATAGCCTGGGACTTCCCGCAGCAAAGTGCTGGACAGACCACGGTAAAATCCAAGGGGACCATCCTTTTGGATAACACTCTTCACTACTGACCAAACTGTGCTGGTAGAGAGGTTGATCCAGTTAGTGATGCTTAACAGCGAAGGTTACAGAACAACGAGCTACTGTGGCTACAGGTAGGAGTTAGACCAGTGTGTAGAAAGCAGGACTCAAGCAAAACTCTGAGCAAGATCCTCCCTGGAGTCCATCACTGGCATCCACTTTTACTAGTGGATGTACTGTGATCCTCCCCATCACAGCTCTTCTCTGACTAACAACAAACGTGGCACCACTGAGCCAACACAGAATTAATAAATACACAGAAGGGATTCAGATGTACAGACAGGGACTATACTTACTTGTGCCCCTGCACTATCTTTCCCGACAGCTGCATTTCGTGCATGGCCTGCAGCCGGCACTTCACCAGCTCCGTGGGGCAGAGGACCAGGGTGGCAAAGGCAGAGGCGAAGGAGCCTGCAGCAGCGTTCTGCAGATCACTGCAAGAGAGAAACTGCAGAGGGTATTTGGGCACCGGCCTTCGGCGCAGCAGGGCCACTGCACCAGCAATCAGCTTTGAGAACCTGTACCACACGTATTGTCAAACTGAAGGACAGCCCTAGGGGAAAGGCTCTCAAGAGGAAGGGCAGCTCCTTGAACTAGGGAGATGAAGGACGTAGCTCATCCCATCTTTGTGTTCAACTCGTACACATCCTTTTGACACCCAAAAATATGTATTGCAACCTTTACTTTTTTTGCTGTGTTACTAATTGCAACACAACCAAACCTTCCCCTTCTTAGCTTTATAAGAATTTCCTTAACACTTTCCAGTGGATAGTTCTGGGGGACCAGTTACTACTGCAAAGAGCAGTAATTGCCTGATTTGGTTCACACTGTTCTCAAGTGCACCTTAGGAGTAATAAGGAAAGGTTTTCTGTGGGAGATGGTAGGAGTCTGAGACTAAGGCACACTGGACCCCTGTAATTCACCTCTATAGATGTGCTGCCATGAATGCAACCCACGTGAACTGGATATAGTGCAGCCACAGATGGCACCACTGAAAAAGACAGCAGTGTGACCTGCATTAACCCTCAGCATTACGAGCTGGGACTTTTTGTGGTGACCTTACCCATCCTGCAAACACACACCTACAGCAGAGGTTGATCCTACAACTCTTCACCTCACGGCAGCATCATGAAACTTAAGTGGTGACATGAAACAAGCCTTGTGTCATATTCAGATGCTGCAGTGAAAGAACTGTCAAGCTAGAGGAAATCAATAACTGTTTGCAGAGCAGCAACTGAATAAATAGGAAATGGCAACACTGATTGCCCAATCCTCCTGCAGAACCCAGCTGGGTGTAACAGGGATCTGAGATGCACTAGAGCTCAAGACAGAGCAAGGCAGAGTTAAAAATACAGTAGATGGCTGAGCCCTGCAGTTGTTAAGTGATGAGCAAAGTAATAAGGTTACACACTGAGGAACTGGGGTAAGAAAATATGGAATAGGTGCCTTCCAGCTATGTGCTGAAGGGTACACAGAATCCTTTCTCCTTCAGAGAGAAAAAACAGAGGCTATCAGACTTAAGAGCTCTAACAGGAGGTAAAGACCTAAAACTAGACTTCACCATAATTCAGGTCTCTTCTACTTTTGCCTGTCTTGATACTTAATTCTACATCCAACAGTTTAACTAGGCCTGCTGTTTAGGCTTTGGTCTTTAACGTATCAAACCTCATTGCACACATGATGAGCCTTGAATCCTGTCCAAGTTCCCTCCCAACTCCAGTGAGTAATTCGGTATTTTTCCAGGTGGGAAAGTTTTGACCACCCAGCACGGGAGCAAGAATCACCCACTCTTAGCACTGCTGCTTCATCTATAAAAGGCATTTATCTTGTTTTTCAAAGAAAGCAATCTACTTAAGATGGCCAGTCACGTACTGAAGAAGTCAAAATGAGGTGAACAAGGATAATAGTCCGCTCAGTTTAGACTTTGGCATAGGATGAGATCAGTTTGGTTGGGCTAAATGGGCATTAAAAGAAGAGGAATTTAGCACTTCTGTCCTTTGGGTGGTCTCAGCTTAGACTTTGGCATGGAATCAGTTTGATTGGATTAAATGGACATTAAAAGAAGTGGAATTTAGCACTTTTCTTTCCATTTGTTTTCTTTTTTGACTTGCGCACCAGTGGCATTTATTCCTTCAACTGGAAAAACTGTTGTTTTGCAACTGTCCTTGGAACTGTTTTGTAAGGCTTCACACGCTGACCCTAAGCACAAGGAGGCAGGCCTATTTCCAAGCCAAACTTATGTTACTGAAAATTTAACCAAAAGCAAAACCAAACTATGTAGCAATTGCTTAGGTAGTGGTAAGGAAAATGATCAGGCTCACCTGAGTTTGCTACTTCACACCTTTCTGCTTTGGGGTCATACAGCCCAAGAGTTTTTAAAACAGCAGAGGCAATGAAGGTAGTGATAGTTCCTGTCACATCTGGAGGACAGCCACCTCAGTTTCCTCCCTCCCCTACAGCATACTACAAATGTTTCTTGACTCTTCCAAAATGAGAATGGGCGGTGATGCCTTGGACAGACCACATGTACTCAGGGCACAACTACAAACCAGGTCAATACATTCTCTTACAGATGTGCCTCATAAGGTACCTCCAAAAGAGTCCAGATGAAGACAGCAGCACCAAGGGAAGCATCTTTCAAATCAACTTAAATCCTTTAGCTTTTTGTCGTAATACAGCCCTGCACATCTGAGTGGGTAGGAAAAAATAATGGGTCTGTAGCCTAAGGAAGCAGAAGATCCCTAACCTAAGAAAGCAATGAAAAAGGTGCTAACAATTCTGTCTCAGCTGGGAGGTTTCCAGTGACAGAAAACAGCGAATGAGAATACAACTAGAGAGTAATTAGTATTTATCACCTCCTATTTTCTCATGCCAGGTGTATTAAAATAGAGCACATCTTAACATATGACAGCAGAAAACACCACGTGCAATGCCACTTTTAGATACCTGCCTCACACTCAGGTAGCTACCCGTGTCATATCAGAGGTCTACAAAGTCACGGCTTCCCCTGCCACTTCCTTTTGAAGATGGATGCGACAAAAAGGCCAAACGAAGCCAGTAATAAAAAGGTGAATGAGACGCAGCCTTGCGTTACTCTTGGAATAAATGGAGTGAAGACAGTATGAGAAGTCCTGTGGGACAGCACATGGATGGAGACGGTGCAGTTACTCCCAGTGCTGCACAGACACCCCTTGAGACATGCACAGCAGTACGGCACACTAACTGCTGGATCGCTGGCAGCTGAGTGAAGCACCCGGAGAAAAGCCATCCTAGCTAGAAGGAGGCTAGGATCATCACGCCAGTGTATAAACCCATGGCTTGGTCACACCCTGAACACTCTGCACAGCTCTGGCCTCATGAGCTCAAAAGCCAGATGCATTGGTATTGCAGGAGTTCAGAGAAAGGCAGCTAGGACAAGCACAGGAACAGCCCTGAGCTGTCCTCTCATGAGGAGGGCTGGGATGGGATCCTTCCGCCTAGGAAAAAATAAGACTTGGGTGTGGAGGGGAGGCACAGAGCAATAGAAAGAGATCTACAAGATCCCAAGTGATATGGAGACAGTGGCTAGGGACCAGCTGTTCCCTGTCTCTTCCAGTTACAGAACTAGTAACTATCACCCACAGAACTCCCTGCCAAAGTGCAGGACCTCAAAAGAATTCAAGGGGAGAGTGGAGGAGTGCTTCAAGAGATCCACTTCAAGAGATACAGTCACTGATTAAAAAAAAATAAAAAAAAAAATCACACCAAGATCAAGAACTAAGAACTAAGAACTAAGATCTCTGAACTAAGAACACAGGCTGGCAGAGGACTCAGTATTAAATTCTTCCTCTCTTCTTTCTCATTCTTTAGGCAACCACTTATTGCCAGTGCCGTAGACAACACCACTGTGCTTAAGGGATCCTTTAGTCTAAATACCCTTATGTTTGAGCCTTTGAAACTCACAGGAAACAATACAAAAAGCAGCCTCCTTTCCTCTTAGTACACGTCTTTGTAAGAGGAACCATTCCCCACCCTGCAAAGGCAGGACAACCTAGGCAACTCAGTCCCTTTGGCAAAGCTTTGCGGGTCTTGAACATTTCAAGTAAGTTGTGACCATTTAAACCAGCCAACTGCAGTGACAGCTAGCTGGTCACATCCTAGCACAAAGATCTATATTCCAGATCTACATACCGCACTGCATGCTGGTGGAGAGGGGCCTAGGACACCAGCTGCACCTGGGGAGTATTTACTAGTAGCAGTTGCATGATTCCCCACCCTCCCCCATTTGTTTTAAACACAAAGGAGATTTCAGTTACTAACCTGAGCTTTGTTTTCCTGTCTACTCCAACAATTTTTCTCACAATTTGTTGGCAAAACCCATAGCACATGAACAGGACGGAGTTCTCTGCGATGTTGGCTACCAGTGCTGGCGAGGTCCCCTTGTAGAAGCCTCGAAACCCCACTTGTTTGTAGGTTTTCACAAAGCAGTCGACAATCCCTTTGTACATGTCAGGGAACGTCTGCATCTTCACCTTCGCTGTGTCGAAGGGCTGGCCAGTCACCACACATGCTGTTCCACCTGTGCAAGGTGATTCTCGTTAAGCATTTCTTCACCTTAATAAAAGCGAGCATCTAAATTAATCAGTTCACTTATGAGTACTGAATTATTCCTTGGCAATCAAGTCATTTGCAATCAGCTAAGCAATGTTTTCACTTGCTCATTACTGCAGTGGTTCAGACACCCTCCAATTCTATGATCCAGCTCTAACAAAACAAGATGATTTGTAATCAGGTGAGAGACACCTCCAGGACAAGAGGAACCCTGCTTCAAGTGTGCTAAAACTGATTAACACGTTATAAATTGATAACCACAGATACAAATCCTTCACTTCAATAGGCTGAATGACTCTTATTTACATTTATTCCCACATACTGGGACAGCATAGGAAAAGTTTAAAAGGGCAAGAGGGCAAAGTTTCCTAATCCGTTATCTTTTCCAAACGGAATTGCAAGGTCAATACCCCAAAAACCTGTGAGATACTTCTATTGGTGTTGTCAATAACCACTCTGCCCACAGTGTAATACTCTTCCATGAAATCTAACTCAATTCAGTGGTCTGCAGAAGAAGTTAGATATACTATTTCAGTACGAAATATCAGTGTACACTGACAGCAGTCTGTTGGGAGCTGATACCTAACAAGAAGCATATGACACCTGAGCCCTACTTGGTTTTGTTCTTAAAAGAAGAAAAATACTAAAACTGAAACTGATCTTTCAACAAAACACTGTAGGCATGCAAATACCTTAAAGATGGCAAGATAACAAGATGCTGTTTCTTCATTTATGTAGCTGAAATAGCCGTCTGTAAATCCAGATAATGTAAAAAGAAAGAAATAAGAACAAATGCATGTATCCAATTAAGATTAGGTAACTTTCTTCTAAGATGAAGAGTTAAGCAAATGCTTGTTTAACCACTGCAATTCTTATTTGATTTTACTCTTAGCAAACACATTTGTTGTTACTCTGCAAAGAGATACTTCAGGTCTTTAAGAAGAATTCAGGAACCTAGCTCCCATAAAACTCGATTCTCAACTAGATGGATCATTAAAAGTTTAAAAGCAAGTCACACAAGAAGGCACGAAGAGCTACTTGCTCTGGAAGGGACAACCAGGAGAGAAGTAGCTGGCTCAGGGCAGTAACGGTCACGTAAACCTCAAATGAAAAACAGAGCAGGGCTCTGGAAAGACACAGCAAATACTACTTCCAGGGAGGTCAGGTAGATAGGAACCTTGAGAACTAGCGTTAGGTTCCTGTGTAAAGGCAGACCTAAAACATCCCATGTAGTAAAATAATGGCTGTTGGAAGAAGTGCAAGACAAGCAATAATGGCCTTGAGCATCCAAAGCTCAAGAAAACTGGGAGTTGATTGAAGACCTGTTCTGAAAAAGAGAAAGTGCTCTTCTTACTGCATCTCTAGAGGGGGCATGAGAAGCTTAGTAAAACACAACAACCAACTCCGTAAGCCCCAAGGTAAAGACCAAAAGTCCTGGCTAGTATCTCAAACATTAAGGGGAAAAATTCTCCCAGCCAGAAGTAGAAAGTCTATAAAACTAAACAAGCCCAAAACAGCCCTGCTTGAAAGTTTGGAAAAATGTACTCCTAACTGTAACAGTAGCATGGTGGGAAAGAGTCCTGCTTAAAGTGATTAGAGGTTGCTAAGATCCTAGGCAAAGGACTATGACCCAGAGGCAGGTAAATGACTTCTTTATTCTTGTTCAGAATTTACTTGCCCCAATACGGCATTACTTATCAGCTCATCGAGACTGTATCTGGAGAGGAAGGTAAAGTCAGGTTATGCATTTGCTGAGGAACAAGCTGTTTGCATAGCTGTATACGCTTCCTAAAGGGCACAGAGACACAAGAATAACACAGCACCAGGCACTACCAATAAACACAACCAATACTGAACAAGTAAGTGGAGAGAATGTGGAAAATAAACACTACAGGAACAGTAAAGCCATTGATTACAACAGAGGTAGAAAAGAAAACTAAAAGGAACAAGAACAATGATTTGTGAACAATGAAGTCACACTGAAAAAGGTCTGAATTCCTCCACCCTATCTGAAATAAGGGGAACTGTATCAGAAGAGAAAACAGCACAGTAAGTCTTAAGATTCTCTAATCTTTACTGCCAAAACAAATGAACAAAAAAGACAGGCAAACCTGCATACGGTTTACCTGAACATGAACATGTAAGAGTATCACCAAGAATGGATTTCTAAGCTAGTTTTCAGCCCTTGCAGTAGCCAAGAAAGGACACACTAAGGCTTCAACTCAGAAAGTCAGACTTCTCCACTGCCCTGGATGTTAAGAATGGCATTCCTAAACTGATGTGCTGAGAAGAAAAGCAATCATCTCCCATTTAAGAACCAAGGAACACCAGCAAAACTGTCAAGAACTGCTCAAGCATTAAGTTGTTACTTTGCAAAACAGAGCAGAGCAGATGTTAGCTACTTTTTTCTTTATTTTTTATTTTTTTAAAAAAAGACCTACCCTCACCCCCCCAGAAAAACTGAATGAGCAGATTAACAGAAAGATTTTCTTAAGGGAATGAAGGAGTAACAGCAGAAGCACTTCCCCTCACAGGGATGCAGGGTGTTGTCTAGTCAATGGCATTGTGCCACGACTAACAAAGCAAGTATTGGTTGGGCAAGATATGTTGGAAGACCAAATGCTTTATGAAGGTGCCACATAGGGTTTGTATTGCCTGTCACCCTTCGCTCTCTCACTGCACTAATGTTAACTCCACTCTGACAAATGACCTCCGATAACTAGCCTTGAATGCACTACACACCATTAGCACTGTCATAAAAGGACTGACTGTAACAGCTATTTTAAGGGCAAGAAAACAAAATAAATCCATTTGTTTAAACCCGTTACAACAGTACATTAGATAAACCCCTCCTGGAACCTTTTCAGTACAAACAGTGTCAAATTAACTTTTCTATCCCAATGTTTAATCTCTTCTGGACAGCTTTTATGAAAAACTGTAACTAGTACCTCTGTAACTAAGTCTGCCCTCAAGACAAAAGCTTTGCTAGTGCTTCCACATAGCTTTTTCAACCCTCCTCCCTCCCCTTGAGATGAAGCCTAGAATCTCAGGAAGACTCCTTTGCCCTGGTAATTAACAACTCATTCATCCCTCGGCCACGGACATTACCAGTAAGGTAATATCAGTGAGACAGTGCAACTACTTCCACTAGCCTTGAAATACAGAAGGAGATATTTTCCCCCGATCTCTAAGCAACGGGAATTTGCTTTTGAACACTTCCATGTATTAAAATTGTCCCTCAGAAGTTGAGTGCAATTAAGTGCTCTCCAGCATTACCTGCAGCTCCTGCTGTGAGGTCAATAGCGGCCTGAAGAGCAGAGTTGATCCTCATGCTTCACAGTTGTTTATTGGTTACTACAGAGTGAAAAGCCTCCCGTTACCTGGAAGATGTCAATGTATTTTCCTCCTGAGGGAAAAGAGGACAAAGCATACACAATTTACAATAACTGACAGGCAAAAACATCACATGTATGCTTTCACTTCCATTCAACTTGTTTCAAAGCAGCTAGTAACAGAAAACACTTGCCCCCAGAACTAAACTGAGATGTAGCATACCTGTGTTTTGACTGCTTCTGACACATTAGGCAAACCCTCTGAAGTATTACTGCCTAGCTTCAGTTTGAGGTTTCCAGTAACTAGCCTTCCTGGAGCTGTCACATGAAATCACAGGGTACCTCCAGGGAACACTGTTGAACATTACCTTTCTATTGATTACAAAAACAGTGTCTCCAGCAGGTGTGCAAGGCTAGCTGGCAGGAATATTTCCCCCTGGTCTCAGCTCCCCACCTATAAAGCAAAATAGAGAATTGTTCTCCTCATGGTGAACACAAGCCCAGAAAATTATATTCATCATCACGCAGGATACAGGCACATTAGGTATTTCTACGTGGCTCTGAGAAGATACGAATAGAAAAGAATGAGAATGAACACTTAGAATTGGGTCTGGCTGTCATGTTCCTAGTGCAAGTCCCTGCACAACAGCACATTATAAAGTAAAATAAGAAATATACCTCATGTTTTAGGAAGGCAGCTGGAAAGCAGAAATACAAAGGCAACGGTTTCAAATAAAACATTCAAAAGAATTCTGTTTTCAAGTTTGCAGCAAGGTAATTTCATGGGGTGAGCTGTTACGACAAGCTTGCTCATTTGGAGTAATTTGGAGTAAACACCGAGCCAAAGAGCTCCCACTGTTTCAGAACCATGTTGCTGAGCTAGATGCTTGGCTGGCAGTGCTGTCAAAAAAGCCACATGGGTCTTAAAAAAAACTCACACACGTGAATCAGTGTCTCATTGACTCTTAAGCTTATTTTCAAGCAGAATAAATTGGGGAACAGTATTTTCCATTCTTATACCCACTGCAATCCTTCTTTTGAAGCCTGCTGCTTCCCAAAACATGTTTTTAAGCCATACCAACTGGAAGCATAACTTCCACTAGGTCACATTGGAAGAATAATAAAAAATATTGTGTGAACCACATTCTTCTTACAACTTCTATGTTACAAGCACAGGTACAGGCTTGTATACAAGCAAAGCTTTAAGAAAGCCCATCTCTGAACAAGTTTGTTATTTGTGAGCTTCAAGAAAACAGGAGGCCAAGTACTGTCACTCAGTTTCACGCCTAACCTGTTTAGGTATGTTGCATGAATCAATGAAATAGGTTAAAAAAACAACAGTAGTCAACAACAGTAGTCTTAATAAATTGATTGCACAAATGCTTGCTATTTCTGGATTGCCATTATAGGTTGGAACTGTTTCACTGCTGACAACACAGTAAGCTTGATGTTATTTCAGAATCAGAAGAGTGGCTCCTGGACCAAGTTACCCCTCACTATCCTATACGCCTCATTAGTGTTCATGCAGCACTCTGCGGCTTCGCTTCTCCTTTAGAAGGAACAGAAGAAAGAATGATCTTCAGGACAGCCTCTGAATGAATGGACTTCACAGAGAGCAACAATTGCCTGCCTTCAGTAACATGCACACTGCTTGCATCATACCAAGTGCTTATCAGCTTGTGCCAGCCCCCAAAGCGAGCACATGCCATATCACCCACGGCTACCCACCAAAAGCTTCTCAGCAAATGGAAAAACAAAGATGCATATAAAGTATAAAAGTTTTTAAGACTCAGGTAAGTTTACTCTCCTGATCCTTAAGAGCACACTGGCACTTTCAGAAGACTTGCAACTTCGTCAAAACTACTGTCATTAGACACATACATACCTTCTCTCCAGGGAAGTCCTCTTTTTATTAACACTATCAGATTCAAAACTGCATGTAGGTATCCTAAGGTAACAACTGCTCTGTTACTTCTAAAGCAAATCCAAACTTCAAACCTGGAAACACAGAAGTATCAGTAAGCTTAACAGGTCCTGCAGTCTTCCACCCCCAGCCCCGGATGCATTCGGCACAGATAACTTCTCCACACGCTAAGCAAATAAAACCAGGAGGCAGCACCGCTCCTTTCAGTGAAGGCAGGCCGTAATTCTACTCCCTCAAGGTCACCTCAGGCCAGCACCACGTGCAGCGGAGTTACACCAGGTCTGGGCCGTGACAGGCTGCGGCATGTGCTCCTCACCACCACTGAAACGCACTTTTTCGTAGCTAGACTGGCTACTCCAGAAAGAAAAGCACTTTTTAGTAACCAAACTGCCAGCTCCGAAGCGGGCAAAGCAGCCTTGCAGCTTTAGGCACGTAGGAATTAGGCGGCGAGTGGGGTAGCCGCGTTTCCCCAGGGTTCCCGCTCGCTGTGACGAGAAAAGGTCAGGCGCGCCTGCAGCGGGGCGCACCGCCCAGGTCCCGCCGGGGGATGCGAGCCCCGCGCCCGCCGCCGCTCCGCCGCCCGTCCCCTTCCGAAGGAGCCGCAGCGCCCGAGCCGGGCCGAGCCCGGGGCCCTCCCGCCGGGCCTCGCAAGCCATGTAGACCCGGTTCCCAACCGGTTCCCACCGGGGACCCCTCGGCGGCTCGCTCCGTGCCTTCTTCTCCCTCTCAGGCCTCCACCACCGTACGCCTCCCGCTGCGGAGCTAACCTAGTTCCCAGCAGCCGCCACTCACCGCAGCGCGCCCGGCGGCCCCGCCGCCCCTGGCCCTATAAAGGCGGCCAGGGGAAGGCGGCGCGGGCCCCCTCGGCCCTGGGGAAGCGGTGGGCGGGCTGCGGGGCCGGGCAGGGCCGGGAAGGGCTCGGGAGGCGGCGGCGGCCTGGGGTGCCCCTGGCGGAGGGGAGGCGGCGTGCGGCCTTCCCCGCCGCCTCCTTGCGGTTCTGCTTCATGCACCGCTGGGAGACCGGGTTTTGGGGTCCTTTGGGAACAGCAGGTAGCAGGAGACGGTGTGTGTGCATCCCGCCGTGCCCAAGGGGGAGGCTGTAGCGGCCGGAGCATCGTCCCCTCGCTGTCCTTTCCCGCTGCTCTCCTCCAAAAGAAACACAGCTTCCATCGAGGTTCTGCAGGTGCTGTGTGCCTCCGCAGGTGGTCAAGCCCAAGACTGGGTGGCCATATGGTCCGTCTCCTCGGCCACGGGCTCTTGCATGGCGTGCAGCATGCCTGGGTGCTTGAGTGCACTGGAAGCACGGGCAGGATTCTGCTGTTTGGCTCAAATAGCACCGAATTCTTTTGTAAACTCCTTCCCCCCCCTCCCCCCCCCCAAAAAAAAAAAAAAAAAGCGATTGGTGGGTTCTCTCTGAGCTTACTGAGCACAATGTAAGTGAATTTATGAATTAAAATATCAGTAAGATGGTGTTCGGGTTTTGTTTGCTTCTGTGTTTATTTACCTCTCCGCCCCCCCCCCCCCTTTTTTTTAAAGAAGCAATAAGCTAGGAATTAAAGTACTTTAATAACAGAGTTATTTCTCTAGAATCCACAAAACTGAAGTAATTTCTAAGACAGCCATTCAACCAGCAGCAAGAACCTGACCAGAGCATTTTTTCTTCTGCCTCCCGCTTGTTTGCAGTATTCAACATACTTTTCAATGTCATTCAAGCAATGCAGGAGAAGAGAAATTCATTTGTGGCCATTCTTTATTCTATGTTCCTGAATAACAGGTATGTCAAAAAATGGCTGTTACCTCTTTCCTAAAATACAAATTCCCTGATAAATTTTACATGTGTGTTAGAGGACTAAGCTGTACAGGTTTGGAGCTATCTTATACTTCAGGAATAGAGATACAACAGTGTTAAGTCTTAAATCTAAAGGTAGAAACATCTGACATCATTGATAGTGAATAAAATAAAAAGGATTTTCCTCTTCCTGTTTAGGTGGATTGAACATTCAAATAATTGTGGAGACACAACCTAAAAGGTGTTCCTGTTCTGAGGCCTGCTAAAAACTCTAGCTTTATTTGCATGTAAGTGACTCATAGTATGTTATACTGGATGTGGACAGACATTTGCAAGCGATTTGCTGCAGATCAACAAGTGACTTTTAAGTTACCACATTTATACTTCTAGATTTTTGGGAATATGGTGTAGGATACAGTGGCTTAAACAACCATCATGAGGTTTAATATCACTTTACTACACTGAACCTGTACAAAACTCAATTTTTTCCCCCTTTTGGTTAAGAATTAATTGAAGTGCTTCCAATCAGGCTTTTCCAAAGCGATGCCCAGTTGAAAACAGTAGGATGCTGTATAGCCCACATGTATTTGCATGCATCGAGACAGACAGACATTTTAGCTTACACCCATAGTGTTTTCTCTCAAGTAAAACTGATCACCTCTACCTTCAAAGCCCAAACCAAGGAAAAAGCTTTATAAATACCAGAAAGTTAAATGCACTTTTTTTTTTCTTTTTTTTTCTTTTTACCATCAGTTTAATTAATTGTAGGCTTCAGATATGGGTGATTTTTCCATACAGTTATCTTCTTGTAAAAAATCCTTTTAAATGCTATTCTTAAAGTCTATTCTTAAAGGCTATTCTTCAGAATATGGCAATTGTTAAGGATGAGCAGACTTATCAAACTGTGCATGACTATTGCTTTAGTGTAGAAATAATTGCTGCATCTGTGGTAAACATTTAGTGACAGCGAATTAATTGTGCATCTCACATGATGTGAAACACTTAGAGATTACTCTTTACTTGAAAATTATCTAACAACTAATGCAGTTGCTGTTTGTCAGCTGAAACATCAAATCTATCTTGGGTATTTCAGGATGATTGTTCAGAACCACGTACTTCGGGCAGACCGTCAGGCTTGGTGGGCTGCAGTTTGGACTGTGTACAAAAATGTGAAAATACTTGAGATGTTGCTTGAGAGAGTTTAGAGCTGCGACATGCCACACTGCAATGAGCACATTGCCACCCTGTGGCTCCCTGGGTTTCCTGCACCCCTTTCTATTAAGTCAAACGGTACTTTTTGCAAGGGTTTCCTTGTAAAACGCATTGCTTTCTATCCTGCAAGATCCCAACGCTTCAAGTCTGTCTCCTGGGCCCACCATCTCCAGAAAACCATAGGAAAACCATTTATTCTCTGAAAACTATTTTCCTGTTCCTAATGCTTAGGGAAACGTTCACTATCCAGGAGGATGAACATCAGCTCTTCTGAAGCATCCTCCTGGAATAGCAGCCAAAGCTACATAAATGAGACCCTCAAAACTCGCCCAGCACCTTGCAGTAGATGTTTCCCAGGCTGTTTTAGGACTTCAGATTACCCTGTGGGTCAGAGTGGCCAGTGGTATAAAATTGATTATCTCTGATTCACAGAAACTACCCATCCTGAGGAACAAAAAAGCTCAAAGTCACTTTTTTTTTTTCCCCTTCTCTTTGTGGCATGTCTTTCTGCATTATACACGTGAGCAGTGTGATTCTCATCTGCCACGCATGTGGTAGGAAAGCACAGGTGTAAAAGCCATTCCAGAGGCAGAAAGGATGTTAACTTTTCCCTGGGTACCTGAGAAAAGCAAGGTACCCTAAGAGGCAAAGCAGCAAACGGGGGTTGGATGTCAAAACAGTGGAACCAAATGTGGAACTAAATATGCTATGCACCACAAGTGCGCAACTGGATGAAACTAGTGGCTTGGTGTCTTATATCTAATATTTCCAGCACCAGAAATTTTGGAGAAAGCTGAGAGGCACTTCAATAGACTGGCTGTAAAGGAAGCTACTTTTAAATCTCTTAAAACAGCTTGTGTTCTGAAATACAAGATCATCTGTCCTTCAGAGGGCTTGACCTTGGTCTTCAGATGTCATCACAGAATGGCTTGGGTTGGAAGGGATCTCAAAGATCACAGGCGGGGATGCCATAGCAGTACCGTTCTGGATGTTATCTTTTTGATTTGTTTATATGTTATTGTTCAAAAAAAAAAAAAAAGAGAGAGAGGAAAAAAGACACTTTTTGGAATATAAATCAGCTGTTGGCAAAAATATCAAGAAACACATACTTAACTCTGGGGGATCTGGCGGTGGTAGGCCATCCTGCCATAGAGGCATGATTGGCATCTCTATCCCAGAGCCAACTTGATGACTATTCAATGATGGAAATAATGAGAGTTAGCTCATTAATAGAGACATAAATGAACGTGAATCTATTTTCCTCCACAAAATCCTTCAAGGCAGGGCCGCAGACAGAAGCTGGTACAAGGACCCGGTCTTTCAGACTCCTTAATGCTGTGCCTTCCCTGAGCACACCGAATGTCTGTAGCGCTTAAAAGCTTTTAAAATTAAAAACTTCACACCCATACCCAAGGTCTGGCTGTGTGTTGGGGACAAACTCACCAAAAACGCGACAGGGGAAGGCGGAACCCTCGGCTCGGGGCTCCTGTTCCCGGCCGGCGGCGCTGCGGCGGAGGCAGGGAGCTCGGGGCCGGGCAGCGGCCGCCATGTGGGGCCGCGTCCCGCCGGCCTGGGGCTGCGGAGCCGGGCGAGCCGCCCGCTTCTCCCTCCTCTTCCTCGCCGGGCGGCCTCGCAGGTACCAGGCCGGGCACCGGGAGCCCAGGGCCCGCAGGGTGCCGGGGTTACCGCGGGCAGGCCGCCGCAGCCCTTCCGTATATCCTTAACGCGGGGATCCTAGGGGATCTGGCGGCTTTGGGGGTTGTGGGGGCCTTGGTAGGGTGGATGTCTTGCTCTCTGAGTGCTTTCCAGGGCTGTAAGCAGGGATCCCTGAATGGTTTTAAACACCTTGCAGCCTGAGGTAATGAAAGGCAGTGTTTGGGGAAGCTGAGCGCAGGGCAGCTCTGTCAGGCTGCAGGGATCCTCACCAGCGTGGCTCCAAAGCCTTGCCTCCGTTTCCCTGTCGCTTTGCAACAGTGAGATTTGGGGTTTAATGTTGGCAATTTGGTAATTTATCAAGTGTAGAGTGACTGGAGTAATAATGAGGTGCTCTCTGATAATGCTAGTTATTTATTATCATTAATTGCTAAAGAGAGTTATATGGGAGAGATGGGGAAAATGTCAAAACTGCTTCAGATCAGCTGAAGTATTTTGAACCACAATTAATATTCCAAGTGTTTTTTTTTTTTTCTTTCTTTATTAACTTGAAGGTGGTTCTTAAAAGCCAGTTTTGAACTGAAAGATTTAAATACTTCATTTTAGGTGGTTGAAGAGAACTGCTCTTTGGATTTTACGGTAGTTTTTCCTAAGGAATCCCGTTGCATCCGTGTTTCAGCAGTATCCTAAGCAGCTCTCTGCTGCCCATGGCTCCCCACCCTCACTTGCACCGTGCCACTTGGACCTTCTGTGCAGTGGTGGGGTGTGGTGAACGAGGTAGAGGAGCTGTTCCAGATGGAGAAATAACCAAAAGAGCTCTTCTGCTTGTTGCCGGGTGATTTTACTGCAGGATGTGATTCCTCATATGGCTGCACAAGTGCCTGGCTGCGTGATACAGGGTTTAACATGTTTCATGTTTGTAGGACTGTGAAGGATCGATGTCAAAGTACATGGGTGTGAATACAGGCTGATGTTGCTAAATCTTTTTTTTTTTTTTCTCTACTGTTATTTTTTTTTAAGAGTGTCAGTGAGTTTTCTATAGTACTAATGAACTTAAGTATTAGGTACCAGTAATTTTTCTTTTTTAATAGTCGTGATTTATTTATTTTAATGTAGGCTTACAAAACTACAAATGGCTCATGCAAATTCATGTTTATAAGGTCATAGTACCTAGCACAGAATAAAGCCAGCAACAACAGGGGATTTTGAATCGTCTGTAGCCTAATGTAGGGATAGTCTTAACATTTTGTTTAAGTTCCTAGATTAATCAAGAGTTTGTTTGTGGAGGGAATAAAGTTGTTTATATGCTTTTTGTGCTGAAGAAACCATAAATAGCCAAGGGTTGTAAATAAGAGAAGGGCTTTGGCCCTTCTTGAAGAACAAAAAGTACATTTAGTATGTACTTAATGTACTCAGTTTGCACATCATTAGGCCTAGACAGTTGTAAATAATGTTATTTTGTAGGCTTACAAAATTCAGCCATGGAACCTGTTCATAACTTCAGATTTGTTTATTTATTTATTTATTTACCTTTCTGTATTATCTAGCAAAATTCAGAAACTCTTCAGCACTAGCAGTGTGCTGTCTACTGAGAAGGACAAATCAACCACTTCCACAGGCAGCACCACTGAAGCGGCGTCAAAGAGTCCGGAGAGTGCAGCAGAAACACCAAAGCAGAAGTTGTTAAACATTATTGGTAATATGAAAGTAGAAGTGACCTCCAAGAAGAAATTTCAACGGCTAAAAACACGTGAGATCAAGAACCAAGCCACAGACAAGCTGGAAGGCCTGGACAGTAAGAGTAGCACATTTCAAGAAGCTGCAGAAGACACTGAGCGGTAAAGTGTAACATACACACTTCTTAACCAATTTTATTTTCTTTTATTTTTTTTTCAGATAGTTTTTGTTGTTATCTAGGATAAAGCATCAAATGGTGTTACTGAATACAGAAAAGAATATTGTAAAGGAAGATAGCATACAAATGTAGCTTGTGGAAAATCGTAGACTTGTAGAATGGTTTGGGTTGGAAGAGACCTTAAAGACTATCTAATTCCAATCCCCTTGCCATGGGCAGGGACACCTTCCACTAGACCAGGTTACTCAAAGCCCCATCCATAACTGCCATTTCTGTATTGTCCTTTTTTTATTTTATTAAGGCTTTAATGCTTTTGTATTTCCATATCTATTGTGTCTCTTGGCAGAAGCAAACCTTTAAATCGGGAACTGGTGGAGGCTGTTTCTGCAGTCGCATCTTCCTTTCCACGCAGCAAGGAACAGACAGAGTCAGAACTACTTGCACAACTAAGAAGACACGAAGAAACCACAGATAAACAGAGAAAGGGGGGGACTATTAACATACGGTCTGTATACTGAATGTTGTTCTCAATTGTGCTTGAAGTTCTGATTTTGCACTGTCATCTTGAAGGTGGCTGAATTCTGTGTTGGAAAGATGGCCCTACAGGACAGGTTCTCCTTGGAATTAATGAATAATGGGGTTATCATTGGTCTGGTTTACTCCTTAAATGTTGGCAGAAGTCGATCTGTTTTCCTGCCCAGGATCATTATTTCATTATTTTCTTGGATAGACTAGTGAAATAAGGGCTTCTTTCTTTCTTTCTTTCTTTCTTCTCTTTTTTTTTTTTCCTTTTTAGTTTCAGAAATTTTCACGTAATGGAGGGACTTGTAGACATTTCAGACATTCTGTCTGGACCGGTGAATTTTCATGACAGCTCTGAAGAACTGAGCTGAACTAGAACAACTCTATTTGTAGCCCCACCCTTCCTTTCAAAACTTTCCAGTCAACCCAATAAACTCATCTCTTGGCTCCAGTCCGTTTCCAGTGCGGGTTTCAAACAGATGAGAAACATTTGTTTGGAAATTGAAACAGTTGTGCATATTGCTCTTCTTTTGGATGACAGCTAAACACAGACTGTTTTTTTTCGGCTAGCATTCAGATAATTGCTCAGAAAATAAGGCTTAAATCCAGATGAAATGCTGAACTAAACAGAAAGCTGTATCTGCAGCAAAATAAGAATGTGAAACCTTTATTTATGGCTCTTTGCAGCGTGAACTGCAAGATGGTTATTATCTTAGGTTGAATTTATTCTGGGGAAATGAATTTGTCCCAAACAAGGATTTAGGTTTGGACTGTGTATTTGTAGGTTGCTATAGGGATTTGTAAAGGATTTGTTTCTGCTTTGTGTGTTTATCAATGAACTGCAAGCAGAGTAGCCAACAAACTAATGATGTTTGCTGCAGATTTCTACGTTTTAAGTGAGTGAAAACTGAGGAAGAATACAATGGATGGTTGCAAATAGATCAAGTAATTGGGATGCACAATGCTCAGTAAAAAACTCGGTTAAACAAAATGTGTGTTCTTCAGGGATTGTCAACGAAAAAGGGAGAAGCTTTGCAAGTTTCCCTTTTAGGCTGAATTCAGGATTTTTCTACAGAGAGCGCTAATGGTTGTTGTGGAGAGCAGAATGAAATTCTCTCCAAGCATGTGAAGTCCATGCTATTAGGTTGAAGTGTGTTTTTAGGTAGTATACACAAGCATCTCCAAAGGCTGTGTGTGTGCTGTTTTCATAACCTCCTCTCAGTCTGACTATGAGAGATCTTGAGAACTTGACGGAAGTTTCTCTCTCCACGTGGTTTTGGAGCCAAAATGAATAGCTTTGGAGGTTAAAGATCTGAATGCTTTACGTAAAATCAATGCGTTTCTGCATTCTTCTTCTTTTTGTGCAGTATTGCCAAAAAATATGAGACACTTCCTAATATAAGAATAACAAATGAGGAGTGCTTTGTACAAAGAACATATTCATTACGCTGGTAATTACCCGTGAGGTTATTCCATCTCTGTCCCTGGGGTTTTTGGAAGAGTAGAGTACACAACTGTCTTAATAATGGTATAGTCTGTGGGTGGTCAGCTTCAGTGTAATTAGAACAGCAATTCCAGGGAAGATGTTGGAGGGTCATGCTGCTGCTGACCAAGCTAACACGTGCAGTGGCTAACCTCATGTGCACCTGCACCTCTTTCTTAAGATATACACGCTCTTCTCTAAATTTGATGGTTCTGCTTTGAGGTCTCTCTCTCCAGCCACCCATTGCACTTATCCTGAAGGGCGTAACGCAGCTGTGGCTGCTGTGGAAAAATGAAAGCGTCCGAGGAAGTTACAGTCTAAGCAGAGAGGCTTTTTTCTATTGAAAGAGAGTTTAAATTCTGAAGAAATTTAAAAGCTAAAGTCCCCGCCTTGTGTGGCTCTATGCAGTTGATAGAGGGGGTAAGATGTGATGATACTGCTCTGTCTTTTAACATTTTGTGGATGGATTGCTTTGGTTAGAAAAATGCAGACATTCAAATGTCGCTACGGTTAGAAAAGATTTCCCTTTGCACACAGCCTTTTAGTTGGTGAGGAGTGTCATGATGGGCTTGCAGTGCTTTGAGTTGGCAATTTCTTTGACTCCCTGAGCCAGCTTTGTAAACTACCTCATTTCCACCTTGAAAAATATGTTTTTTTTTTTTTTTTTTTTTTTTTTAACATACGCTGGAAAGTCAGTTTTCTTTCTTAATAGTTGGGTAATGCTTTGAAACTAGCAGTGGTGGATGGGTTGTCTAGAAAGAGAAATAAATCTTGCTGATTGTCATGACTTTTTGAAAACCTGGCTAACAGCAACATTTCCTAGTTGGCCTCTGAGATTAATTTGGTACTTCTGGCTTTCTGGTCAGTATTAAAAATGTTGATTTAAAAGGTCCAGTAGCCCTCAGTCTTGCTTGGGCATGACTTCATTTTCCAAAAGTACCTCAGTCCACACAAAGCACTAAAGTGCCTTTAAAATATTAGAAAGCAATTGCTTTTTTTTCAAATAAAAATCAACACGAAATAACAATGTCTGAATAAAAAGCGAGTATGGGCTGTTGAGCTTTTCATTTTTTTCATAAAGCTTTTGCATTCAATATACTTATAAATTAAAAAAGCCAACATATATTCCTCCTTTATTTAAAACAATTTAAAGATGAGTTACTATCGTAAGTGTTAGAACCAAATAATGCTCAATTGCAAAAAAATAAGGGGGGGGGGGGAGACTGCTATTGCCATTTTTGAGGGTAAGAAATGTCTATTTTCTAGATCTTTTGATTTGTACTATTTTTTTCAGTGTTGTGGCCTGACCTCCAGAGGTCCCTGTTGTACACAGCTGTCTCTGCCTTGTTTTGTAGCCGTCCCGAGGACAGCCTGTTCACAAGGAGGGGAAAATATTAATGACACAGGAATTTATTTATTTTGGTTTGGAATGAAGTTTCACTCAGTGGAAATTACAACAGCACTATACCAAAATAAAACCAGTGGCAACGCAAGCTGAAATTTCAGCTCCTGTTTTGGGTAAAAAAGATAAGTAATTTGGAGCTGAAGTCTACAATATATCTTGAGTTTCCTGGATCTTTGTTTTTAGTGCCATAATTAACAGTTGGTAATCAGGATGGAGAGAGGACCTGTGTTTGTTATAGAAGCTCAACCTCTTCCCATCTCTGGAAAGCAGAGATATCCAGGAACTCAGATTCTTAGCTTCATCTTGGGACATGAGGTCTTAATCATGTAATATCCAACCACCGTAGCTGGGGCTGGAATATGAATTTATAATCTGATGTTTCATTATAGAAGGCAATGAAAACGTCTTTGTGGTTTTATTTTTAGGGAACGAAGGGGTGCTATTAATTATGGAGTGGTGAATATTGCTGCCAATAATATTCCTGTACCAGCGCTGGGGTGACATTGGGACTTTCTGATGAGAAATCTGATGCTGCTGACTGTATGTGCTAATAGATGGGTGGCGTAGCGTGTCCAGAAGGGAGGACGACCCCCCGTGCGAAACCCCAACTAAATCGAGTTCTGTCTTGAGGAGAGCTTCTTGGAAGAAGCCTGATCCCCCTGTAGCACAGGAACACCACAGCCGAGTTGAGCGTGGCCCTGTGGGGCTGACCTTAGGATTTACATTTGCTTGACCCTTGGAAGCGTGTCGGGTCTCTGGCCCTACACCAGCTCACTGCTGCCAGCGGGCGCTACGTAGGGCAATTTGTAGTGTGAGAGGTGCAAGTCGTCAGAGGTGGTTTTTCCTTTAAGATTAAAATGAAGTGATTTAAAGCTTATTTTTGGATGCCTTTCTTTCAGAGCGGGTACTTGAAGAGCTGTGCTACTCTTGTTCTGCCATTCAAAACCACATCTAACGCTGAAGACAAAGCCTTATTGCGTTGCTGTGGCAATTAGCTTTTACAATTTTGTAGGAGTATTTCTTGTTAATAAAATCTCTTTTAACTTAAGGTATCAAAAGCATAGTTTGAATTTAATAAAGCTTTTCATAAAATGGACACACAGTAGTTTTTACTTGGCCACTTTTTGTTTTTTGAGACCACCTTGATGTTCTCAAACTTGAGCACTGCAGTTTTGGATGTCTGCACGTTATTAGGAAAAGAGGAATAATCACCTCAGTCTTTACCAACCTGCAGACGCAACATTTAAGGGGGCAGGCAGGCTGTATGTTTCATCCTTTACATTCAGAATAAATGCTGCAAACTGCACTGGAAGAGATAGGAGCGTTTGTTCTTCCTGCGTGATTTTGGCTACAGAATTCTGAAGGAAGATGTGGCCTGTCAATGCTGTAGTATGATTATGCAATGCAACAGATTGCAGTGGATCAGGAAAGGTGACCTACTTATTAGGGTGGCATGATTGACCCGTGTCAGCTGATGTGTGAAGGCAAGCTTCTTTTCAGTCTGCAGCAGCACAGCTCTGTCCCTGGGCAGAGTTGTCTCCTCTCCAAAAAAAAAGGTTATTTTTACTTCCTTATTTCAGCGTATTCCTTGTATCCAGAGAAATTTCTCGTGTACTTAAGCAAAACCTACCTAATACACTCTCTGAATATGGTATGCAGATAAGTGATAACTTTCTTTTAATTGGAAATGAGTAAGTTTCAAAGAAAGCACTCATTGTAGGCTAAAATAGCACTTTTCATTTAGAATATAACAACTGAGATAGTTTTAAAGAGTAAGACTTAAGTATTTGATGAGTTAAAAATAGATGTATTTTGTGAGGAATATATAATTATGAAACCTATGGAAAGTAGACTTTCTGATTGATACATGTGACAAGCTTCATTCTCGTGTCAGTTTGTTGACTTTTTACCTTTACCTTTTTAATTTCAGCAATGTTATTTCAGAAATGTCAGTTAAAAGGCAGTCACCGGCTCGGAGAGGTGTGATGATATCCAATCGCATTTCCTTGGCAATGGAGGAGGATGGGCAAAGAATCAAGCCTGAGAGATTCTCATCTCACTCTTTTGACTCCAGAAGGTATTTTTTGTTGTGTTATCTTCCATTTCCCAGAGGAGGAGTGTGCAAAAAAATTACTAATGAGGAATATTTTACATTTAGTCATATGTATTCACAATACCATGATGCTTCAAGTTTTAAAGGAAAGCTTGAAGTATTTTTCAAGAAGTGCTGTTAACACTGAAATTAACTTCCGTGAGAACACGTTGGTTAATGTTAACAAGGTAACCAAAATATTAGGGCTTTTCTGATACTAAATTTTCATTTTTTTGAAATGCTTGGTGCTGAAATGCAATTGCATTTCTGTTTTAACCAGTTTAAATTATTCTCACGCACAATATAATTTTATATCACTTTGTTAACTTTTTGTGAAATGGATGCCTTGAAGTCTTACGTTCATCTAATGGAAAACTTTGATAAACATTCTGTTCAGAATAAAAATGTTCTCTTGGGGTTTTAAAGAGATTTTGAGTGTTTTTATTTATCTATTCATCTTGATTGCCCATGCTATTATAACTGTCTGTTAAATGAACTTCTTAATTTACATGATGATTGCAGGCTACTTAATAAAGTTCTCTTGCTGCTGCTTTACCTGTTACCTTTCTTAATTCATTAAGGAGTGCTTTTTACTCCTCCTATAAGCTGTGCTTTCATGCCTGCGTTCTTTTAATTTTCCCGTGGCAGCTCATGATCACGTTCCTTCTCACTGTCTTCTTTCTCTCGCAATTCTGTTTTTAGTGAGATTAACTTTAATCATTAACGTGCAAATTGACACCCTTTTCTTGGGGTTAGAGGCTGGAAGCTGAGGGAATAATTTGTGTTTAGGGTGGATAATCCTGAAGAAAGAATTTGCATAACTAAGAAGAAAATAAGCATAAAATTGTAGGTGAGTAGATGTACAACAATCTGCCCTTTTTGGCTGAGACATCTAGTTCAGTATTTCATAAACAGAGAATTATGACTTCCCACAAGGAACGAGTTGGAGCTTATGCACTGAGCCATGCAGAACGTGCAAAAACGTCAGTGTGTGTGGCCAGTCGTTAGAATAACTTAGGCTGTTTGCTGAGATGTTTCTGCCTAACTTCCTTTTTTTTGTGAGCTACCAAACCGTTAAGGTATGTTATAAGGTTTGAATTATGTCCTGGGACTTCTTGTTGTTATAAGACAGTTATAAGACCAGGAACATCCTTTTGTGATGTTAAGTGCAAGAGGTGCTGCTTTTGTTGGAAGCTGAAAGAAAGAAGTGGAACAAGGTTATAGACCAAGCCCTTGGTAACTTAGATATTTCTGCTCTGGGATTTTCATTCAGCTATGAGCTGCCATTAATTCTGCTATGAACTACTTAAGGAGCAAGGGGACAGCCTTCATTATCAGTTGCTGAATAATAGCTCCATAGATAGATATTTTTAATCTAGGGATAATTATCAGACAGGGTTGGTAGTCAGATGAAAGTCATTTTGTTATTAAGCTGTGATTCTTGGCTGACTGTGAAACAGTTGATTTAAGGTGTTGGATTAAAAGTTTTTTCCAAGTTTGAAAGAATTAAAATAATATGATCTGTAAGTGTATGCTGAAAGCTTGAACTCTTACATGTTCATGCAGTATATATCTCTGATAAAAATTTCATTTATTAATATACTGCAAAGTAAAGCAAATTTCACTTGCATTTGAGAACATTTATTATATTTATGGTATCTGAGGAGCCATCTCACTTTCTTTGTGTGATGAAATTTTTTGTGGTATATAACTTTAGGAACGATACCTTAAAAGAATTTCTAACATCTCTGTTATGAACAAACTGTCTTTAATTTCACTCTCAAATTTCCTTCTGCATCTCTGAAATTCTAGCAGGCGTACTTATCTATTGATAATATAGAAAGAACGGGTTAGGAAGAAGATGTTCAAATTGTGTTAATATGTTTCAGTGACCTGGATGATGTTGCTTTATAGTAATTTGAACTAGTCATTTTAAAATAAATGTTCTTCCAAGCCATGCTTGTATCTTCAGCCAACGTTTTTGGGAGTTACACACAGATAGGAAAATATAATCCTAAATCAACATTCTTTAAGGCTGTGTAATTAGACTGCTCTGTGCTGGAATAGATCCAGGGTAGTTACATCACTAAAATGTAATATGACAAGAGCAGGTTTGCAGAAGTGGTTGTGGCCATCAGAAATCTGCAGTACAACCAGAGAGGTGAAATTTTATGGTCAAGAAAAGCAGGTGTTGCCAAGGTAGCAATAAATATGTGTTAACATAAAGCAAGAGCTGTTATAATTTCAGTGGAGGTCT
This sequence comes from Oxyura jamaicensis, assembly GCF_011077185.1. Taxonomy (NCBI): domain Eukaryota; kingdom Metazoa; phylum Chordata; class Aves; order Anseriformes; family Anatidae; genus Oxyura; species Oxyura jamaicensis. Next base: position 177,597,997 of record NC_048893.1, read on the forward strand.
GCACTAATAAAGAAGATCACATGATTAAAAGAACCATTTGTTCGAAGTTCAGTGTGTTTTACGGTAAAGGCATTGTATTTTCTTTGTTTCCATTTATATGAGAATTTATTTTGATTAGTTGTTGATCTCTTGGAATTTTTGAGCTTGTTTTTTTTAGTATAGGCTAATGCTGAAGATAAAAATGTTTAAAAATAGACGGTCAGAACAAAATATTTTAATACTTGGAAAGGAGAGCACCAGGGTGATGCTACTTAAAATATATCATACAGCTATGTTGTGTGTGGTTGCCATATGGCACGAGGTGGCTGTGTAATCTTCCAAAAAGGCTATTTATGTCAGAAAGCAGGAATTGTATCATTACGCTGTTGCCTTTTCTTTTCCTGAATTGTGCAATAGTATTTACAGAAAAAAAAAACACAAATCACCAAATTCCGTTTTTAGTTGCACCTCTGTGAAATTGTTTATGGACTGTAGTTTGATACTGTTTAACTTCATTCAGATTTGTAAATATTTAACTGAAAAATGACTGTGAGTATAATTGATTTATGCTCGTTCTTTCACATAGAAATGTTTTGGGAAGCTCTGTTACAGAGTAATAATCCAGTCAGAAACACTCTCTGGTTAAAAGCCTGAGGATTTAAAGAGAGTCACTCTCTCTCTTCTTTTTTTTTTGTCCTCCAGAGATCTGTTAGATCATAAGAATATTTTGTGCTTTAAAATTTTGTATCTGGCAGTGTTGTGAAAAGTTGTGAAATAGTAAATATCGTTTTTCTCTTTTGTTTATAGAAGTCTTAGAGAAGGAAAGAGGCTTAATATATTCACTAAGGCTCCTCCAGAAACGGAAAGCGCGCTGAAAACAGGTTAGTGGAAATTCAATAATGAAAAAGCCAATGAAGCCAAGTTCTGAATTTTTAGAATATCAAGGGATTCACTGTTGTGAAAGAGACTCATGACCTGTTAACTTCCTGCTTTCAGACCTGTAAAAAAATACTTTAATGGAACTCTGCTTTTTAATAAACAAAACTTCCACGCAGTGTCGTACCTTAGTGTTTTCTGTACTAATTGCAACGTTCTGTTACTGAACTTTGAAGGGTAAAACCAACTCTTTGTCACTATGATTGCTTCTGAGAGCCTTAAACCAGTCTGGAGAACAGGAATGTGGGCTCCATTGGTGTTCATTTTGTGAACTTGTTGAATTCATTTAATGGCAAAGAACACAAGGCTGTTGTGTCAGGGAAACAAGCTAGCTCGACGGGTGGCTGTGCCAAAGCAGTGTGGAAACAAACTATACTGTAAGCCTGGTTGCTCTGTGGGCTTCTTTCATCTGGTGTTATGTGGGTTGCTTAAAAGATCCTGTAGCACCCAACAAACAACACCTTGCTTTACCTACTGTAGCTAGTTTTTCACACATGGATACTTAAAATGCACACCAAATTTCCTGCGAGATTAAACTAAAAGAAGAATGGAGAAATGGCTGTGACCCACCTCCATATAGCTCTGCAGGAGAAGTCTCAGTTGCCACATAAATGGGATGGATTTCCCACGTGAAGACTAGCATTGAAGTATGACTTCGCTTTAACGCAGACTGGGTTTTGGCTATGGGTGTGTGATTATGGGCAAGAAATTTAAAGTCTCTCTCTCGCTTTTGCCTTCTGAACAATGAAACTGCATTTCTACACTAATCCTGGGTATGCTAATTTCTCTAAACTGTCCTGAGATGCTTTGGAAAAATGCATTATTGCAGCATAATGACTTAGAACTGTCTATAAAGCTAACACCTGCAGAAGAAATAGCGTTCTTCCTTTCTGGTATCTTAGAATTTGGTACTCATTTCTTTTCTGTTTGAAGAGTAAGATTGTTAATTTTTGTCAGCTTCTAGCTTAGTAGTGTTCTCCTTTTGTTTTTAGATTTGAAACTAGGGAGAGAAATTAATTGGTTTATTTAATTTCTCTAGTAAAATGTCACATGGTGCTATTTGCCTGTTTCCAAGCAGCTGTGAGCTTTCTGAGCGTAGCCACCTCTGTGGTGGACTATGAAAGTTGCTTATTAGAATGGAATTCAGTTTGCTGCTTTTTTGAAGGCAGTCGACTGCCTTAAAAATCTGTCTGTATTTCAGATAAAACCACAGTGAATGCTGCAGGATTTGGGTTGTTGTTGTTTTTTGTTTTAGTTACCCTGACCAAAGTGGTACTCAAATAATTGATATTTGAGTTGAAACAAATTTACTGAGGTCAGATGATGAGAGCTTAAATCTCTGTTTTTGCATGACACAGTGTAGCCACACTGGCACATGGTAGTCACACCAAATAAAAAGATACAAATTTTTTGCATGTTCCAGTTTTGCTAAAAGCAGTGTAAGAGTACCTATAATTAGATATAAAGAAATAAGGTTCTTTCAGGTTTTTTATGTGGCATTTCCCTGTTTTATTCCACGTAGCCTTGAGGAAATCTACAATATATTCTAAGCCAGAAAGCTTATTAAATGGCTTACTGACTAAGCCTGACAACCTCCCACCCCCCAAAAAAGAAGCCTTAATCTCAGGAAATACCAGCATGATACGTGATACCTTGATTCATCTGCTTTCACTTTCTTGGCTTGTGTTAGCTGAGATCATGAGTTTAAATATTATTTATAAATGACAGAGAAGCAAGTTCTGTGTTACATAATGAATATTTATTTGGAAAGCATGAATGTTAACGAAGTAAATTGGCATCCTGAAAAAAATAGTTCATAACTGTTACTGAAAAATATCAGTATTATTTTCAGTTGCACAGAGGTGAAAATATCATATATTTATGACCTTTACTGCAAGCTTGAAAACATAAGCTTCATCTCTCCTCTATTAGAAGATTTATTAGCAGCATGTTGTTAGAAGGTATTATTTAAGATGTGGACAATAATTTAATTCTGGTATCGTTTTCTCATGTTGCCTTTTATCTGTTTATTCCTGCCTCTAGCCCTCAAATCAAAGTAGGCAGCCGGGGAATATAGTTCTGCAATTTTCCCTGCTAAGTAAGAAATAATTTAAAAAAGTATCTTCTGATTTGATGCAAAAAATGAAAACACTTTCCAGCATACAAAAATACTGTTTGCACTTTGAATGTTTTCTTAAAAGGAGGGAGAAGATTTATTTATTTATTTATTTTTAATTTAATTGAGCTGTAAGCCACGGAGCCAAAAATGAAATTGTATCTTAGTTTCAAATACTTATGAGCAGTAAAATCATAACTGATTGGCCATAATCCACTTCAAATGGACTGTAACACTTGAATTCACACCAAAATCTCTGTCCTGGGGAGATTAGGGTGAATTGGTAACGGGGAGACAAGAAAACAGAGGGGAGCAGGACTTGGGCCAGCTCATGAAACAGCACCCCAAGGCACTCCCAGCTGTTCCTCCCTGTCCTGTGGTAACAGCTTGTTCCCTTTGTGTTCCCTTCGTTTCAGGGATGCGGTTCAGGCTGGGCTCATAACCAGTTCTCCGAGGGTGGAGGGGCAGGGCAGGAGCTCCTTGAGAGTGACTGCTGCCATACGAATACACTTGGATTTTAAAAATACGCTTGGATTTGTTTATTTATCAGGATAGATACATCCCTAAAGGTGCTGTTGGACTGGCAGAAAAATAGGACATCAGGATTTCTCAAGCCCAGGAAGCAGAAATCAGGCCTCTGAAGATGTTTGGGGAAAGGGTTGCCATCATTTGTAGATTAAATGTCTCCCTGAAGAAGAGTATAGTTGAGAAGTACCTGAACACTCCTGTAGTAAGCCAGACTGCTGTAGCAGAGTGTACCAGTCAAGTTCAGAGTTTGTCATATATACAAGGTGGAAAACAGAAAGGGAAAGAAAAATGTGAAAAAATCCTGCTGTGGGTGAGGGCCCTAAAAATAAACTGTCCTTTACTGGTTCAGAATTGTTTTCTTAGGTGTTTCCTAATTCAATGAGTTTTCATTTCAGCAGAGAATTCTCACTTGAAAAAAGTGATGCTGGCATCTAAGGTAGAAAAATTAGCATAACTGCTAATTTTAGCATAACTGCTAATTAGCATAACTGCTAAGCACTAGTCTCTGGAAGGGTTAAGGTTAAAGGATATATGTTGTTCTAGCCAACAAGAAATTTTTGGCATGCTGATAGATCTTTAAAAAATTCTGTGTTTAGTATCTTCACCGACGATTTGGGATCTGGAATTTGCGAAGGAGATTGCAGCAGTAACTGACCAGCCTCCCCGAAACGGTTTTGAGGAGATGATCCAGTGGACGAAAGAAGGAATACTGTGGGAGTTTCCAATTGACAATGAAGCAGGTACGGGCAGTGTTAATTTTTAATATTTGTCTGTATTTAGCATTTTTGAGAATTAGAGTGTGTTACGAGACTGACTGTTTTAACATAGTGTTTCAGATGATGAATCATGCATGTGATAGTAAACAAATGTAGCTTTTGAACGGTTCCAAGTCGGAGATTCTTCAGATGAACTCATTCTGGCACTCTTCAGGTGAAGTCCTGCAGGTGGTTTGGCTGATCTGAGGGCTGCCTGCTGCCAGAGCGGGGAGGACTCCCTCCCTCCCTCCCTCCCTGTCCTGGTGCTTTCAACACCAGAGGGCTATTCAAGTCTGTTACGTAATACCTTTTACTATGAGAAAGAAGCTTCTAGCAGAGGAAGGAGACTCTCAAGACTGCCGTGGGTTTTATAAGGCTTATTCTGTTCTTCAGTGGGGTTCTCAGATACAGCGACTAGCCAGATCCTAGTCAGCTATTTGCCAGTTCCATTTCAGTACTGGCTGAGTGTTAAAAGAGTCATCTGCTCTCTGTTTTATCAGTTTCATAAGAAAGAACAGTCTCAATATTCACTCGTTCTGGGCATCTATCTTAACGAGATATCTTTGTGCATTGTATTTGCTCCTATTTCCATTTATTAAAAAAAAAAATCATATTTCCATTTATTAAAAAAAACAACCACCCCCACTAAGTAAACAAAGAAGCCACCTCCCTGAACTTAAGCTAGCAGAGAAAAGAGAGCACGTTAAGGAAGGACTACAGAAAGCAAGTGAACACTACAGGAATGGGGGTTTCATAATTTCAGGGAGAGCTTGAGTGGTTTCTTTCTTTATTTTTTTAAAAAAGACATCAAACAGAACTACTTGAGAGTGATTCAGTCACTGAAAGCAAAACAGGTTAGTATCTGAAGCCGGGAGTCTTTGAAAATCTGTCCTGTACTGAATTGCAAATTGCATAATGTGCTTCATTGTCTCTTAATATTTATTCTCATCCTATTTTGGCAGTTTCTTCGCAGAATTTAATCACTGCTCCCAGAATCGATCTGTTCCATCATGTAGAAGTCCAAGTATATTCTAGTCATGTTTTGCAAGCTTAAAACCGCTGCGGCCAATGGTTTTTCTGTTGTTGTAATGTGGCTGGATCCCTGCTGGCTGGGGCCCTAAGCGGACCGGGTGGCTTTGGCGGCCAATGGTTTTTCTGTTGTAGCAGCGTGGCCGGAACCGTGCTGTCTGGGATGGGATGGCAAATGGACAAAGAGCCTTTACATATAGTTAAACAAGAATCTTTGTTGGTTTGTCCACAAAGACCGGTCATGTGGAAAATTCCAGCGGAGCGTTCCAAAATCTATCACCTCTCAGGTTGAAATATCAAGTCAGTGAATTGAATTCTATCAAACCGCCAGCTCTGTCGTGTCGCAGGCTGTTATTCAGAGCAGCTACGTCAAAGTACAGTTGAAAACTTGAGAACCTCCTTCCAATTATTTCCACATAGTGCACTGTCAGTGGCTCTGCAAAGGAAAGATGCCCCTTCCCCTGTTAATTCTGCAGTTTGGTAACAGTGAGCTCCCTCAATAGGAGGATGTTATCTCAGCTTGTTCTGTATCAAAAAGTGTGTGATTTTTAAAAAATTTATGCAGAAGAATGGGGCTTTAGAAGCATCTATGTAATTAAATTTTCTATTGAGAAAGCTTGCGTGCTCAACTTTTAGCATTATGAAAGCCTTTAAAGTTTTAAATGAAATGTGAAAAATAAAGAAGACAGCTTATAACTGCTTTTCTTGGCTTCAGAGCATCTCCAGTGTTCTCATTTGAGTGCTTTACCAAGACACTGTGCTGAGCTTTGAGGCAACAGGGCAGGGTCATGATGTTTAAAACTTGTCTGGCCCTAATAGGAACATCTGAAGATGTGGCTAGACTTACTGGCTTGCTGCAACAGCCAGTAAGTCTTCCCCCTTGCCCTGTTGTCAGCTCCTGCCTGCGTTTCTTTCCTTTCTCTGATACAGTTGAAGTCACTGTTAGGCAGCAAACTATCTTTTTTTTTCCCTTCTCTCCTGCCTCTGATTAATTTTTACCAGATTAGCAAACCGCTAGCATGGCTTGCGTAACATCATTCTCGCTCCTCCTTCCGTCTGGTTGCCTCTTCTTCTAGCAGGGTTAGCTCTACTCTGTCATTTGCCATGGCAAAAAGTTGGGGAAGAAGTTGATTTCTGACCTTTTAAAATGATGCCTGTGTATTTTTGCCTCGATGACTCAAATCCCGAGGAGTGCAGTGGTTAAAAAGGACAGCACATGTTATTGGTGCTACTTTGCTTTAGCAAACCATCCTGAGGAACAAATGCTTCTGGTACGTCAGGGATTGTTATGGCATAAGCAATAGGTGTAGTGGAAGTCTCAGAAAATTAGTGCCTTGGTTGCCTCTGATGGCTTCTGTAGGCAAAAGATTGCCAGGCCCTGCTCTGGCTGTTTTGCTGAGATGCTGTTCCCAGCACTGGGGCAGTTTACCAAGAGAGGTGGCAAATGTTACGCAGTCATTTTAGGGGAAGGGATTGTTTTGCTTATTTTTGGTCTGTTCTAGGGACCTACTGTAAGGGCCTAATTTATCTGGCTCAGAAAATATTTGGTCCTCTTCATTTGCTGTGAGTTTGTCAAGACACCCTATAAGAGTAGACACCCCATTTGCATTTGAGATGTTGCCTGAAAGGGAAGGCTGGTCATTCCTTTGGGAGGGTTAGTGTGTTAGCTAGAGAAATTCTTCCAGACTTTCTCTTTTGTAGTACACAGGGAATTGGAAATAGGATGTTGAGAGTGACTTCTTGCTTTGGAGTTGATAAAGAAAGTCCTCTGCTTTAGGCTCCCACCATGGACGTCCTTTCAAATGAGGTTTCTGAGGACAGTTGAAGAGAGGGTGAGGGACAGGCTTGTTCTTCCCCTGCAGCAGGAGGTATGACTTGCTGGGAGTGGGGCAGTCATGCCAAAGTATCTCATCTAATCAATTCCCATCAGAGGTCTTGGCCTCTGATGCTTTGAGCAGTTGTGGTCTCTTTTTTGTGATGCACGCTTTACTTCTTTGAGGACTGAAATATGTGGTCTAACAGAGTTATTTGGACTTCGCACTTCATCCTCAAACCATGTGTCAAGTCTTTGACAAATGAGAGATCACAACAGATGAGGTAATGTTCCTCCTGACCCGAATTTTTGTGTGAGACTATAAATGATTTAATTTCCTTTAGATTAGAGATGAAAATTGGAGAAACTATTAACTAGACATACTCTCTTCTACCCTTTATGTCCAAAAGAAGAGCATCAGAAAAGCCCACACTTAGTGGTAGTGCTATTTAGATTCTTTCAGTAGTGGGTTCATTGGTTTATTTCTCTTGGATTTTTGTGACCAGCAGAAGCATGAAATCTGGAAAGGATGTTAGCTTGTGAACGCAACCATCAGCACCTAGGTACGGTGAGATTCCACCTTCCTGGGCTAGGGGAAGGTCAGCGTGGGTGGCATGGTAAAAAAATCATCTCTGTGCTTCTCTAAGTAGACATCGTTTTTCAAGCATTGTAGAAATACAAGTTCTGAAGCTGCTGTGATCTTTTTTATTTCTTTTAACATATCAGAAACAGGAGAGCGCTTGAAGAAGAAGGAAATATGCTTTTTCTTTCAAAGACAAAGAAGATGAGTGGCGCGTAGCTGGCATTGGTAGACGCTACACATATTTCTGCGAAAAATGTGCAGGGAAAAATAGATGTGTTTCCCAGCTCCTTCAGGCAGTGCAGTACCTAATGGAGGAAAGACAGAATGCAAACTTAATGAATGCGATATACGGGTTGAGAGTCTCCTCCATCCCAGTATTATGCATCTAAAATTGAAGAAGCTTTAACATAGGAGGAAGCCTATGACTGAGGTGGCTTCATTTTCTCATTTTTAATTCTGATAATTTAATGTTGGCAAATAGTTTATCATACCCTAGCTAGTATAGGGAAAAAAAAAGTACACATATGGCATAGACTTCCCACTTTAGTTGTCTGGAAGTGTTGACGTGCAATATTTTTCTCTGATAAATTTTTACTCGAAGTTGCAAGAGTCATTTACAGATACATAGCAGATAGGGATCAAATAAAAATTTTCATACACCTCTAACTGAAGGAAAATGTTTCAATTGCAAATCCCATTTTTCTGTGTATTTTTCTTTTTCTTTTTTTTTTTTTTTTAATCTCAGGAACTGCAAAAGCAACCTTTTTCTTTTCCTATATGTAGGAATTTGTGCTCTAAGTCTTCTTGTATATGCTAGCACCATCGGATGAACATCTACAGCTGAAATCAACAGGATGGAGGACAAAAAATTGCCATAGGATCTGACCTGTATTCAATTAGAGATCTATAATAATCCCTTGTTCTATGCTCCTCTTCAGCTGAATGCTTTTGAATGCAACATCTTTTGCATTGGTCACTACTTACAAGTAGCAGCTGGTGTGATAGACAACATTTTTGCATCAGAATATGCTCACAGATTCGAAAAGCGGTTTCCCGTACCCGTTTGGTAGCACTGGAGTGCTAAACTGTGACTTGCAATGAACATGCAAGTTTTTTGTAACAGTTCTGAATCAGATACTTCAGGAAGTTGCCTGCTTCTTTCAAGACGAGCTTGTATTCTTTAATCCTCTGCAGAATTAGACAATAAATGGTTTTTAAAAAGTATTTATTCAAAGTGTTGAGAATCTAAAAGGTGATGCACATTATAAATAAAGGTTACATGTACTGAGCAAACTTTTTTTTTTCCCAATAGGGTTGATTTTTGGCATCAGCCTTCAGCAGGGTTACTATTAGATATCCTTGTAAATTGGGGGCACAAAACGGAGATGATATGGTAGATGGGTAGGAGATATGCTGACGTTTCCTGTGTGAAGGGAGAAATTAACATCTTAGGACCTGGAGTTTCTTATGCTTCTCTGTGGTTTGTTTAATGCAAAAGGATTAAAAGGCACAGAACCATTAATTTTACTAATTAAAGCTTTATTTACAGGCTTTATTTTTTTATTTTGTTCAATTCACTGTTATATTATGATAATGTCTTTGTCATTTTCTGTTCCTTTTGGTAGGGATGGATGATGATGCAGAATTTCATGAACATATCTTTCTGGAGAAACACCTCAAAGGCTTTCCCAAGGAAGGACCTATTCGCCACTTCATGGAACTGGTCATCTGTGGGCTTTCGAAAAACCCTTACCTCAGTGTTAAACAGAAGATTGAACACATTGAGTGGTTTCAGAAGTATTTTGAGGAAAAGGAGGAACTTGTTCAAGAGATGTGAGACTTGGGAAAGTGCTTAACCTTGACATGAAGAAAATGAAACGAACGAAATACTGTTGGTGCGAAGTAGTCATGTCACCTGAAAGCTGCATTTTAAATAAAAATGATCATACTTTCATGTGTGTCCATGCTTATGTAGATCTTTTTAGGAACAAAAGAAGGAACTGAAAAGTATAGATCTAGTAGAACACGCATTTAAAATATAGTTTATCAGAATCGTCTTTTAAACTTGAAACTAATTTTCTGACCCTAGAAAATATTGAGACTAATTTCAGTTCCTACTCACTTTCCATCTGATGTGTATCTTCACAGGTTTGTTCATCTTTTACGTTCTTGAGAACTTGAAATGCTTTCATAGTTAAAAATTCCTGACACAGCTTTAATTTTTAAAAGCTGTTACTGAGACAGTAACATTTCATTTTGGTAGTTCTTTATACCCTGGTGTTTTGGATGGTATTTGGAATACCATCTTCTTTCATTAATCATCTTTATTGTTTCATTTAAAAAATATTGTTCATTGAGTTATTGCTTGTTCTCTCCCATTTACAGCAACCACTTGTTGCTGTGTTATGCTAAGCTGTAGGACATTAGTTTGCTTGTCTGGAAAAGGATAAGACTTGGGTTGTGGAAGGGAGAAACAGCTCTTTGATTATTTATTTATTTAACTGTAAGAGCAGCAAGGTTCAAATTTCTGTGGAAATCTTCAGAGACTTCCTGGCTTTGGAATGGAGAAAGCAAGAATTATATCAAAGTATCTCCATTCAGTCCTGGAATAGTTTTAATTTTCAGTTCAATGCCCAGTTACATTTTACGTGATAAATACCATTCTTCCTACGTGCTAATGATGCTGGGAGCTGCCTGGAGAGACCCCAGAAAGCCTGCATGCTTCAAGTCTTTCTCTAAAACCAAGGCATGGTCACTGATTTCACCACAAGCTTTTAGAAATAGCCCATCTGTGTATTTTCTTTGCATCAAACCAGGGTTTTGGTATGAAAGACAGGACACCCTCACAAGTTGTGCTCTCATTGGAAGAGATTTGGGAGCTTTAGTTGTGTATGAAACTACTGAATTTTGTGGCACTGGGAGCAAGGTGAATGTTATTGTTTAAACTGATTCGTTAGAAGGTCACTACTTCGACAAGCTCTTAACAAGAGCTCTTGGTGCTTAGGATCTTTGGAAAGCTGTAGTAATTCCTACTTAGGTGCTTAAATATAGATTTGGGAGTTAATACTAGGCAACAGGATTTGAAAAATCAGACCTAGCTGCACAGATGTACGTATGCTTATTGGGGCTGCTCAAAGCATGTTAGCAGAGCCCAAGTGGCAGTGCTTTTATTTATTTTTTCTTTTTTTTT
>NC_048893.1:177609025-177756718 GCF_011077185.1 Oxyura jamaicensis
GGGGGGGGGGGGAAGAGGAGAGGGGAAGGAGGGGAAGGTATGCACTTCTTGACAGTCCCGAAGTGGTAGGTTTGTAGGAATTTTAAAGCATTGCTTACAGATTTGTCGCTTAGAAGCCAGCATAAAAATTACCATCTTTCTTTCACAGCCCAAAGGATAAAAGCTGGCTGCTGGCATGTTCAGAATAGAGCTGGTGCTGGAGCTATGTATTCCCTCGGTATAGTCATTTGGGGGTTTCTTATGATGGCTGTTTTTCTCTCTTTTGACTGGCTGGGTGGTGTTATGTGTAACTTAATGGATTCAGCATTAGGATCTGTCCAACACAAAATAGCATTTGTTACTCACTGCAGTCAGATTTCCTTTATGCACGAAGCTGAGGTCTTGTTAATGCACTGCTAATGCCATACCTCTGGGATATACCATACAGGTCTATAGCTGCAATGGGTATGTAGTAGAAGGAGAACCTCTGGTTGAGTAGGGCTGGCTGAGCCACGGCAAAGTTGTACCAGAGGTACGATGGTGTAGTGGGGTTTTTTAGTGCAGTTTCAGAGGGTTCCTGCCCATCTCAGAGGGCAGATGCTGGCCATTATGGTTTGGTGTCAGTGGAGTTGTGACCAGAGGCAAGCTGGCAGGAGCTGGCTGAGACATAGTGCCTGCTTGAGTAGAGTGGATCATGAAAATTGTGTGTGTTGAAAACATGACAGCTTGTTCCCCTTTGTGCCTGTTCCCAGCCCCAAACCAAACCCACACAGACATTGGGTCTGGTGAGCTTGCCTTTGGCCAGAAAGTGAGGTGTGGTGGCAGGGTGGTGTAATTATTCTGGGTTGTGTGGTCGTTCCCTTCTCTATTTCAGTGTGGATACCGGAAGAAAACAAATCAAAAACCAAACCATGAACTGAAGGTGTAATGAAGCGGTTCGAGGCATAGGATGTATTCTATTTTTTCCATTCAATTTCTTTATCTCTGCTTTCCAAGTGCTGATTTTGCCCTGCCCCCTCAGTGGCCTAATTGATTATTGTAATGAGCTTAAATTCAAAGCACATGGTTGCAACTTGGGGTTAGCTGGTTTTTTAGCTCATACTTAGCTGGATGAAGTTTGCTGTTCTGGTTTTGGGGTAGTGTAACAAGTAGATACTCTGTGGTGTTTTTTGGTTTGTTTGCTTTGTTTTCCCGAGAATATCAGGCAGTCCCTTCTCCTGACAAGCCTTGCTTTGTTCAGAGCCTCAGACTGGGTTGCAGCGGCGTGATGCTGTCTTCAGGGCACAAACGTGTGTTATCCCACGTGAGACGCCCCTTGCTGTACCAGGCGCTGGTGCTCCTGGAGACATCCATCTGCTTATGGTACGTGTGAGCCTGGCCACTTCACCTGTGAGACGTTGGGCTGGGACAAAACAGGCTTCTCAGGGCTGGTTCCTTGCCCAAAGTGAAAGGATGAAAGACCCACGAAGGGCTGAATGCTGTGTTAATACAGGAGGTGCCAGGGGGGTGTAGATGCCACCCGCTTTGCTCATATGCCAACCCAACCCTTGTCTCTGACATCACAGGGTGATGGCACCCTCTGGTTTTCAAGCCTATTCGATATGAATGGTTTGTTAGAAACCAGATGTGAAGCAGTTTTTTTTTTTAACCACTTACAGAGTGAGCGTAAACACTTGCTCCCCAGTGTGGTGTTAGGAGGAAGCTGGAGGAATGATGTTTGGTTGGAAGGCTTAATCTGTGGTGGGATTTCAGCTGTTGGTGTTAACCCCTTCCAACCAGTCATGCTGTGGCACTGATGTGGCGTGTGCCTGACGGGGCTTGATGCTCCTTGACTACAAGTATGAACACTTCCCTGAGCACTGGAAGTAAGAATTAATTTCTTATAACTAATTTCTTATAATGAAGGCCACTTAATTTGACCCTGGCAGAGGAGCTATAAAGAACGGGGTGACTAGGGACAAAAGTCTTGAGTGTGTTCCCGAACTGCAGGCAGTATGGTTTAATTGCTTAAACCATATATTTTTTTTTGATGAAGAGGATTGTTAAAGGAGTCCTGGAGTGCTACTCAGGTCCATTTTCTTCCAATGCTTACAGAGATAATAAAATTCCAGCAAGAAAATAGCTCCTCGTTGGGAGCTCGTGCTTTGATGTGAAGCCTGAAGCATCATGGCATTTATGAAAGAGGGGCCACACCATTGCTATCAGTGATGATTTAAAAATAAATAGCTTCATTTTAGCTGGCATTGTGAGTTTAGTTGGCTTCACTCTTCTTCCTGACCGCTTGTGGACAGAGCGTGATGACTTCTGAGGTTGAAGGGCCTGCAGAAGGACGTCCTCCAGGCCTGAATGTCCTCTGGGTAGGCTGTGAGGTGGGACCAGGGTGTCCAGCATGGCAGTGTGAGGGACACAGGTCCCTCAAAGCCCCCTGTGTCCAGCAGGACTTGGCAGGGCTGTAAATCTCACCACAGTTCTTGGTGGCTACAGGCATTCTGGTCCCGTGATCTCCACAAGATGTCAGTGTAGATTTATTGGATTAGATAGCAAATCCTTGTGCTGTTCCCTCAGCAGACTGAAGCCGAAACTTGTTTGAGAGCAGCACAATCGGGCTGATTGTGCTCGGGAATGCATCGCCCGTGGAGGAGCGAGGCGGCGTGCGCTGGCGTACCGGGAGAGGTGCGTGTGGCACCCCAAAATGGGAGCGGGGCTCTGCAAAAAAGGGCAAAACTTTGGTAAAATCAAAGGTGCCCAGACTGAGTCGGGCAATCTGAGTGGGGGAGGAGTCTCGTAGGTGTCGCTTGAGCGATAAAGTGCTCTGTCTTGTGTCTGAAGTAAAGCTGGAAGCCTGAACAAAAAGTGGCAGGGCCGGCCTGGGTGGAAGGAAGGCTCTGAGGGCAATCGGATCAAGGCGCTTGTTTGGGAAGCTTAACTGCGTGGTTGCCAAACACCCGCTTGGTTTCCTCATGTACAAAAGCCCCCTTACGATGACAGGGATGAGGTGGGACGCTGCCAGGGAACCAGGCCCTGTCCTTCCTCACATCCCTTGCAGCCTTAGGGCCACTCAGACCCAACTGCCCGGCCGTGGGTGGCCCTGCTGCCGCCCGCCCCCAGTACTGAAAGCAGCAGCAGCCGGGCGGCAATGATTCATTTACGGTCCCCGGCGCTGCACCCTGTCACCCACGAGGGAGGGGAGGCAGCGAGAGGTGACAGTATTTGTCAGCAGTGGCAGAAATAGCCGCCTTTCGGATTTCGCTGGGGAAGTGGGGAGGCAGGGGGAGGGAGAGCAGCGCCGTTCCCAGGCCGGCCTTGCAGCTGGGGTGGAAAACCTGTGGTAACAGCGGTGCCCCATTTTCCTCATGGGGTCCATCTCTCTGATAGCCAGTGAAGTGTTAGCCCACCAAAATTGGCCCCCTTCTCCCCAGCATTTGTGTGGAGCAGCTCATCTAGAGATGGAGGTGCAAATTCCCCTCTGCACGTTATATACAAGTTCACTCTGTGGGGTTTTGGGAAGATCAACCAAGATGTGCTCCTGGGATGGGGGATGCTCTGCAAAGCCCAGTGCTTTTCACTGCTAAGGGGTCATCTTCTCTTTGGAGCTGATTTTTAATAAGATGAAACTTGATACTCAGCTCACTGTATAAGGGAAAAGGTGCAAACAAAACAGCTGCCCTGATTTCAGGGCAAAGCTGTGAGCTTGCTCCTCAGGTTGGTGATTAGCCCCTGAAATCAAGGACTGCTCAGGCAAATTACTGTTTTGCATATATGAAGATTTTACTGTGAACTCACTCAAAGCCTCCCTGGAGAGGGGATGTTTGCTTGGTGCTCTCCAAGGAGAAAAATGGAGTTGTAGGCACATACAAAACCTGTCCATAAAAACCTCGGAGTTTCTTGGACCAGGGTTATTCCATGCCATGTACATTACATATGATATCCACAAGATATCAGGGAACACAAAATTGTATAAATTTGGTCATGCACATTTCTCACAAGTGATCAGACAAAAAGGAGAAAAATAGAAGGATCAAGTACTTTTAGTTTAGCTAAATTTTAAGCTGTAAATGAACATCATAGCAGCATTGGTTTCAATGTGATCAGTGGATTTTTTTTTTTTCTTAAATGTCCATGAAACATCACAGTGATTAAATTATTGGATGTTCATTTTTTTTCCTCCTGAGGGGAATTTGATATTGCAATTTTTTTTATGGGGTTGTTTTAGGACAGTCACAAGATAGGCAGGCTGGAGTGTGGCAGTGCTAAATCAGATTGGCATTGCTGCCCAGCAGCACTATCCAGACCCAGATACTGTGCCAGGATATGCTTTGTGAGGGTGTAAATTAGGGTTTCCAATGGCTCTGAAAGCCAAAGTGGCTGCCAGGTGCATGATGGAATTGGTTCTGCTATTGTTACAAGCTGTGTGATTTACTAACTAGAGGGATAAAGGCTGCCCAAAGCCACCCAAGGCACAAGCTAGTGCATTGGTGTGGGTGGCTGGGCTGCCCCGTGTCCCACGGGGATACATCAGGGATGCAAGAGGTCTCCTGTCATGCTGCAGGAGGCAGTGGTCCCACCCAGTGTCCCACCTCCCCATCTCCTGGTCCCAAGTCATCTGCAGGACTCTCTCACTAAGAAGTAGTAGATGTCTTAGAAGTGATTTGAAAGCTTTGGATGCTACTTTGGAGGCTGATCAGCTCACGTCCTCACCCTACTTAGACGAAAGAACCTAATTTGAGGAGCATTTGCAAGTGTGAAAAATGTTAACAAATGAAGCCAGGCTGCTTTCCTTATCTAGTAATTTTTGAAGACCTGGTGTTGCAAGAATAGCTCAGTGGTCTTTCCAGGTGCCTGGCGTGCTTCCTCTGTTCCTACAGGGTTCAACACTACTGAGTCCTACTACTCACTCAGAGAAGTCATGGAGGTGGCATCTGAGGTCTGACTGTTGGTTGACTTTTACAGGAGCTTTGTCACTGCCATTGTTGGTCCCAGCATCAATCCCAGGGTGAAACATGACCAACGCCCATGCTGGGGATTTCAGACATGAGTCACCCCCGCTGCTGGGCTCCTGCTGAAGGAGACTTTGCTCGTGTCTTGCCTAGCATGAAGCTCACCATGGCCAGAGGAAATGTCTTTACGGGAGACCTGTGGTGTCTGCAGTGGCTGATTTGTCTGGGGCATCTCATGGCTGTGCATACAAGGAGGAGTGTTGGAGGGGGTGAGCCTGCTCCACACGGCGTTGATCCTCTGGTACAGGCATACTGTGTAGCACAGGGGCTTGGTTCTGGTGTAACTGCCACCCAAGGCAGTTTTTCTGCAGTGCATTGATAATAGGACTGACTAAAACTGTAGCTAAAATACCCAGCCCTGACGTTTTGCCATCACAAAGTGGGGGGCTGCAGACAGCAGGCTTTCTGAAGCCTCTGCCTGGGCTGGGCTGCGCAGTTGTTCATTTTCTGCATTGAAAACCAGTGGTGAGATAGGGAGTGGGGACAATGTGAGCTGAAATCCAAGACAAACGCAAAGCCCTGAGCCTTGAACCCTTGAAAAGTTTTAATTAAAAAGTCAGCGACCTGTTAAAGGGACATGTTTGGTCTGGCAGTGGGTACAAGCAGGTGGGTTTGAGTGCGTGGGTGCAGATTCTAGTCCCAGCCCTGGCTTTTCACAAGATTTAAAAAAGAAATTGGGTTTCTCTCAGCAGTAGCATCACTTGGAGTCTGAAACAGCCTGTGTGAGGCTCGTTTTGATTCACCCCAGCTGTTGGCAATAGCTTGCTCCTTTTCGCTTCTCCTTCTGCAAGGCTTCCCCCAAATGGGCAATTAATTAGATGCACATGGGGCAAGCAGACAGCTTTCACCAGTGCCATCACCAGCCCTTGAATACTTAAACCATGCTGGGTCATGTAGGGGTCTGCATCCCTCCCTGGGCCACATCTGGGACTCATTCAGGTGCTATTTTGGTGGTGGGAGCGGGCCAAAACTCCATCCCTGGGATGCTCTGGCTTGCAGCTTCTCTCCACTCTGAACATTTCCATTCCCCATGCTTGGCCCTGCAGTGTGCCTCTTGTCCCAGCAGGCTGTGGTGGCAGCAGTCATGGCAGTGGAGGAGTTTGACACCAAAGAAATGAGAGGTGAGGAAAGGATGGACAACTTGCAGGTACTCTTCCAGCCACGGTTGATGTGGCTGCAGTATGGGAGGCCATTTGAGAGTACGTGAGCACACATTTTGGGGATGGGAATGGTGGGGCAATCCCAGGCACTGCTCTGTAGGTACCAAAGCTGGAGCAGTGCTTGGTCAGGGGGCCACGGGAGTGTCTGTGCTGGGATCCAGCCCTGTGCCTCGAGACTCAGCAGCAGCAGCAGCAGGGTGAGCACCAGTACTTTCCCACTTGCTCTTCCCTTTTCCCTGGGGAAAGCCCTGTTAATCAGCTCTCACCACCACGTGGAAATGGGGAAGGGAAAACCCGCTCCCCTCCTCTCCTGACCATGATGGGAAAGAGAAGCAGTATTTACTTTCCACTGCCTTGTTTGTAGCCAGGAGGAGGAGGAGAAAGGAGGATGTGGAAAGGAAGAAAGGAGAAGCTCGTGACATGGGGGACCACACCAATGACCACTCTGGGATCCACCAAAACCTGAAATTGGCACACAAGAGCAGCATCTGCAGTGTAGCTCCCCTACTTAGAGAATTGGTTATTCAGTCATACAGGGCAAACTAGGTAGGCAACCCAGAGAAAAATCAGTCCCATCTGTGGTGGTTGTCACGGGTGCTGCTGGGTGCTACTTATGACATTTAGTTGAGTGGCCAGAGAAGGCCACTTGAACCACTGTTTTGGGAAAGAAAATGGCATGAAGTTGTTTAAAAATAAATACATAGAAGGGGAACTCCTGCCTTTTTTTTTTTTTTTTCTTCTTCCCTTAATTCTACCATTCTCGTTTTGTCAGGCACTGAGATTTCCTCCACACCTGAGCTGAATGAGAACTGAATGTGGCTGTTAAAGAGACAGGGAAGGGGAGAGTAGGACAGAGATGGAGGTGAGATTGGATTAATCCTTGCCAAATCGTATAAAACCGACAGCCTCAACAACAGCAAAAGCCCCAACAACTAAAGTTATTAATTTGTTGGTGACAGAAGCTCCAGGGGTATGTGCTGGGAGCAGGGCAAGTGCCTCATGGAGATGGGCAAACAGCTTTACCCCAAACCCAGGCAGGAGATGCTGGTTGTGGAGAAGGTGACCTATGGAGGCAGGTCTGGATGCAGCTATGGGGCTACCACCATGGCTCCTGTCCATGGTGTGTGGGAAGGCTGCAGGTATTGTAAGAACACTGGGCTCCTCATGGGACCGACCTGACTTGTGCGTGGGCTGCGCTTCTGCCTGGCTCTGCTTGTTTCCCTCTTTGTGCCAACACCATGTACCCAAGAATAGAGGAGTTGTTACTGCTGGAAGAGGAGGCAAAATCAGGCATCTAATATGAAACATGGGAAGAAATTAAAATCCCACAACAAGTTTTCCCTCTTTTATTTTTTGTTCTCCTTAAAGAAGAGAAGCTCAGGGGTTTGGGAGCCTGCAACAAGCCTTTAGCTTGATCTTTTGGCTCCGAACCTATCCTATTATGAGCACAACCCCCATAATTTGCCAGGGTCTGGTGCAACTGGTGCGGGATGTAACATGCGTAGCCTGCTCTGCCAGGGTGACACTGCCCAGGACTAAACGGCTCTGATAAAAATTAAATGTTGCTCTTAACATGCCTTTCCTCACTCTGATTCTTGCAGTTGGGCCATATAGAGCAGCTGCTAATTTGAATAGTTTCTGTGGCTCCCTTCAGACAGTCTTTGCAGCAGTTGTGTGTTTTAATTGGCCTGTGGAAAGACATTACACCCTCCTGAGCCATTTGAGAGACCTACTCACCCCCACAAACGGTGACATATGATTTTTACTGCACAGAAGCCAAACATAACAAATCAACAAATAGCCCATGGTATCTGATAATTCATGTGACGTATGTGAATAATTGCCTAGAAACTTGCAGGAAGACACTCAAACTTTTTATTTTTATTTTCCCCTTCTGATTGTGACAAATGAACTGTGAGTATCAGGTTGTGTGTTTTGGCTCTTAGCAGGAGCGGAGCTAATGCTTTGAGTCCAGTCCATCTCAGACTAACTCAGGTTGGTTCAAAGGTCCCTGCCAAGGCTTGTCTACGGGACAGATCTGCTTCACCCTCTACTAACGCAGTCCTGAATGGATTTAGCGATGCTGTGGGAAGGTGCCTTTGCTGGGGTTAAGGCTGTCCACGCCATGCTGTGCCACCCTAGAGCT
The DNA here is from genome assembly GCF_011077185.1 of Oxyura jamaicensis. NCBI lineage: Eukaryota > Metazoa > Chordata > Aves > Anseriformes > Anatidae > Oxyura > Oxyura jamaicensis. Next base: position 177,617,308 of record NC_048893.1, read on the forward strand.
GCTGCGTCCACCAAGACCTTCTGCTCATGGCTTGTGAAGTCCAAGTGTGGCAATACAGCCCACTCATCTGATATCATGTGCAGCCCAAGCCAGTTGGCTTCTTAGTTTCAACTAGAACATAGTTTTTTATTATATGTTTTTTCCTCCAGAAAAACAAACAAGCAAGCCAGACATTTGGGACTTAATAATTTCCAGCGATGGAGAGTGTATGGCATCGCTGGTAAGTTGTTCCAGCGGTTAATTATGCTGATGAAGTCAATGGAGTTACTGTAAACTCAATTTATACCACCAGTGTGACTGAATACAAAATTTGGCCTACTTACCAGAAGGGAGCAGTGCTTTGAAGTTGCTGTATATCTTCAAATAAAATTATTCTCCTGCGGAAGGCACGGAAACGCAAGGCTTCTTCTAAAGAAGCTGTCAATTGGCCTCCAGTACGCTGCTGGAATATCACTACCAAATACAAATTGCACACGTATTTAAGGCAGTTAATTGGGTTTCTTTTACACACACAAGTCTGTGTCGTCGTTGGGGCTATATTACTGCTGCCCGTGATAACATTTTTATCTGTTAACTTCCAAGCTGCTACGACTGACACCAGCTACTCACGGAATGAGTCAGCTAACTTTCCTTTTAACCGTTTGTTCTGCTCCCCGAAGGTGTTATGAATGTCGTGTTATGACAAGCTGCTCGCCACTCGCTCCTTTAAAGCTTGTGTAGCAATTTTATTGTCCCAGTAGGCTGTTTTAAAAAATGGGGCTAGGGTTTTTCAGTGGCTGGGTAAGAAGCAGCTACCGCTTCAGTGCAAGGACCTGAGTGAGAACAATTGTTTTGATTTATTTAAAAATCATCTTATGATGGAAATTAATGTTACAATATCCAGATTTTTGCTCCCATAGGAACAATTCTTACAGGCTATCTGCTTTATCCAGTAACTGTCAAGGCAGATTTATATTTAAACCGAATTATAAGAAAATACACAGCAAACCACTGCAACAAATCGTTACTAATCACGATTGATCTATGTGATTAAAGGTCTGAAATCTCTCCTGCAGTTGCATTAATGAATTAGAAATCACATTAAAATTACTCTGCAGTTCTTGGTTCCAGCCCCTTGCCCCATGTGTTTGAAGGCTTTCCTTTGAGCTGATGTCCCAGTAAATGACTTTTCCTTCCTGGGGGAAGCTTCTCAGGAGGATGTGGAACATTTGTCTCTGGAGAAAGAAGGGACGTAGCCTGCTACACCCTAAGGTAACACTGTCCCCTGTGCACCAGTAACACCCCGACTCAGGTAAGATGCTTTCGGAGGGGCTAACTTATCTGTTCACATTTAAAATGTCTGTGGTATTCTTCTTGACTTCCTGTGCCTAACTGCTGGTGTTATTGTTGCTGTGCACGGTCAAGTAGCTGCTCCTTCCCACTCAAGATGCGAATAAAGTGACCCAGTGTATATTTAACTTTTCTTGGATACTTCCCAGGAGTATTTTGAAGCTTACTGAGTCGCTCTGATGGTGTCTGCTTGATGTTTCAATAACCTCTTGTGGAAATGCTCACAAAGGATTATTCTTCTCTCCAGTCCGTGATGACTTACTTACCCTTCCACCTCAATATTTACTTCACGGCGAGTACAAGGGCCATAATACCATGGCACTGACACACGTCGTTTCCAGAGGCCAATTTCTCTTTGCTGGGAGAATGCAAGGAACCAAACCCCAGAGGATGTTTCCCAGGGCAGGACAGAGCACGCTCCCACAGGGCTGCAGAGAGGAGAAACAAGGTGCCAAAATCCCACTGTCAGCCAGAGCTGAGTGGGAGCAGAGGGCCATGAATGCCCTGTTCGTGGCTGACAGCACCTGAGGAAGCCTCCATAAAGCATAATCCTTAATAGCCATCCTCTTGGGAGCCAGGAAAAGCTGTCAGAGGAGGTGGGATGTGCATGGAGGTGGAAGAGAACATCTCCCCTGGGGGCTGGATGTGATGGGAGGGAGGCAGATGTGAGTGTGGACACCTGTGTACAAGCCTGGGCACCATGGTGTTACTGCTTACTGGTGTGCACAAGTTTGTTTTAGGATGCCTTCCCTCTTTATGTGTTTCTTTTTGGCTTAGAGAGGAGGTTCTCAGCCCATCCATTAAGTCAGAAAGCTTTGCACAGCTCTTCTCAGTGCGGGACAAGGATGCTTGATGCCAGGAAACCTGTATTCCCCAGGATCCATCTGTCCTCTTGGCTGTCCCATTGGCCATCTTTTCCAGCTGCTGTGTCACAATAAACCAGGTCTGGAGCACAGCGAGCAGCAGCATCTCAGCCGGTTTTCACAGCTGTTGGAAAAGGCGCTGCTGGGAAGAGCTGCCAGCGCCTGTGTTGGATGCTCCCATATCCCAGTACAGAGCGGGAGTCCCTCAAAGGCCAGAAGTGACCTGGATCCAGTGCCACACAACTCCCTGAAGGCTGCTGCTGCGAAGTGGTGCTTCGTGACGCAGTTGCTTCTCAGTGACAAAAAGGAGGTAGGTGTGATATCATGCACAAGCTGCTCTTCATCATTGTGAGCATCCATGTGGGAGGCTTGCTCTGCTGTGGGTGAGTTTGCCCCACTCCCCTGCTGACCCCCAGTGCTGCAGCATCGTCCCAGTGGCTCTGGCCAAAAGTCACCAGAAGCTCTCCTAGCCAGTGGTGCTGGTGGTGGTGATGGAGGCGATGACCTGGCCTGTTAAGTGTGTTTTTTATTAGAACAGCAGATGAGAAAATATTTGAGGAGGAAGAAACTAGTGTAGGGAGAGGAAGAACTTGTATTTGTCACTGTACCAGGGCTGGGCTAGCAGGCTGATGTGAGCTCGGGCTGTTTCAAGCCAGAGTGTTCTAACATGGCAAAGGGTCTTCTGTAAATGTGAAAGGGCCACGTAGGCTTGCTTGGATTTAATAATCACCTGAAAGGAATCAAGAGCACCTCCACAAGCACCCAATGTTTTGTGAGCCTATGGTTCCTCCCTGCAAGCAAGCACATGGTTTTGAGTGTGCCAAAGTTTCAGCTCATGTAGTGTCACAGAACGTTTTCTGCTTCATTTTTCACGGTGTTTGTATGAATTCCCTGTTTTTACCCTCAGTTGTTACTCAGTTAGAGGGATGGACTTGCAGAGAATATTCATCCTAGACCTGGAACAGTGTTTCAGAGACTTTGTGACTTGTTTGTTCTTACTCCTATGGGTCCACGTCCCATGTATATCTTCTCTATGAGAAACCTGGCATCTGGTCCTAGCGTTGCTCCTCCATTTCCACGAGCAGTTCCATGGTTTGCATGTTCAAGGCTGTGTTCTGCCTTTCTGAGCCTATCAATATTCTCTGCTGGAACAATCCTCTAACTCTGAGCCGACCACGAGATGCTGTGTTCAGCACAATGGGGTCTGCGCTTTAAAACCTCTCCTGCTGCCTCTTGGTGCTGCGTTGCTTTGTGAATCAGTGGCTCACTTCTAGCGATGAGGTTTCCCATTCATAGTCAAGATGATGTTTCAGGCACTAAGCGTAGCTGCCTTCTGAAGTCTCTCCTGCTCTTGTTGAATCTTTCCCTTTGTGACTGCGCAGCTTGTGCATCCTCTTGTTCTTGAGTCTAAAGATTCTAGCAAAAAGGTTTTACTTCTTTTGAAGAATATAGCTCTTTGAAGAGCCAGGCACTGCTAGTGTGTATACTTCTTTCCATGCTTTAGACCGTCTTTCACGCCATTTCCTGTAAGTTCATTCTTAGTGCTTCTTGCTGGCATCTCCCTGAATTCTCAGTCTCTATCCCCTTTCTGCGCTTTGCTTCAAAGTAGTTCTTCCTGTCTCCATGAAAAGACCCCCCCCCCCCCCGAGAAAAAAAAAAAAAAGGAAAAAAGAAAAAAACACAACTAAACAACAACAAAGAAACAACCTCTCTCAGCAGTCTCAGCAGTCAGTGCATTCCTGGGATGTTTCAGCTCCGGTTGCTGCCAAGTGAAGTTCCCTCTCAGGTGGTCGCCCTTCCTCCCCACCGCTGGTTGCATGGTTGCTCTTTGCCCTGTCTCCTCTGATAGGAAATCAGCCTTCTCTGCTGGCAGAGAAGGGGAGCCCCATGGCAGAGCCTCTAATGACGACAAATCATTTTAAAATAACAGGCTTACAGGTAAAGTGGGTAATCTGAGAGGGAGAAACCTACCCGACTCTGTAGAGGTGGTAGCACCAACTGGCTGCATCTACAGCTATTCCAGGCAAGACCAGTCTGCTCTCCTAAGGCTACAGGTGACACTGACTATAATCAGACTTCAAAATCCATCTTCTCTCTTTCCACAGACACCAGCTCATTTTCAGGTCAATCCCTTTATTTTTAAGTTGCTATTAAGTCTACTGCACTGGCGTAGCATTTCAAAATAAATTTAGTAGCAGAGGTTGAACAATACTCACAGATTAATAATTTATTACTGATGACTAAATTACTACAATATTCCTGCCCTTTCCAGGAACACCGGTCCAATCCAGGTTCACACTTCAGTTTTTAAGTAACTATTAAGGCTTCAATACCGACATGGCATTCCCAGATTACTAATTAACGTAGCTTTTACCAAAGCAATGTACACAGGTGTTTTTAAATAATAGTGTATTTTACTAATACCACCCATACTGTTATTACACAGTACGATCAAACATACAATTTTAAGTTTATCTGTGAACTCATTTCACAGGAAAGAAGATGGTTTATTGTTCCAGTTGAAGATCTTCCTGGTTAAGATAGTGTTATATATAGCATGGTTTCATTTCATAGAATCACAGAATGGTTTGGGTTGGAAGGGACCTTAATGCCCATTTAGTCCCAACCCCCTGCCATGGGCAGGGACACCTCCCACCAGCCCAGGTTGCCCAAAGCCCCATCCATCCTGGCCTTGAACACCTCCAGGGATGGGGCATCCACAGCTTCTCTGGGCAGCCTGTGCCAGTGCCTCACCACCCTCTGAGTGAAGAATTTCTTCCTAATGTCTAATATAAACCTACCCTCTTTTAGTTTAAAGACATTACTCCTTGTCTTGTCACTACTGTCCCTGACAAAGAGTCTTTCCCCAGCTTTCCTGTAGGCCTCCTCTAGGTACTGGAAGGGCCACTTCTCTGCAATCATGTGATTTACCTTTGTACAAAGCAAACGCTCTGTCTTCATTGCTGTTGGGCACCTGCAAGTCATCTCAAAACTTGCCAGTATGTGAAGGCTTTCCATCCAGAACTGAAGCAATGGTGCTACCCAATACGTTGCCGTCAAGCGCAGAAGCTGCCTCAATAGTATCAATTGATATGTGATGTAGGCTGGATCCAGAATTTGACAGGTCCTTAAAGAAATGCCAGTTGACTGACAACCATGAAGGCAGATAACTTTTTTTAATACTGCTTTGAAGAAGGGCTTTCCTCATCAATGTCCTGCTCGTTGTATGGCTGCCAAGTTTGAGCCAGAACCACAGCTTACTAGCATGCTCCTTGACATGCTGTGATGCCTGATTTTAGGTAGACTGAGAGGTTTGGGATTACCCTTGGAGACTGAAACAGCTTGGCTATTGAAACAGTTGCAAGTATTTCTATGGCCTACAATTTGGGCTGTTTTTGCACCTGGCTGTGGAGGTTTGAAGGTAGCTCACGTCCAGGTCAGAGCTAGCTCTTCTACGTTGTTCCTTTCAGTCAAAACAAACAGAGGCACCACCAGGGGACCACTTATCTCTCCAGGATTTGGAAAAGTGAATTTTCTTTACCTGTTTTTCTTCCCCAGTGACAAACGGAGCCGAAGGTGATTGGCAAGTTTCAGATGCCTGAGTCACGGCTGGTGAATCTTACCCACACTCTGAACTGCTGAACAGAGCTGCGTGCTCCCCAGAAGCCTTGGCTAGCTCCAAAATGACTTGAAAGCCGCTCTTCCACCTCATGACTGCGAAGATTGAAGGTACTTTCCCCTTTGCCTGGAGATATTGTTAGAAGGCAGCGAAGGCCTGTTTTACAGCCATAACAAGTTAATTAACTCCATTTTCCCCCAGAGAAGCCGAGCAGAGGTTCTGTGCGAGCCACATGCGCTATGCTGAGAATTAGGGCTTTTCTCCCGTGTTCTTGCTGTGCCTGCAGTGATACGGCTAACAAATGCAGTCGTCTTCTCAAAGGGAAAATCGCACTTCTGAATCGCTTCCAATGGCCCGGATTGCTCTTTTGGTTTCTAGCTAAACTTGCTGTATTAGAAGAAATTCCTGTTGCGAATTGCCTGCTTCCCTCACCAGCCCCTCGTGAATCATCTACAAGGGAGCAACGCGGAGCTGCTACCGTGCTGAGCGCAGCAGCTGCCAGGCTGCTCGCTTCGTCTGCTACAAGGCGATGCCCAACGCGAGCAGTCAGCAGCTTCCACGGGTCATTTACACAACTTTCAGTAATTTTGCATGCCCCCCTGATTGATTCAAAGAAGATATGATGCCCGTGTCCTGTAGGTTTTCCAAGTAACTCTTTTCATAGCAGGGTTGCTGGTGACAAGAGGTGTAAAAAGCCTCTGCAAATCAGGAAGCTGTTCTGTGGTGCAGTCTGTAGAGGAAAAAGTTCACTTTATGCTTTTGGTGCTTGGCTCTGCCAGTGCAGATTCAACATCTCGCAGCTTCGATTTCTGCGAAGCACTCTCAAAATATTTGTCACAGACTGCTTTTGCTTGAAATCTATGGGAACATAACAAGCTGTGCGAGACAGCATGCCAGCATGCTTGTGAAAAATCCCTTCTGGATGCTTGCCGCTTCTCTGCTTAGCGTTTACCTTTGCACTTGCTGCAGCCATGGTCTTGACCTTGCATTTACCTCCATGGCAGTTACCCACTTCCTTGCTCAGCTGCACATCTTGGTGGCTGGCTCCAACGGTGTTGCACAAGCAGCAGGCTGGCAGCTAGACAGTAACCCCACTGAGGAAGAGATGTGCTGATTTCATCTGACATTGGCACACGAGTTTGCTTAAAATATCAAAGGCAGAATCCATTGACGTAGATGTTTTTGAAGACCCATTTGCACGACTTCACAGAAATTTGTCAAATAGATTTTTTTTTTTTCTTTTCCTTCTGACCACTGTAAGAATATTCTGGGTTCAGTCATGGGGGGGTCGCCAATACCCATGCTGCAGCACCGGTGTTTGGGATTAAGGGTTGTGAAATCAATGTGCCCGTGCTCCACAGCTGACATTCTGCAAGCCACCCATCTGGCCGCTGAGCTACTTTGGCTGCAGCTTTCACAGCACCAGCAGCTATTGAGTCTCCTTTCTTACCTGCAGCTGGATCGAGCTGAAAGCTAAGGAGTGGATGAAGGTGATCTAGGCAAATCCTCCCAAAGGGACTTTTCTCGGGGCTGTGTCAGGCCACAGAGTAGTTTCCTGTGTCTGGAGAAAAAAGAATTGAGGGGAAAGATTTTAATGCAACCCCCCAGTGCTACCAAACTGCAGTAGGATAAAGACACATTCCTGGAGATCTGTTAGAAAAATGAACAAAGTTAAGAGGTATTTTGGTAAATCAGAAATACTGGGCAATCGCTGCCTGGAGCCTACAACTGTCGATCACCAGTCAGCTGCTAAGACATTCAGTGTGCTCACAGTAAGTTTTATGATCTCCTTTCTCAACTATCAGACCTTGATAGTCTTTTAGGAACACAATGGCATCTTTTTGGGCTTCTTTGTCCTTCTTTTCTTATCTCAGCAAGTAAGCCTGTTCTTGAGCCTTCTTTCCACCCTTCACAGAGACCTCCACCAGATGACTGAATGTCACCCTCTTCGTTTTCTCCCTCTCTTCAGGCTTGCAGATGATCAGTGCTGGTTAAAATCAGTGCACTGGAGGGGACTGAATGATGCAGGAGCCAACACTGTAAAATAAGTGTAAAATGCAGTTATTGTCCATTGTTCAGTCTCCAAGGTGACTAAAAGGGAGTGTTAGTGATGAACCAAGCCATCTCCCAGCCTTGGAGAGGATGAGACCCTTCTGTGCTTTTTGGTGGGCTGCAGCATGAAACCTGCCTGGTTTGGGAAACGTATTTTAGTGTGTTACTGTTGTGCTGGGTTTCAGGTCTTGGGTAGGTGTACACCTGATTCACGCCATAGGTGCCCTACTGCTAATGGTTGGTGTTGAGAAGGAAGGGTCTAGACAAGGTCAGACTGCTGATTGTATTGCAGTCCTGGAAGTTTTTAACTAGAAACTCCTGTTTTAATATTTAAAAAACAAACAGAAAGCACCCAAACCACAACTCATTAGGTTCACATGATGAAGCAGCAAAGAAAGTGCCTATTTATGGAGGTTAAGGAGAATCCAGAGGGATGCAGATTGCTGTTATCTGTCTGAATAGTGCCTCCTGACATCACGAGTGGCTGAAAAGGCTTGTTCAGGAACAACGGGGACGACAGCCCTGCCTGGCTGTGCTGAAGCCTTCACACAGTGTTTTCAGCAGCAAGAGCTTCATTTCTTGTGTTTTGTGATAGAGGTATGCTGTCTACATTTGCAGTGAGCTTCATGCACGGAGAGAATACTGCTGTTGAGTCTTGTGGGAAAAGTCTGTTCCCTGCTTGTCTCCAAAGTGACTTCTCAAGCACACCACAGAGGTTTGAGAAAGAGTAAGATTAGGTGTATAAGTAAAAGAGGGGAATAAAAAAACACTAAGAAATTGATGCACTGAAAAAAAAAGGAAGATATCAACTGGAAGGAAAACACATCTGGCAGATGTGGAAAAAAAAATCAGTCCTTCTGTGGAGTCCTTCTTTTCTGCACTGGATTTTGAATGTATATTGCAGTTTTGCAACAAAACCATGCAAGACTCAAGTTTTTCACAAATCCACTTAAGTTAAGGAATTCTTTAAAATTCATTTTTGTCCCTTCACTTAATTTTGACTCCTGAGTCCTTCTTCGAGTGTCTATCTAAACACTCAGTAGCCATCGCTCTTGGGCAAAATACTAACAAGAAATACTGACGGGGCCTTGGCATTTATTTAGGTGGGACAGGGAGAGAGCAGCTGGCTGTCCAATACATCACCTCATTGAGTCCCTGACATCCTTGGGATCATCCTTGGGATCCCTGGCATCCTCATCCTTTTGACCTTGCAATGGTCAAAAAATGGAGCTCAGGAAGTTCCGCACCAACATGTGAAAGAACTTCTTCACGGTGAGGGTGACGGAGCACTGGCACAGGCTGCCCAGTGAGGTTGTGGAGTCTCCTCTGGAGATACTCAAGGCCCATCTGGATGCCTGCCAGGGCAACCTGCTCTAGGGAACCTGCTCTGGCATATGGGTTGGACCTGCTGATCTCTTTAGGTCATTTCCAACACCTACAATTCTGTGATTCTGTGATCCTCGGGCTTGTCCATCTTCTCAGAGATGGAGGTTGATAGTTGGCCTTGCTGAAAGCACAGGTAAGCACAGAGGCTGCAGAGCTCCACAATTACGTCCAGCTCTGGATCTATTTACTACCCGTTAAATGTCTGGAAGGCAGGCTGCGGTATGGACTTGCTGCTTTGTGTGTGGATGCAGCCAGGGTGAGTCCTGTAGGAGACACCACGAGACTGGCCAGCCTCCTGCAGAGGTTGCCTGTGGTCTGCGATGTTGCTCATTCAGCACCTCTGAAGTATTCTCGTGGGATATTTATTTTGCAAAAGCTGCAATATGGGGGGGCTTTGATACACTGATATCCTCCATCCTCTTTCTTCATGGACTGGCAGTTTCATCTCTCCTTGTCTCTTGCCCATTTTCCTCCCTTTTTTTTTTTTTTAATCTCTTGTGGCATATTCCCTGTGTTGTACCTTCTTTTTGTGATGTCCTTATTTTCACCCACACTTTCCTTTTTGTCTTTTTTTTTTCTCTCTGCTCACCTTTTCCCTCCTCACCTTTCACTATGTTTCCTGTTTTCCAGCAGCTCTGGCACCCACTGGGAAGGATGCAGTCCTCTGCCTCAATGAACTGATCCCCTAGCATCAAAGAGGAGTTAATCAAAGTCCACATTGTTGCCTGAGCCTCCACTTCTGTTGTCTTTCTCTCTTTTTCTTTCTCTTTCCCTCTTTCTCTCTCTCTGTCATGAGCTGCTTGAGCAGCCAGCGAGGTTGGTAGCCACAACTGGAGTAAAGAGTGAAAGTGGGTGGCTTTCAAGGAGCCACTGCTGATTTCTCTGCAGCTGCAGCAGCATTTCTGTAATGTGTGGGTGTGCGGATCCGAAGGGCCCCTTTGCGCCTGATGCTCTTCTTTGCTTTGAGCCCCTTTCTAAAGCCCATCGATGATCCCCATCTCCTCCCTGGATGAGAAGCAGTCAAGCTACCTCCTGCCATCTGCCTTCTTACTACTGATGATGTGGCGTCAGCTCATCTGATCCTAGTCAAGGTTCACTCTTCAGTACCTGGCAGATGCAAAATTGAAACTGCTGATTGCTCTTCCTGTCTGTTTTCGTGCTGGTGTAGGGCGTGATTCTGAGTTTAGGAAGAACCTGCTGCTGGGACCTCGCTGGTTTCAGTATTGTCTCCCTGCAGACCAGGGCTAAGCAAGGTTTGCATTTACAGCACCAGATCTCAAAGCACTTAAACCCGTTAGGTTGTCATTCTTCTGCTGTGGCCCCTTGGCCTCGCTGCATTTATGGCATGGGCAGTATTTGCCTGGGATGTACCTTACCTGTGAAGCATCCCATCCAAACGCTGCCTTCTTTAATGTTTCAGTCACCAGCAGAGTAGGAATATATGCATGTATGTCAAAATACCGTCTTACTATTATTGTCTACCCATGTTTCCAGCTATATAAATCTAGTATAAAATGTATATAATGACACCATGCATATGCATATGCGCAGCATACACATGATGCACTGATTTGTATGCAAATACATTGTAATGCAGATATAAATATGCTTTTCAAGCAAGAATTCAACAATGGAACAACGATTGTTTTTAAGAGTGAGCCTTTATTATGCCACCGTCTCTGTGCTGATTCTGGAATATACATTATTTTTCTTGTTGATGACAGGTAGCTATCACTTTTCCAGTGAAATAAAGGAAAAGAAGATGAAATAGTTGTCAAGCATTGCATTGTGCCGTGCCATGAATTTTCCTTCACACAGGCTCAAGAGAAACCACTGAATTATACCGTAACTGTCAAACATCCTGTTTTTAGTTTGTTGCTCAAACACAATAAAATTATTTAATATACAAAAGCTATCACATGAAGCTAGTCAGTTTTTCCTCAAGCAATATATAAAGGAAAACAACAAACGAGAAAGGCACCTGAAAATGTTGAAACACTGACTGGAGGATGTGGGAGAATATTGTAATGGATCGTATTTACGACAAAACAGAAACCCAACACCCTGGAAAACATACGAGCTGCTCGAGCTGTGTTTACTTCCAGGCACATTGGCCTTTGCATAGGGGTGGGCCGGGTGATTCAGCTGAATCTGAAACCTGATAAACTCTTGCCTTCTGTTTTTACATCGCGCCCAGTGATTGCACATGACACATTGAAAGCAGATAGAGCTGCTCAGACGCTACCTTTGGTATTTATTGTATTGATCCTGGCAAGGATCGTTTCTTGGGCACGTTGCACTTCAGTCTTTCACCTCGGCGTGCGTGCACGTGGGTGTGAGATGATGCATACCGAAATGTTGGGTCTTGGGAGACTGGACTGCCAGAGACCTCAGGGAAGTTTTTGTGTCAAATATTTCATTCGTCAAGTATTGCCTTCCTCTATGGCTTAAGAAACGTGGTAGCAGCTTGTGGTTCCCAATAAAGTACACCTCATTTCAGCTCATTCAGAAAATAGGATTTTGTCCTAATACTAATACTTAGTCACGGTGCCGAGCCAGCTGGAGATCAAGAAGTGTTTGGACAATGCTCTCAGACACGTGGTCTGATTTTGGGGTGGTGCTGTGTGGAGCCGGAGTTGGACCCAAGGATCCTTGTGGGTCCCAGCCAGCTCAGGATGTTCTGTGCTTCTAATAGCCACACTCAGTAGGAATCTGAGCCGCATTAATCACACCAAACAGTAAAATCATGTTATTATTTATTTTCTTTGACTGGAAAAAACGACGCGCTCACGGAAATTTAAATTCCAATTCCTGCAAACAATACAACTTAGAAATGCTGTCCTCAAATCTTAATTGCTCATATTTTTGCAGATGATGGTAATGAAAGAGGTAGGAACAACATCAAAGGGATTGGTGGAAAAAAAGCAGAGTAAATATTTGTACCAGCAATTTGTAATAAAATCAGACTTATTTTTGCTAAATTATATATATATATATATATATTTATTTCCTTGAAGCTAGAGTGGCCTAACCTGAGCAGTTGCTAGGTCTGTACCTGGATTTTGGGAGCCCACCCCCAGCAGCCCCATCTCCTGGCTTGGTGAGCTCAGTACTATCTTTGCCCCTCCTTGGCAGCTCGCTTTTTGCCCTGGTCGTGGCTGCTGAGCCCTCCAGCCTCCAGGAAGGAGGAGGGGGTGGGCTGCAGGCAGCTCTTGCTGCCCAGGATTTCCACCTGTACATAGCAGAGACCAGGTAGCTTCAAGTACTCCAGAAACTATTTGGTGGAATGATTTTTTTTCTAGCCTAAGGACTTGGACTTGGTGGACCTGGATGCAAAGCCTGTTTCTGCACATGCATCTCTCTGTGGTGCCTGGTTATCCTGTTAGCCAAATGCTTTTGGGCACGGCTGCTGTTGAATTCAGGTGGGCTGCAGCCCCTTTGGGGTGTAGGGGTTCAGTGTTGTCTCCTGCTCATCGCTTCTGGCTTGCGCTGGGCCACCAGCCACTGATGGAGCCCTGAAAATCCCGGGGATGACATGGCAGGGGAATTAGTGGTTACACATTTTCCATGTGCTACAAAATGTGCTATAAAATCAGACACTGATGAGAGAGGGGGGAGGAAAATGAAGGTGCTGAGCTCCCCCATCCTTTGTCTGAAAGCCATCTTTCTCCCAACGCAACAGCTCCTGTGATACCAGGCACAAAAATGACACTTCATCACGGCTTTTTGTTCTGTTAAAATGTCTGTTCTCTCTCTCTGTGCACATACATGTAGAGAAGGGAGCTGTACACAGAATATGAGTGCTTGCAACTCCATGTAATCTCCTGCTAATGTGATCAAAACCTCAGAAGGTGAATTATACATACAGTAGTAAAAAGACAGTGCAGATCCTTTATTTTGGCTGCCTCGAACCCAGAATATGAATAAGAGGCTATGCTTTTTTCCACTGATGATAAAAGGCAATCTTCAGGTCTTTCATTTGAAAAAATACAAGTTGATGCTAAGGATGATAGGAGAAATTGCATTGTAGAGGAGTAGAAAATGGGAGCAGGAGTAGGAGGAGAGAAATGAAAAGGTGGAGTGTAGGAGGAGGACCGTGGGAGTAGAAAATGAATTGTGGTGCATCCATCAGCATTTAGGCATTGTGGGAGATGAGATAAACTTAACGCTGTCATTTGTAGATGCGGTAAAATTTCTTGCACGGAGCCAGCGCCGTGCTGAGCTGTTTTGGAAAGAAGGAGCCCCCCTCCAGCAGCCAAATGGGACACTTGGTTTGTGGCAGGGTCTCCGGCGGGTGGTCAGTGGTGGCTGGGGACTTGAAACCCCCCACTGTGCTCATCTTGCAGAACGAAACCTGCCATGCTGTGAATCACCTGGCCTGGCTTGCTGAGCAAAGGCAGCGATGTGAACCCTCTGCCTTTATTGCTCCTGGCCTTGCTGGTCCTCACCTCTCACTGCAGGCCGTCTTCTAACTGTATTTGCTGCTGCAAGCAGGCGTGGGACCTGTGGCACAAGCGATGGCCCCTCCAAGAAGGGGAGGTTAGCAATGGCAACGTGATGCAGGGCCAAGAGGGAGCGAGGCAGTGCTCACCCTGCACGAGGATGCTGAGCTGAGAACACACCGGGGCTCACTGAAAGCCCATGACAGCAGCTCTTCCTGCTTGGCCCAGCTGGCATCTAAGGAAAGCAATTTTTTTCAACATCTGCGTATACCAATAAGAGGTCAGGGAATAACAGCTAGATTTTTGACCAGAGGGAAAAAAAAAAAGAGAAAGCAATGAGCAAAAGACTTAAAAAAAAATCCTTTGAAGAAAGCCTGGTAACAAATCCATTTCCTTCAGCAGGATGGGTGCCAGCCTGGCTCCTAGATTTTTTTATTATTATTTTTAAAGACGCCAATGGCAGGAAATAAAGAGAAAATGTTGCAGTACTCCTGGGCACTTCTGTTTTGGCTCCCTTTTAAACGTGCCCGGCTGCCACATGCAGTGGCTGCCTCTCCCGCACAGCCGAATCCCGTGGTCCTTGCTCCTCATGACCGGGGTGCTCGCCTGGGCTGCCAGGCGGCCGCAGTGGTGCTGGGTGACGCTGCTGGAGGAAGCTGTTCCTAGCTGAAACGTGGCATGCACGTTATTAGGTTGAACAGGGACTATTTTGCTATTAAAAAAAAAAAGAAAAAGAAAAAGAAATAAAATATATTATTGCTATTATTATTTTTAAATCTCAGGGCTAAGCGATACAGATTTGTGGGCTGTATCCTTTATAGGGATTGGACAATGTAGAAGTGGCTTTAAAGCGATGCAACTCTGAGAATTGACATGCAGCCAGCCTGTAATATCCACCTTTGGCATCTGGGGAAAGAAACACGACAAAAAAAAAAAAAAAAAGAAAAAAAAGATGCTTTCAGATTTGATCAGTTACTCCACACGTGTGCAAACGTGCGCTAAGGACATAGCTGGGTGTCCGCACGTGCCTTAAAGAGCGTTTTCATAACAGCGTGTGCATGCAGATGTACGACCTGGCACTAAGTCGCACGCCATGGGCCTACGTCCAGTCTCCTAGTTATTGTTATTATTCTTTTATGAAAAATGTTGGTAGAGGCACGACGAGCTGCAGTTAAGTAACACTTCCACTTGCTGCCTTGGTTCGGGGCTGCGGGTTTTGGGGCTCCCCAAGCCTGTTGATAAAAGCCCTCTGCTACCGAAAACAAGGCAGATTTTCTACAGGGTTTGAGGAGAGGAGCACCATCCCTGAGCTCACTTGACTAGGCTAAGGGAATGTCTCGATTTCAAGCACAGGAAAACTTCGGCGTCGCCTGGGACACACCTCTGAGCGCTTCGGGGCTGGGCGGGGCGGGGGGGGGGGCGGCACGTCCCGGACCCTGTGTTGGGAGGGGGTACGAGCCTTGGGGAGGGGGGTACGGACTGCGTGGCCCGGGGGGGAAATGAGTACGGGGCTGAAATGAAGCGCAGCACGTCAAACCTTCGAGTGAGCCCACCCCGAAGCTCCGGCAGCCGCCCCGAGAGCACGTCCAGCCTGGGAATGCCCGGCGGGACCAGGGCCGGGGGCGGGCGCGGCCTCCCCCAGGGACAGGGTGGGGGGGAGGGCGAGGGTCCCCTCGGGAGCCGTCCTGGGGACTTTCCCCGCACCAATCCCTCCCCCTTGGGCTCCGCACCTCGCTGGGACGGCACCGGCTGCCGCCCCCTTCTCAAGCTGAAGGGCTCTCTCTCCCCGTCGAGGGGAGGGACCCCAGAATAACCCCAAAACACACGCACACACACAGAGCCCCCCCCGGGAGCAGCCCGGGGGCACCGGCACCCTCCCGCCCCGCGGCGGGGGGCGGCGCGGCGCTGCCATTGGCGAGGCTCGGGCCGGTCCCTCCCCGCCGGGAGGAGGAGGAGGAGGAGGAGAGGAGGAGGAGGAGGAGGAAGGCTGGAGGCGGGCCCGCGCGGGGCGGTCGCTCCAGTCGGTCGCTGCCGCCGCCGAGGAGCCGGGCAGGGCGGCGGGGCCGGAGCCGCGCCGGGAGTCGGCGGCCGCGCCGTCGGGGCCGCGCCGGAGCCTGCATGGGGCGCTGAGCCGCCCCCCAAATCCGCCCCCCGACAAACCCCAAAAGCCTCCGCCGAGCTCCCCCCCCTCGCTACCGGCCCCGCCATGGCCGAGGCTCCGCAGCTGGTGGACATCGACCCCGACTTCGAGCCGCTGCCGCGGCCCCGCTCCTGCACCTGGCCCCTGCCGCGGCCGGACTTCAACCCCCCCAGCTCGGCCACCTCCAGCCCGGCTCCGTCCTGCGGCGGGGCAGGAGCAGGAGGAGCAGGAGGAGGAGGAGGAGGTGGTGGGGGGCAGCCCGAGGGGGCGGCCGGCACCGCCGCAGCCGTCGCTGCCGCCGCCGCCGCCGCTGCCGCCGCCGCCTCGGGGGCGCTGGGCGCCGACTTCATCAGCAACCTCAGCCTGCTGGAGGAGAGCGAGGACTTCGGGCCGCTGCCCCCCGCTGGCCCCCCGGAGGCTGCCGCCTGCCGCTGCGGGGACTTCCCGGCGCCCGAGGCCGGCTGCCGCCTCCACCCGCCGGGGCCGGTGCCGCCGGTGCCTCCGGTGCCCCCCGCGGCCGTGGCCGGGCTGTCGCCGGGCCCCGTGGCCGGGCAGCCCCGCAAGAGCAGCTCGTCCCGCCGCAACGCCTGGGGCAACCTGTCCTACGCCGACCTCATCACCAAGGCCATCGAGAGCTCCCCCGAGAAGCGGCTCACTCTCTCGCAGATCTACGAGTGGATGGTCAAGAGCGTTCCTTACTTCAAGGACAAGGGCGACAGCAACAGCTCGGCCGGCTGGAAGGTGAGGGGGGGGGCTGGGGGCACCGCCGGGACCCCCCCGGGGCTGCGGGGGCTGCGGGGTGCTCGGCGCTGCACACGCCGGCTGTGCTGCCCGTCGTTGGCTTTGCAGCGTGGTTGTGTCTTTCGCGTCTTATTTCATTTTTTCCCATCTTATTTTAATTTATTTTATCATATTTCATTTTATTCTACCTTAATTTGTTTTATTTTATCTTATTTTTATTTTATTTCATCTTATTTTATCTCTATTTTATTTAATTATACTTATTTTATTTCATATCATATCATCTCGTTCCGTTTCACTTTATCCCACTCCTTTTCACTCTATCCCATCGCACTTCATTTATTTTATTCCCAAAAGGCAGAAAAAGAAAAGAAAAGAAAAAAAAAGGTCTTCTGCCCTCCCCCCGCAGAGCTCGGCCGGGGCCAGGAGCGGAACGGGGGGGGGCCGGGGCTCGCCTCTCTCCGCCCCCCCACCCTCCGCCCTGCCCCGCCGAAAGCAAAAGTTCACGCCGTGTCACGGCGCCGGCCCCGGGCACAGCGGCCGGATTTGGGGGGCTGCCAGTGTTGAGCCCCTCCCGCCCCCCCCGTGCCGTGGGGTGCGAGGGTCGCTGCTCGCCCCCGGGACCGCCCGATCCCAAGGGGGGGGGACCCGGGAAGTCGGGGCAGAGGCAAACGGGGCTGGGGAAGGAGAAGGGGCAGGACAAGGGTTGCAGAAACACCGTGCGTTTAATGAGTAAGCTGGCTTTGCCTGGGTGGCTGCGCTGAACTCGGCGTGCGGGAGCGGCTTTCCTATTAAATTGTGGGGTTTTGTGCGCTCCCGGGCCAGGGAGGACCGGTGGCAAGGAACCTGTTGGGCTGGGGGGTGGGGGGGGTTTCAGCGCAGCTCAGCTCGTTGGTGTTTTGCGTGGGGCTGTGCCCCCCCATCCCCATGTCACCCCCATCCCCATGTCACCCCCATCCCCATGTCACCCCCATCCCCATGTCACCCCCATCCCCTCTTTGCCCCATTCCCTACCCCAAATCCACCCACAACGGACCCAGAGCGCCTGCTTTTTCAGCACCCCGTTGTTGCGTGAGAGCGCTGTCAGAGCGAGCTCCCGCTGCCTGCCTCCTTCTCCTCCTCCCCGCGAAGGATGGCAGCAAACGTGCGGGGTGCGTGTGCCGAACGTGGGATCGGCGTGTTGTGCTGCTGTGCTCCTGACTTGGCTCCAGTTAGGGCAGTCGGACTGCCAGTTGTCGAGTTTTGCTCGCCACACCTTCTAGTATCTGTAATATTTGCATTTTTTTTCAAGTCAAATCCTGCATTTATATAGATTTTTACTTGCCTAGCTGGGAGTGATTGTTACGTCAGATTTTTGTCAACGTCATGTTTTTATGGGGAGGCAGCACCCTGCTAGGGAAATGCAGATGGATCTGAAACTCATTGTCGGCTGAGGGCTTTTAAGACTTTTAAAAAGTAATTTGTTAGTTCCTATCAATGTGTTTGACTAAAAAATTTAAAGGATAATTGTCTGAAGACATCTTTCATGAAAAAGCCTTAATAGGAGGGGAATGATTGATAGCTGACAACTTTCAGATAAGGTAACTTGTCACCTGAAAACGCTGTTGTTTTTTTTTTCCAGTGGTTTTTCAGTCTGTCAGAAATAAAGCAAGCTGCCTCGACTGCCTTTGCAGAGCGAGTTGGAGAGAACTGAAAGGAAAACAAACAAAAATAAAATCAGAGCAAAGAACTCCCAAGTTCAAGCAGGCACATCAGGAGCTCTGCTAGCTGCCTAACTTATTAGGTGTTTCTTATTTTATTGCTTCTCTTCCTGTGTTGCTTCAGCCACTGACAAGCCTCGCACACCTCCTCCTGGCAGAGCGGGCGCTGCCGATGCCCACACACCCGCGCTGCGCCGCGGTGGAGAGAGCTGGTGTTGGCACAGCCCTGGGACAGCCGTACCCTGTGGCAGGGCACTGTAGGTACCCCAAAAACACACATGTGCAATCTACACGCTGCCCTCAGGCCTCCTTTTGGCCACATTACAGACAGGCGGCTCAGAAAGCTGCTGTATCGGATCATGTTGGATGCATGCTGTGCGGGTTTGGTGCTGTGGGTGCTGAGCTCAGAGAAGGGCTGGAGCTGGCCACAGCCCCTCTGAGCCGGAGCATTGCCGGGTGGGTGCCTGGGGTGCACGGTGTGTGGGTGTTTTGCAGCCTGATAAAGATAATGTTTTGTTTTGCTTTGCCTTTTCCCTCCTAAATAAAGCTTCCTCTTGTTGGAGCCTGCTTATTTGTAAGTGTAAACAAGGCAACTTTCAGATTATACACAAACTCCGTGAAATACACGAGGAATTATAACAGAATGTGCACTTTATGCCTAGTGGCAAGGCTGCGTTTGTCACCCAGAAGTCGAGAGCTGCCTACTGTAATGCTTGTGAATCAGCACGGCCCCCACTTAATATCTGATGTTGAACTGCTTTTTCATTTTTTTTTTTTTTTCCGAATAAAGAAGTTCAACGGTGTTGACATTATCTGGTGAGAGCTCGGAATGGCATCCAAGTTCTTCTAAGCAGAAACTTTCAAGTGGAAATGTCGTTTTAAATAAGGGTAGAAGCCAAAGGTAGTAAGATAAAATTCTCACTGTTAGCTTACTAAAGTAGTTAGAACTGTGCTTGGCTGTATGTGCAAAGTAGTTTACTCCAGACTTTCTTAGCAAAACTCTGATTTTAAAAAAAAGAAAAAAAAAACACCCAAAAACCCACAGTTGAGCTCTGGGGGAGTGAGGGCCACCCGCCCAGTGGCTGGGCCCTGCCAGACCTGCCGCAGGGGTGAACGTGGGCAAGCGCCGATAGCGAGCGGCACTGCTCAGAGAAGGCTGAAGCAAGAACAAGATCTGTTTCCGAGATAACTAAGAAATTGTTGTGAAAGTTGCATGGAAGAATGAAACTTTTGTCTCGTAGCAGTCAAGTGAAAGCGGTGTTTTCTTCTACCTGTGCGAGTGGGAGACTGTGCATGGGGCTTAGGACAGTTTGTAGTCCTCAAAGGGATTAATCACGGCTGTAGATAACTTTTCCTTTACTCAAAGCTGATAACTTTTTTGCCCATCATCATATGTAAGAAATGAAATGCCTTTGTGGCAGGCATATTTCGTGATGTTTTTGCTTTATGTCAAAATGGTTGCGCTCCGCTGTGAAGGAGCTGTCAGAGTTAAACTTCCCTGAGTGGCCTCAGGCTTTCAGCCTCCTACTGAAAATGTGTTCAGACCACAACCTGTAATATTATGTTGGCTACATGCAGCGACTGTTTGGACAGAGGTCTTCATTAAGCTGAAAACACAGGGTTTTGGTGGCCGCAGTGTTTGTTTTTCCCAGCGGCAGGTGTGAAGGCCGCACGTGCATTTACACCTCCTTGACTTCAAGTCCTAAAGAAACATGATCATCCAAATTTGTTTGTTGCCATTGCTGAAGGAGTGAGGATAGATGGTATCAAGCTGCAGAAGGATGAATAGGAGGGGAATCCGTAAGCCTGAGGACAAAACGGGTGTGGGGAAGGAGCTTTGGGTGGCCTCACCATAGGCCGGCTCTGTGGTCTCCTCCGCAGTGAATCGGCCTCCATGCAAAATCGGTGCTGGGGTGTGGTATATCCGAGTTGGAAGCCACATGTGTGTTATTGGGTGTTGGGAGGCTCTGGGAAATCCAGAGTGATCTTCACGGCTGTCAAAAGCTTTTGATTCTAGATTGAGGAATAATTTACATCAGAGAAATTTGTGTAGAGCTCAAGTAGTTAAAGTGGAAGAAGTAGATCTCAGTGAGGTTTTTATCGCACATTTTTATTTCGATGTGGAAATGTCACTTTAATTAAAGACCTCCTTGATGAATTGCTCGGTGTTCCCTCAGTGCTGGTTGCATACCTGCGGGTATTTAACTCTGTACCAGTGTAGCAGATCAGATGCTTCCCTAGGAGATTTGTGGACCCCTAGCATTATGTTACACATGCACACAACACACACGTGTGTAGGTGTGTTTAAGTGTTTGCTTCCCTGTTTATGGATTCTGCCAGGTAAATCCTCTCAGAGCCATGCCTTTTTACATATGGCACTGGTAACTGCCTCAGCACCTGCAAGTTGCAGTTGTGTCTGCTCTGTCTGAGCTGCTGCGATATCTCTTCCAGATCAGTTCCAGCCACTGCCCACCCAGCTGTGAGTTCTACTTTTGGTGACTCGTGTACCTGCTCACTGCCACTATCAGTCCTCGGTGGCAGCCTTCACCGCCTGCCTCTGAGTCACCAGCCTGAATCCTGCTTAGTAAGGGAAAAGGTTCACGGCTGAAAGTTCACCTTAATCGTTGCAAGGTGCCTGCACTCTCGTAACCAGTGATAAAGCTCCATGTTAACCCTCCATCGCTTGTTCCTTTTAAATGTAATTCTCTTTCTTCATTTATATTTGCCCTTTTTGATCTTAAACCTTGCTTGAAGGACAAAGCCTGTTCTGGCCTCAGACCTGTGTGCTGCTGCCCCTGCTTGCGGGCTTGCGATGCATCCTGGCAATCCATCACGGTGGTTTTGAGCTTCTAGTCCAGGCCTTGAATTATATGTTGAAATTACTCTTCATTTTCTTAGCATGTCTTCTATTTGCTCTAACTGCTGCAATGCTTGTTCAGTTTCTTCTCTGATTATGGGCAAGATTAAACACCAAAACAAAGCACCTGAGAGGCTTCGTATGCTGACACAATGAACTAAATCTTCCTGAAGTGACAGACTTTAAAGAAGTTCAATACAAAAACCAAGGCAACTGGTCTCTTTGCCACTGTACTCCTTACAACATACTTGGCTTCGTTCTTAATGTCATTATTTTTTTATTACATTACTTCACAAGGGGTCAGTGGAGTTGGTGGATTAGGGAACGGGCTTTTGCTGCCTGGGATGGAAAGGGGAAACAGCGAGGTACAAGAGGATAAAGATGGTTAGGTGACTTTTTATTTTTTATTTTTTATTTTTTTTAATATAATAATCAACAATAAAGTAGGCAATTTATATATATAGTATATATTTTTAATAAGACTCCAGAAATGGTATACTCTTGATGTTTGTTCAGACCCTCTTCAATTTCCAAAGCATAATGCTACCTAAATATATGCTACTCTGTTTACACAACTGGTGAATATTTTGCAAAAAGAGTGCTCCGCTTTTGGAGCAGAAATGCTGATACATTTTGCAGCCACAGATTTGTGAAATATGTAGGGCTGTGGCCACAGCCTACAGAGATTCAAACTTCAGCCCCTTCTGCTTTGGGAGAAATTTAGTGTTTGAAACAGGGATTTCTCATGGAAATGATTTTGTAACCTTGAATAGTGAATTCTGAAGTAAGATAAACTGAAGATAGCCATTAAATAGTTTGTTTTCCTCTTTCAGAAATATGTAAAAAATGGATAAATTCACTTTATTGTTAACCCTATGAAGAGAGAACTTCAGATTCACTGATGGTAGCTGCAGCTAAACTATAGTTCAGCATATGGCAGTGCATACCAATATTTTAATGAATTTCGTAGCGTTCTGTGCGTAAGTTTGCTGTGCCAAAGTGAGTTTTAAATATGGAGGAATACTGCTTTTCATAATGATAGGCTGTGCTTCCGCAGTGGATGAAGTGTGCAGGGAAGAGTCACGTTTTGAAGAATGGCATCTGTGCCGCTGCACAGAGAGCTTCAGCATGAATTGCATCCACTTCTGAAAGCAAGTGCTATTCACATTTATTTCTAAAAATATTTGTTGAATGTTACTCCTGCAAGTTCATCAAACAAGGCTGCTTCATTCCTATGCTTTAGTCTGTAATATGCAAACACCTTCAGTTAGTGCTGCAGCCGTATTATGCTGTTTCTTGGTAGGTCTTCGTCCCTAATGTAGGAGGTGGAGGAATAAAAATAATGAAGTCAACTGTTTTACTGTACTGATATTTATCTCAGACTAAGAACTTCATTAGGCCTTGTGATTGTGCTAGACTTTAGTGGTGGCTACTGATCTTTACCAAATAATATCTAAGGAGGCAGGCTTATTTAGTGTGGAAGCACTTCTGCAGTAAATTGCAAAAGTTTAGTAGTGCTTTCCCTCGTGATACATGGGACCAGAGGGGAAAAGTCTGAAAGTCTGCTGGGACTCTGACAGTTGCTGCATCTTGCAGAAAGTTGCTGGAGACATGGAGGGCCGCGCTCGGTTTGCCCCAGGCAGCTTGCTGTTGCTCACGGCGTTGAGCATCGCTGCATGGTATCAATGACGTTACAGTCCTGTTTGCAAACACTTCTTGTTCTAGAGTTAATTCAGCCTCAAGGTACAAGTCTTCTCTTGTTCTAGCATTAGAAAGCTAATTTTTGGGAATGCTAGGAATCCATGCAGCTGGAAGTGCTCTCAGTCCTATTGCTGCTCCAAGCCAGCGGGTCAGGGATGGCTGTAGTGGCAACTGAGCAGCCCGTGTTCCCCCAACGTGTTAACTGCAGGCTGGTGTGAGCCTGTGAGGCTCCTTTTTACTTTTTGTCAAGGCTGTTTCTGTGGTGTAGTTTAAGGTTTGAAGCCTGGCACATGCATACTTAAGGGAACACTGTGTGTCTGTGTGGGGCATACTCTAAAATAGTACCTATTCACTTTTGATTGATTGCCAAAGAAGTGCTCACAAGCAGAGGTGTCCTTTACCTATAGTATTTGCTAACTAAATGCTATCTGCTACCTCTGCTTTGTAATATGTAAGAGCTCTTATTAATTAGCATATCTATTTTTTCTGAGTATCTGTCATTCAGAGGCCATTTCATGCCAGGCCTCCGTGCATCTCCTGCATCAGGATGTGAAAGGATGAATGGGACAGCACTCCGCGTCTTGTATGTTGGCATCTCCCTCTGAAAATGCTAGAGGCTTAACACCCTGGCCCTACATTTAATTTAGTTAGTACCAAAGTGAGATTTTTAAAATCACATCCAGAAATCAGGAAATTAAAAACTTTTTGGAATGAAATGTGGCTGGTGGCTGGGCCCCGCTGTCCTGCTGCACTGCTGATGTTGGAGAGGAGGAGGGCAGCGAGTGAGCACAGCTGCTTTTCACCCAGGCTGTTCTGAAATCTCCTAAATCTACTTTTCTACTTTTTTTTTTTTTTTTTTTTTTTTTTTTTTGGCAGTTACTGTGAGTGGGAAGCAGAGGTGCTTTGCTTTTGCTTTTTTTTGGGAAGAGGAACTCCGGAGCATTGGAGCCCCAACATTCATTTTATGGGAAAAAATGAAAGTGCAGATTGTATGCTTTTTATTTATATTTATATATATTTTTTTGGTTTTGCTTCCTGAATAAGGACTGTTTGCATAGGTCAGAGAATGGACTTTAACTGTCCAAATGCTGTTTGCAGCGACGAAAAAGTCACAACTTCTTCAGTTTTCTTATGCTTAACTCCAGAAACTGTGACGTGGGTGGAGTTTCACTTACCCATCACTGACTTTTCAAACTACGCAGTTAGATAAGACTGAAGCAACTTGCTATAAATGTGGTGACTTGTTAGACCGCATTTATTGTGCAAATGAGCTTACGTCCTGCAAGATCAGCAGAAATGCTTAATGTTTGCCTGGCTGGAAATTAATTAAAGTTTGGCGACTGAAATTAGAGGAATGGATTTGTTGCCCATTGTGTTATATAGAGCTGCCTTTCAGTTCCCATAATATGAATTAGCACGGTTGCAAATGGTTTTTGGCATGTGTGAGTTTCGGGTCCGAGCTGGTGCTGCCTTCTGGCATCTGCAGTGTTTTTAGATTGAAGCAAAACTCGTTTTGTCTTGGATGCTGTTCTGTAATGTGTGTTTGAATGTATCTGAGGCAGCTAACGGGAGTAAGGATATTAACAATCCAAAAAAAAATATACCTGTGGTAGTGGGGGGGCTGATTTGTCTGTAGCTTGCATTTGTTTGAAACTGATTCAAGTTAATCTCCTAATTTGAATGTAATTGTTAGAATAAAAAATAAAGTACCTGTGCCATATGTATCTTATACATATATCCAGATTTAAATTTTGATTGCCAAAAGCATACTTACAGACTGAGAAATCTTTGGTGTTTGCCAACTGAATTATATCTTATAGCGAGGCTTTGCAATATATAGAAACTCTTAATTAGGTATTCAAAAAATGAAGACTCTGTTATTCAGAGATGCTTCATAGCAGGCCTCCGCAGTTCTCCGCTGTCAGGATGTGAAAGGATTATCTGCTCCGTGCTCCCGTTCGCTGTTAACGTGTTGATTTCTCTTTCCAAAAATACTCTGTTCAAATGTGAACTTTCAAATTAGATGAAATTGTTTGCAGCCCCCACAGCCCCTTCTCCCAGAAAACCCAGCTCTGAAGGCATCCTGGTGGTGGGCTGAGGGAAGAGGGATTTTTCTTGCTGTCGGAAGGTGTGAAGAGGTGGGGAGGTGAGACCTGGCAGCTTTTGGGGAAAGCTTGGGGCCTGGCTGCTGCCCCGGCCCTGGCTGGATGCTGCTGTGTGGATTTCTGTGTGTGCCGGAGCTGTGATCCAGCGGCTGCTCCAGGCCGCAGCTGAGCCTGTTGGAGCCGTCCTGCAAACACTCGCCTCCATCTGTCAGGCTGGTGTGCTGCTTTTCCTCTAGTTGTTCATGTGTGAGGAGGAAGAATGAAATCTGCTGTTACCTGTTACAGCAAGAAATGTGTAATAATTCACCATATATAACGCTATCCAAAGACGTTAGGGTATGTATCCCTCAGCCCCTCAGGAGGATGCCCCGCTGCCGCGTCTGTCTTTTGCTGAGGTGGTTCAGCTTCTGAGGTTGAGGGCAAGGAAGGCAACGTTTGTGCTGAAGGGGAAGATCCATGCTGCAAGTATTGTGTTTATTGATCATATTTCTGATCAAATATTGATCAAAAAATAAGCATTTATTGATCAAATTCTCTCAGGTGTATTATTACCTTCCTACAGGAAAGATGAGGAAGGGCTCTTTATCAGGGAGTGTAGTGATAGGACAACTCTACTGTCTTTTTTAAGCAAAAAGAGGGCAGATTTAGATTAAACATTAGGGGAAATTCTTCACTCAGAGGGTGGTGAGGCACTGGCACAGGCTGCCCAGAGAAGCTGTTGGTGCCCCATCCCTGGAGGTGTTCAAGGCCAGGCTGGATGGGACTTTGAGCAACCTGGTCTAGTGGGTGGCATCCATGCTCATGGCAGGGGTTTTGAACTAGATGGCCTTTAATGTCCCTTCAAGTTGTTTGTAGTGGTTGCATCCCTGACACCTCTGCAGCACTTGTCCTCCCTCTGCCCTGCCTCTTGCGACTGAGCTCTGCTCAACTGGTGGATCTGCAGGTCCAACCAGAATCACAGAATCACAGAATAGTCTAGGTTGGAAGAGACCTCCAAGATCACCGAGTCCAACCTCCTACCTAACGCTAACAAATCTTCCACTAAACCATATCCCTAAGCTCTACATCTAAACATCTTTTAAAGACCTCCAGGGATGGTTTAGAATAGAATAGAATAGAATAGAATATCCTGAGTTGGAAGGGACCCTTAAGGATCATCAAGTCCAACTCTCGACACCGCACAGGTCTACCCAAAAGTTCAGACCATGTGCCTAAGTTCACAGTCCAATCTCTTCTTAAATTCAGACAGGCTCGGTGCAGTGACCACTTCCCTGGGGAGCCTGTTCCAGTGTGCAACCACCCTCTCTGTGAAGAACCCCCTCCTGACGTCCAGCCTAAATTTCCCCTGCCTCAGCTTAACCCCGTTCCCGCGGGTCCTGTCACTAGTGTTAATGGAGAAAAGGTCTCCTGCCTCTTGACAACCCCTTACGAGGAAGTTGTAGACTGCGATGAGGTCTCCCCTCAGCCTCCTCTTCTCCAGGCTGAACAGGCCCAGTGACCTCAGCCGTTCCTCGTACGTCTTCCCCTCCAGGCCTTTCACCATCTTCGTAGCCCTCCTCTGGACACTCTCCAACAGTTTCATGTCCTTTTTATACTGTGGTGCCCAGAACTGCACACAGTACTCGAGGTGAGGCCGCACCAGCGCAGAGTAGAGCGGGACAATCACCTCTCTTGACCTACTAGCGATGCCGTGCTTGATGCACCCCAGGACACGGTTGGCCCTCCTGGCTGCCAGGGCACACTGCTGGCTCATATTCAACTTGCTGTCTACCACGACCCCCAGATCCCTCTCTGCGGGGCTGCTCTCCAGCGTCTCATCGCCCAGTCTGTACATGCAGCCAGGGTTTCCCCGTCCCAGGTGCAGGACCCGGCACTTGCTCTTATTGAACTTCATGCGGTTGGTGATCGCCCAGCTCTCCAACCTATCCAGATCCCTCTGCAAGGCCTTTACACCCTCATTTGAGTCCACAACTCCTCCAAGTTTGGTGTCATCAGCAAACTTGCTCAAAATACCCTCTATTCCTACATCCAGATCATTTATAAAAATATTGAAAAGTACCGGCCCTAAAATGGAGCCTTGAGGGACCCCACTGGTGACCGCCCGCCAGCCTGACGCAGCCCCATTTACCATAACCCTTTGGGCCCTGCCCGCTAGCCAATTGCTCACCCATCGTATGATGTTTTTATTTAGCTGTATGGTGGACATTTTGTCCAGTAGGATCCAGAAGGCATTTGAAATTCAGGATGAGGATACAGCCTTATGTGTGACTGATCAAAACACACTATATAGTTCAAACATAAATAAAAATGTGCTACATATTTTTACCTAGCTAGATAAATTTAGGTCTTGATTAATATCTAGAAGTCTATAGCAAAGGAAGCAATACCATAAACTCCTTCCCCCCCCAAAATACATACATACATATATATATGTTTTATATATATATATATGTATATATATTTCCAGATGTGAAAACCCAGAGTGTGACAGCATGTTTAAGTCAGAACAACTTCCTTTTCTGTGTAGTTGTTATGGTGTCTTGGGCCTGCCATCCTTGGGCCAGCATTGAGGTGGAGCTGGAAGGCACTCCTGCATGTAACTGCAGGTGACACAATGCCTGGAAAACCCAGAAAGTGCCAGAAGAGAGGGCTGAAGTCTTTAACTTTTGGTTGAAGTGGGATAATTAATTCCTCCCCCCCCCCCCCCCCCCATTTTCCCTTCTTCGGTGAGGAACATGCACAGCCTCCGAGGAGAACTGCGCTGTCAGAATTTTATGGCTGAGGGTTTGCCTTTGTTGCAAGAGCTGAACATTTCCTAATACAACACAAGTGCATATTCTAGCTAGTGGAGCGGTAATACTGGTCTAGGGTCTGGTCTTTGGTGCTGTTGGTGCATTATGCCGTTGTCCACAAATGTAGTAAATCCAGTAAATGTGCTGCTGAAATAAATGGCAGGAGAGGAGGTTAAGGCAGTATTTTAAAATGCAGCCTGTTGCAATTGATTTTCGGGAAATAAGTAGATGCTATCTTAATGCAGAGTGCTCCATGCTTGTTAGGAAACTTGAGTCGCTCTTGAATAATCCAGTTTGTTTAGTCTATGAAAACCTGATACTGCACTCTTGCCTACTTCTTCTTTACAGTTCTATGGCAATTACATAGCAATAAGCATTAAAAGGAGAAACCATAATCTTCTCTGCTTGCAGTCCAAGCCAACACCAGTCATCTCCTGATGCTATGAAGTCATCCTTTGCTTTGAGGTTGCTCCCTGAAGCCCTGCTCCAGATGTCTGCTCCAGGTGAGCAGTTGTGTTTCACTCCCACTGTGTCCAAGCCCTCTGCAGAGCATCCTCCTGGGGCTGGCCCATGGTGGAGGAGAGGAATTCTCCAAAGCTCCTCCTGTCATTTTATGGTCCTCCCTTGCTTCCCCATTCTGGAGCACTGGAACAAAATTGAAGATGTAAATGAGTTTGCAATTATTGCACAACCGGGTTATGCAATGAGGCTGACGTGTAGGGCATACACATGTAGAAAATGCCTGTTTGAAGAGATGGCATTAAGTGCAGTTTCACCACCTTCTACCCAGAGATGAGGATAACTGTGTTATTGGCTTCACCCCCTCCTTGGTTAACCTGGGTATTAAAGCACACAAAATATTCTGCTTCTGTTGACTGAGACATATTGTTAATGGAGCAAAAAATAAATAAATTATTATGGGCCGTTTATTTTGGAAGGTCTTTTTTAGCTTGGGGCCTGGAGTCCAGGCAATTAACGTTGTAGTAGTCGATCCTGGGGACGTGTCCTGCACAGCAGTGAATTTTTGTACTGTCAGCATAGTCTAAAGCATCTCCTAAGTGCGTGGGGATTTTTTTCTAAATGAGGGATGGAGTTTCAGTCAGAGACATCATGTCCAACAGGTCTGTGAGTGAGCCCTCAGCTGGGAACTGCATTTGTTATTTCCTGTATTTTAGTATTTCGCTGGAAGAAGTCACGCTGCTGGCTCCAGCCCTTCATTTGAAGGAGGGGGATGGATGGCAGGGTGCTGTAACTGCATTTTTGGGGCAGGCTGGTTGGTGAAGCTTTCTTGACACCGAGTGTGACACTTGTGTCCCATCCCTGGTGCAGGCAGAACGATACCACAGAAGAGTGCCTTCAGCTGAGCAGATCTGTGTTCATCTCCTGGGCTGGTGTAAATTCTTATCCCAGCTATCCCACCCTGCCAGAAATGGCTGGTGCTGTTGTTAGTGTGATGTGCTGTGGCTCCTGGCTTGAGTTTCATTGTACTTCTTTACTTTTCTGTGGGAAAGCAAACTCTCCCCCCTGCCCACCCCTCAGTTTCTCCCCTTCTTGCCCCTTTCTGCATTAACTCCTGAGAGGTGCAACAAATAAATGGTATCTCCATACGCAATGCTTATTGCTGATTGAAAGAAAAATTCTGCAAAATAAGCAAGTAGACTGACCTGATGACTCCTCATGACAACTGCCTAGTTGAAGTTAACATGAAGAATATTTTTATCCTAGTTTACTCCTTGGAGGCTAATAGAGGGAATGCTGCTAGAGTAATTTTAAGATGAATCATGCCATCTGCCATGCACGGTTTGCTGTTTCAGCAGTAGGGGAGCAGAGGGAATACATACATACGGTGGTCTGAAACAGCATGTTTGCTTTCACTGTAAAACTAATTTGAATTTCAGAGCTTTCTTTTTTTTCTCCTTTTTTTTTTTTTTCCCTTGCAGGCATTTTGTATCCCTTGCTTTGGTTATCAGTTTAACACATAGCTCCAGCACTGATACTTCTGTGTCGGATGGTCAGTGCCAAATTTTGCAGCCTTTTTGTTCTACTGAGACTTGGAAGGCACACCTGATCTGGACGGCTAGTATCTTGAAGTGGACCACTGCAAAGTCCTTTTTTGAAAATACAGTGCAAATGTTGACCCGTGGGACTGCCAAACAGAGCCAGATGTAATTTGCACCCCATTAAAAAAAGAAAAAAAAGTAGTAGTAGTAGTAGTAGTACTAATCTTAACAATAATATTAATAGTAAGAAAGTTGTAGACATATGGAACTGGAGAAGGTAGCCTGGCAGTGTACTAAGGAGGATCACTTGTGGTCTGAATTTTGTATGTCTGATGCTAAGACTTGTTTTTCCAGGAGCTCTCCTGAGCCGGAGGAGGAGCGTCCCCAGCACGTGGCTGTCTTCCCTGTGGGAAAGAGCAAGCTGGCATTTGGAACTGAAAAGTCATAACCACAGCGTAGCATTGAGCGTGTCGTGTCTCATCTTGTGTTTTGTCCAGAAGCAATTATTTTAGAAACTGGCGAGTCCGTTAGTAAGGTTCATGGGTTGGGATTTGGGAATTGAAAGGGGTGGAATCAGAATCTCAAGGGGTTTGTACTTCAACTCTATCCCGCCTTTGAGGACAGGCTATGATATCAGATAATGCTTTAATTATTACTAGGGTGAGTAAATTCTTCTGTTCTAATATACTAAAAACCCTCTCTTGCTATCTCTCCCAAAGATCTAATTTTCTCATAAACTGATAAGGCTGGTGAACTGTTGCACCAAACAGTACTAATAGATTTTGTGCTTTGTTCACATCTTAAGCTGTTTACAAGAATTTTATCTCATGCACTTGTTTTGTGTGCCCTGACAAACTGTAGTTGAAGAAACTGAGAATAGAATATTGAAGCATGTAGCAATTAAACTGTTTTCATCCCTTTCTTGCATTTCAGCCCTGTCCCTCAAGGGAATTATATATCTGGTAAACTGCAGAATTAATTATGTGAGGTCAGTTGAAGGCCTTACCGATAGCATGCTCTCTTTTTCAGGCAAGAAAGACAGTTTAAATGTCAGGAATTAAGAGCAGAGCTTGGTCGCCTTTGGAGAAGAGTTGTTGCACCAGATACTGAGCTGACATGCAGGCAGATCTCTGCTACCCTTAGAAGAGGATTAGTTTATGCCCTGAAGCAAATGGGTTATTAACTCTTGTAATTTTATTTTAGCATGTTTAACAACAGATACTGTTGTTTATAAAATCCATTTAATCCCTTTTTAATCACTGCAAGTTATTTTCCACTCACTATCCTGCAGCCATGGGTTCCAATGGTTAGTTATTTACTGAGCAAAACGTTGCATTTTTGTGTGCTTTTTTTTAAGTTGTTCTTTAATGCCTTGAATTAGAGGGTGGTTGTTTTTTATTTTGTTTCTCCCCTAAATAAGATGGGCCTCTACTTTTGTTGCCTTCTCCTCCCTCTTCATTACCCAGCTCTTTGAATATCTGTAGCAGCCCCTTCTTTTGCTCTTTGGACCATCTCTGCAGCATCCTCATTTCGTCATTTTGCTTTTCCCTGGCCACTGTTTTTGCTATTTTTCCGCAGATAATCCTAGCAGATTTTGTTTGCTTGGGCTTTGCTCTGCACCTCAAGGCATTTATTGATAAATAGCAGCCTTGTATTATGGGATGTATAAACAGAAGCATGTGACTGCCCTCTGCATTCGATATGAGAATGTATGAAATGGCAGCAGTGGTGGTGTCACGATGCTCCTTGGCGCCTTTTAGAGTCATTGGTACGAGGTGGGGAAAGGCTGGCAAACATTCAGGTGTTCATGAGGTTCTGTGTGTGTGAAATAAAAGCCATCGGCTTCAAGAGGAAAGAAATACATGCACCAGAAGTCACTTATCAGGTGAGGTGTCTCTAGCTAGACACGTCTTGTAAAAATAGCACCAAAAGATGCTTGCATAAAATACAACTTTCACCAAGGTCTTTGGGCCACTTACGTGAGCCCATCTGTGGCCCTGGGCAGTGCCATGGCTGCAGAGATTTCTTCTGGGGTAGAAATCTCCAAACTGCTCCTGTTCTGACAAAGAGCAGGGCTTAGTAGTTCACCAGGGTTTAGTAATTCACCTGCTGCATTTGTGGTGGTGGCCAGGGTGATGTTTTGTTTCCACGATCCAGCTCTGGGGTGATCCATCCCCTCAGCACCCAGTGGCTGGTGGCCCAGCCTGGTGGGGACCCAGTGCCGGGTGCTCATGCAGTGACTTCACCTGCAAAATTTTTGGAGTGAGCGATGTGAATCCTGTCTCCCTTCCTTGCTGGAGGTCAAGGAATGGAAAGGCTCTTCTGGATGTTTGAATCTATGTACATGGGCACCTACTCTGAGAGAGGGCTATCAGATGTGACTGGGAAGTCTCGAGCCTTCTTGGGTTTGTCACACAGTCCTGGACCCCATGTGATACTGTGGGATCTTTGGTACCTTGCAAAAATCTGGCCTTTCAGTGCCAGCCACAGAGACGCAATGTATCAGTGCTGCTTTGCATGTGAGGGTGAGTTTTGTGGTCTCTGTCAAGTGTATGAGCTGAAATATATGCCTGCATGCTCTGAGCTACTTTCCAATGCAGCGTGAAAGATTATG
This sequence comes from Oxyura jamaicensis, assembly GCF_011077185.1. NCBI lineage: Eukaryota > Metazoa > Chordata > Aves > Anseriformes > Anatidae > Oxyura > Oxyura jamaicensis. The sequence goes on from NC_048893.1 coordinate 177,649,649, forward strand.
AATGAGAAGGAGACAGGGATAACATTTATGTCTTTTTGGCCGTAGGAGCTTTGCCTCTTGGCTGTGATTAAGCTTGTGTTTAGCCCATGAATATTTTTTCTTAACGTTGGGAGATCTGCTATTACAAGAGATTTTGCCACTGGGGCTGGCTGGCTGGAATAAGGCGAATACCTGACTGACTTGAAATAATTTGATTAGTCTGTTTTGTGCTGAGAGAATCCCTTGCTCAGGCCTATCCCAGGGATAAATGAATCATGCAGAGGAGAAATCGAAATTGCCAACCAAGGCTTTACGTTTGTTGCTATTAAGTGACAGAGAAATGAGCTTTGCTGTGGGAAACATGCCTTTTCCCAGAAATATCTTCAGCTTAATCTGAACTATACTGAAACGTGAAAATTCCTTTCAAATTAAAGGAAAAAAAAATCAGGAGGCAGCATGTTCTTTTATTGTCAGAATCTTCTGACCAAGTTCATTGCGTGTGTTGCTGCTCTGCTAAAGTATCTCTTACATTGAGTTTTATTACATGAAGTATAGAAGTAGAGTAGCAAAACATGTCCATACTGACCTGAATATTCCTCCCCTGATATTTTTTCCCCACTTCTATGTAAATCTTGCATTAATGTTCACACAGGTAGCTTCGGTGAGGAAAATAGATCTCATCTAACATCTAAGATACAACTTTTCATCTTCTGTTGGCAACCTGACGATTATGTGTGTTGCTGCTGGTGGAAACCTGTTGTGTGAGAGCCTGATGTGGTTCTCAGAAATTCCTTAGAACATCGAAGGTTCATAGTGGGAAACAGAGATTTCTTGTGTGTTCCTGATCATTTAGCTGGTGTGGAGACCACAGTCCTCTTCCGAACTCCTCATGAGGTTGCCTGTAGTTAGAAAGCCTAGTAGTTGCCTTCAGTTAAGTCTAGTGGGTCCTTCCCATGCATTGACCTCTTGATGTTTCAAGGAAAGCCTTTGGTTAGACAAAAAGGGGAAAGAAGACAGCAAGATATGATGAGGGTTATATAGTCTCCTTTTAGCTTTAGAGGCTGGTCTGTTTGGGATCCTTCTGTAGTCAGTTGAAGGGTGACAGGTTCTTACTTTCACTGATCACGAGGCAAAACTTCATCAGGCATAGTGAGTAACTCCTTTAGAAAGGAGGCAGCCCCTGTGAACATCCCCACAAGTCCTTTCGGGCTCAAATTGTGAGACACCATCAGCTTAGGGAAAAGGCCAAGGGACACAGCTTCAAGTGCTGACAAAATAACCTTGTCAAATTCAAGCCTGTAGTACTGAGGGTATAGGACTAAGATGGTATCTCAGACTGTTTTGTTTCCAGCTCGTGCAAGGACTTCTGTATTTTGTCTCCATGAGGAACTGGCTCTGTTTGCCCAGTCATGCAGATGTTGAGAGTTTAGAAACCCCTGGATTTCTCTTCGTACAGGCTGCGCTTTGGCAAACTGATTTGGAAACCAAGCTCTGTGCTTGCCCATACCACAGTGGCCTTGGGTAGGCCATTGGAAGACTGGGGAAGAAGGAAGCCTCTCCAGGAAGGATTAAAACAGCAGGAATCTCCTACTCTGTAGAGAAGTCACGGGTGTCACATGCTGCAGCAACAGCCTGCTCCTCCAAGGAGGTGGAAAGGTGACGGGACTTGCATGGGGTTCAACCAGTGCCCGACTCCCAGACTGCCAGCACGAGGAAGCCTTAGCCCAGGTCTCGTGCAAGACAGAGCCCAGCCACACCATTTACACATAGCACAGGCTGTTTTTTCAAATAAATAGAATAATATCCAACATATGCAGTCTGCAAGGGTTCTCCTCCTTCTCCATTTGAAAGCAAGATGGGATACAATATGCTGTGCGTCCTGGTTGCATGGCGTGAAATATGCTCTCTGAGCCAGAGATGGCCAGGACATCCATCAGTCCAGCCTCCAGGACAGACATAAGAAATATCTCAACTGCAAGTTGTTTTGTGCTTACTAGAAAGCCTGCAGAGTGGATGGTTTCAGTACGGGGACAAAGGCTGTAACACACTGGTAACCTCAGTGGGTTGCAGGGAAATTTCCTCATGTTTGGGTGCAGCAGAGTTTTGAAAATCAAAGCAAACAATTGTGTTTTGGTTGTGGTGTTTATAAGAAAAGGCAACAGAGGAAATGAGAAAACTTTGAAAAGTGAGTTAAATAGGGATTGGCACGAGATGTGTTTTTTCTCATTTTTTGGTTTGTGAATTCCTGCTTTCTCTTGCTGAGGCTTAGTGAGGAAAGTTTTACTTTCTAAAGAGAAGACAACATGTGTCATAAAGAAAAGGAATATCTTAAAGGTATGCAGTCTGTTATGTAATGGAAGATTTTGTTATGGAGAAAAACTGCAACAATAAGATCTTGCAGGATTTCCTATTAGCTCAGGAAAAAATACAAACTTTACCTGGAAGCATGAACTCTTCAATAACATTGTAAATACAGAAGTGAATAATAAACTTAAAAAGATCTAGAATTAAAAGAATATTATAAACAAGCTGAAATTAAAGGGGAATGTAACTTGCTGTGAATCATATTTAAGAAAATGGTTATTTCAATGCAGAAAATAAAATAGTAGGAGGAGTCAAAGGAGGAGCTCGTGTAATTCAAAGCATGCATGCTTTTTCCAACATTGTCAGCTGTCCAATACAAGGTCTGTCTGCAAATCTTGTTTTTAGACATATATATTCCATGATATTTGGGTCAGAAGGAAGAGATTTTTGCTCTTACTAGTGTGTAATAGGAAAAGAGCAGACTTCTGCTTTCAGAAGTAGTTCTGTATAGTGTCATTGAACAGATCTGTTCACATCATTAGCCAAAACAGGAATAAAAATAATCCAGGACCTTAAAATGCAACGTTCTTCTATACTTTTAAGGACTGAAATCCAAAGTGTGAAAAGGATTAGAAAATTATAAATGGACATTAGTTGATACCCATCTGTGTAATATTTGTAAATCCTCATTTCTTGCCATTCTAAATACTGGGTGTTTGTGCATCCTTGTATTGTTATTGAAACTGTATTGATTTGAAATGCTTTTTGAAGTGTATCTTTGATGCAAAATGTGGCCCTGAAATTATGGAAACTTCACTCAGGTTTGATAAGAATTTTTAATGAGTCACAAGGCAGTAATGAATCCAACTTCTGTGCTCGTTGCTCTAATATTCGTTATTATAGCTAACTGTCATAAAACATCATAAAAAAAATAATTTCAAGAGCTAAGTGGCCATGCCTGGTATGGCATCGGAGCTCTGCTGGGGGCTTTGTGGCCCCCTGGAGGGGTGTTGTTGAGGAGGGTCTGAAATCTGTGGGAAACCATGGCATGGCTTTTGCTTGCATAGCCTGGGTAGATCAACCTTCTGTGTGCTGATACTTTCACTCATTTAGACCCGAGTTTTGATGGAGGACAGCTGAGAGGAACAACCCTGAATGTGCCAGAAACCCTACCAAACAGCTTACAGAAAACCAGTCAGAAGCCTAGGGAGGCCCAAGAGAAGTGGGATGTCGGTGCCCTCGTAGTGAGGGGGCAGCTGATGAGGACAGGCAGGAAGCGAGGCTGGGACTGCTCGAGGCCTCACGGTGGAACCTGGAGCTGAAGCTGGGGCCGTGAGTCAAAGTCCCATGACTCCATTGCAAGACCATTAGTCCTTTTAAGTAGCTGCGTTAGGGGCTGCCAAGAATTAGGGCTGATGGATAACACAAGAACACAACTTGAATTATTAATGCTTTTTTTTTTTTTTTTTTTTTTTTTTTTTTTTCATCTGGAAAGCAGCATGGGGTAGAACCAAACACTGCTGCATGGCTCACAGGCAGACCCTGGCATGCTGAATGCTGAAGGGTGCATGGGCAGAAAATGTCTTGCCTGTTGCAGTTGCAGCTGAGTCCTGACCATGGTTACCCAAAGGATCTTGTGGTTTTAAAGGTCATGATAAATTTGAGTTACCGAAGCATGTGTAAGAAGCTGCAGAAAAGACAGGCAAGATGTTGTTGAAATTGTTCATTTGTACATTTGAACTGCATGTCTAAAAAGCTTGCAGTCTAGAGAGACAACCCTTTAAAAGAAACCTTGTACTTTTATCTGCCTTTTTTTTGCTACAGTATTTGGCGTTTGGTCTTAAATAACTTAGTAGTTATTGATTAGCAGTTTTGTAGCAGTGGTGCTCTGAGAATTAACATTTGCTTTTCATACTCTGGTGTACAGCATTAATTTACAGTTCTCTATTCCATGCATAATGCAGAAAAATAAATCATTTCCCCCCTACAATGAAATATTGGAGACATTTTATATTTTCAATACATGTTATTTTCATACAAATAATAATGCATTTTTTAATGTCTAATGCCACTTACTGTGGGTTTCGAATATGCAGTCACAGAGCTTGCAGCTCTTTGAGACTGTGCACAGGGGAAATATCCATCAGGGCTGTCTTCATGATATTCACTCCAGATTTTTTTCCTTTTATAGTTTGTTTAACTTCTGGTCTACTTGTATTTTCTACTACTTTGGGTATCTTTCTTTTCTTTCTTTTCTTTTTTTTCTTTCTTTTCTTTCTTTTCTTTCTTTTTTCTTTTCTTTCTTTTCTTTCTTTCTTTCCTTTTTTTTTTTTTAAATATATCTATGTTAAGATATCTATATGTATTTTTAATTGATTTTTCTGTATCATTCTCATTTTTTTTCTATATGATTCTGTTGTTCTAAGGGTTCTATGTATATGCCACTCTGTGGGTGTATGGGTAAAATATATGCTCTGAATATGATCTTGAAATAGACAAGTGCCTCTGGTCTAAGTATGTAGAATGATGATGCCTATTTTCTTCTACTGGTTATGGTTAGTTTGTAAATGGTGTGAGGACTGATTGCACCTTGCTTGCAACGCTCCTGCCATTATGTACATCTGTGTTAGGTAAGGGATTAATATTTTTTGGGATGCTGGTGTGTTATCTCTCTTTTCATACTCTTCAATGAGGTTTGTGTGTAGCGTTTGGGCAGATCTGCCAGAAGGAGGACCCTATTTGCTTGGTAGCAATAACCCAAAACAAGAGATGGCACCTTTCCTCTAGAGTTTACAGCCAGGGGTCCTGACTCTGCCAATGCACAGTGGAGTAGCTTTGAGCATGTTGCATTGGAACTTGATTAAAGGCAACTTCTTGGGAGCAAAAGTGCAGGAGAGGTTAGAGCCTAGATCCTTACCTCAGCTCAGGCAGCCAGTTGTTTACAGGAGCAAAATGGTGGAATCACTTTGGCAAAGGGGCTATTTGTCACAAATTTCATATTCTTTGGCTGTTTGGGCAGTATTTTCTTTGGTGTATTTTTCCTAAGGTATTGTTTTTGCAGACCATATTGAAAACATGCTTCTTTTTCTTTTCTAATTTGATTGTAATAAGGGCTTTGTTAATCAAAAATAAGAGCAATAAGGCAGAATGAGTTGGTTATTTTTACATTTTCCTGTTTAAAAGAAAAAAAAAAAAAAAACAGCCTCAGTAAGTGAGCCACAATGAGCCGTGATGTATTTCCTCCATCAGGATGGAAAATAAGCCATTTATTATTTCAGCTCTGACTCACAGTGAACCTGCTGACACTGAGACATTTTATAATCATAAGGAACAGGTTAGGGCAGTAACTTGGACGCCAGGCTGGGGATTACCTACTTATTACAGTGTTTTACAACCTGGATGCTTTAGGTTTTCTGGCAGAAAGTCCTAAACCTCACACTAAACACCACGTTGTTATTGTACAATTACTGCTTGCAGGTCTTGCTGTAGGTGGTGCCAGCTAGACAGATGCCTTCATTATAATTATCCTTTTTACTATATATAAAGATTTCATCCCTTTAATCCATGTAAATTTTACTGTTCTTGAAAGTGACACTAATAGTTATACTCTGAGCCCTTCCTCCTTGTCCTGTGTTCCCAAAGTGACTTGGGGATGGGCTTGGTCAATACAGAAATGGGAGATTTCCAAGGAGAGCCCGGGTCCCGCAGGAAGCGGCACTGATGACTCAGTAGACAGTGCTGGTGGTCATTGCATGGTCCCCTGACACAGGCTGCAAGAATAGCAGTGCTAACTCCAGCGTCCTGGCCAAACTCCAGCTGAATAATTACTTTCTGCCTGCCTTGAATTCCTCCGCAGCTTCAGCTGGAGAAGTTGAGCTTCATTTCCCTTCTTATAAACAATCCCATGCCGTTCGTATGGAGCGGCTGCTCCTTCACGCCTTGGAGGTAACTGTATTTTGATGCTGGGTAGTGACTTTATCCTTGCACTCACGGATAGCCTGTGAAATGCCAACTCCTAAAATCTCACTTTACTATGAAAAATATTGTACTCTACTTTTTTTTTTCTTTTTTTTTTTTTTTTTTCAGTAATAGCTTGTGAATAGTATTGCATTTGCTGATAAATGAGGGCATCTTTGACATTCATGACCTTTTGACAGCGAAATGTTGAAAAACAGCCGAAGAAGGGATAGCGAGATCCTTATTAGAGACTGATGAAGCAGGAAAACTCTTCCCACGTAGTTATTTAAGACCACCTACTGGGTCTTGCTCTTTGACAGGCATCAGAGCTGGATACGTGTAACTGGATGTCTCTAGTCTGCTTGAACCTGCAGCTCCAGATGGACAAGTAGGGAGGTAGGTTAGAAAGTGATACCTCTCCTTTGAGAGCGTCTTCAAAAATAAGGGCATAGCCAGTGCTCTGCTGTGGATGTTGGTGTTCAGAGAGCTTCATCCCACCACCCTGGGAAGAAAGCTGTGTTGCTCAGTGAGGAGGACCAGTCCTGCCTGCAGGTGGGCATTTTGGCCCCTTTCACGTGTGGGGGCTCTGCCAATATATCATCTCTCTTTCCTGTAACACAGTGACTTGAGGCAATCCACCAAATTGTTGTTTGCTGGTCAGTTGGTTTATTCTGGTACCTGGTTAATGCGTTCCCTGATCTGCAAAGCTGACAGACCCTTGTGTCAGCTTGATTTTGTCAGTGAGTGACAAATCAGGTGTGATTCACATGTGCCTTTACTCATTTAACATGAGCAAAAGTTACTTGTGAGAAACAAACTGCAGGTAGAAGAAGTGGTTGACAGGACTGAAGGCCATGGGCCCCTGATTTTGTGGCGGAGTTCATGTGCACAGGAGCTTGAACTGCTTTCTTGTGAGCAAGATGGAGTAGCTAACCTTGGTGCTGTGCTTATCTGATGGGGCCTGGATGAGCTTCCATTTGTCAGATATTTGGTACATGTTTGAGTACAAATACTAAGCCAAGATGCAGTGAGACTTCCCATGCATGTAAGAGCTGCCTTTTTGCTGTTTATTCTCTTGAAGAAGTTAGGCTTTGAATAGTCCACTCTTAATAGTCCTTTAATTGCTTCATCCTCTCTCTTCTTGATCAGGAGACTACTCATGACTTCTTGAAGCCTGCTACTTAACAGCAATCTACAGTGAACCACCAGATCTTCTTCCTATTCAACCCACATTTTAGCATTTTGTCTCTCTCTCCCTGAGTGCTCAGAAAGTACAGTAGTGTTGCAGCATTTGTATCTTGCAATGTTGGGTATATGCAATGTTGGATGTTTGATCAGAGTCAAAATAATTGGTTGCTTAACCTGTGCAAGTTACCTACTTAGCTGTGCAGGGTAATTTGAGCAAGCCATCAGAAAGAGTGCTTGGTAGGTTCCTGTAACAAATTCTGTTTGCTGGTTTGTTTTGAAGCCATCTATTGAGAGTATATGGTACTTAAAAAAAATCAGGACAAAATAAAGGGTGTGGATTAATACTTAGCAGAGAGAATCTGATAGCTTCAGGCTCTGTGGAAATGGCAAAATGGAAGCTGCAAGCACTTCATCAGAGTAGCCCAGGAATTTTTATTAGCTGTGTTTCAGCTCCAGTGTGTGATAGGTTCAATACCTATCAATACCCAAGAAAAATGGGTACTTCCTGACCATGAGTATCTATGATAGCTGAAGGCATCGGATGAGAAAGGAATCTAATAGTGAACATTAAATTTTTATTAATAAATTAATGATTATACTAGACTTTATAATTTATTGTATGTTAGAAAAGGCAAATAATGTTATTGGTCTCCTTGCTTTCCTCCTTTTATTTTTGAGGCAGGGAAGCTCTGTGTATGAATTATGTACTTCAAAATGCTTCTTCATAAATGCATGATCTCTGCATATTTGCATGCAGGAGAAATTGAACTCTGCCACCAGTGTAGTTCTCCTTAAATCGTCCGAGGATCCAAAATCTTACCTGTTTTTCTTTTCTTTCTTTATTTTTTATTTTTTGGTAAGGATTATCATCTCCCATTGCCACGGGTCTACACAGATCTTCCAAGATGAAGAGGTTATACTGGAGTCTAGGCTACAAAACACACTGGCGTTATCTAATCTGAAAAATCCCAGTATGGGAAGAGATTATACAAAATAGGCAAGTGGAAGGGCAGCGTGGGCCCGAAGGGAGAATTTATATTACAAATGTTTTATTTATCATATGAAGTATGTGGGTAATCTGTTAGTTACTCTAATGAATGATTATTATGATTATTTTTATTTGGCCTGGAACTTGCGTTGAAGGGAGAACTGGAAGGCACGGGTTTTGGGAACGGAGGCTGTCTGTGTTGTGGCAGAACCGGAGCATGTCTCCCAGTACAGGATTAACATCTCAGTGCCACCGGCGTTCCCATGTGAAAGAAAGGTAGCAATTTGGGAACCAAGCTGTACTCAGTACGTGCCTTCTTTGGGGTCGTGTGGATGTGTGAGCAGGAAGAGCTGCCTAATTTGAGGAGTTATTTAGAGTAAGAAATTGATTTTGTATGTGTATCAACAAGGAATGGTTAAGTAGATGTTCTTTGGGAGTTACCAAGGTATTTTTTTTTTTTTTTTTTAACCTAGATTGTTGTGTTTGTTGTCAAAATACTTTGTATTTTCTCTCCTGCTGTTACTTGGTCTGGCTGTAGTACGATGTTGCATGTTTGTTACCACAAGTCTTTTTCTAGGCCAGCCACACATCCAGCTGGGGTGGAGAGGAAAGGTAGTGATTTATCAAGTATTCCTCTAGAAGTATGGGTTAAAGACTGTAGTAAATAAAGGTCTTTAAGTTTGACACTGCTAGAAATTTCTGTAAGTGTAATTAAGAGAGATTTCTGCTTGATATTTTCCTTGAAACTTCAAAAGACAGATGCAAATAATTCTATATAAAGAAATGGTAAAGGTGCTATTGCACATGTTTGGGGTGAAAAAATGGTGAGATTAGAATAACTCAGACTTTCAGGGACTTAACTCTATGTACTTAAATGCAAGTTAGTAAAGAAAAAAATCAGGGGTCTTCCCTTATAACTTCCCTTAGTAGCATGGCGTTGGATAATGAGCAGCTTTATAATCATAAAGCAGGAATGTGATGATGATTATATGTGCTAAGCGTCTTTCTACTACAGTTATTTGATATGATTAGCTTCACACTTATTATGAAAGACTGGTTTAAGGCTAAGAATTAATGAAATCCTACCAACCCCATCTTCCCATCAGCTTCAAAAGCTGGATTTGTGTTAGGCTCAAGTATGTGGGCCTCTCTCAAGACATCTGCCTTATGATAACAATTTTTGCTGAGAAACTGTAGCTGAATATATATGTACATTTTAACCTGTATTTCTGGGCAAACTTGGGCGTGTTCATTAGGGAAAATTTGAATTTTACCTCTAAGAACAAGTGTTTATAACTTGACCTTTTCTGGATTTATCTATCCTATGTAAAGAAATTGAAAACAACTCAGTAGGCAGTATGTAACAGTATGTTGTCAGAGCCTATTTGTGGCAGTAATCGCAAATATTTAATAGGAAGGGTCTTTCTAGGAAAAATCTTATTTCATGAGAAAGACTGCGGTGAGAACACTGATCTCCCAATGCAGAGAAAACCCAGACCATGATGTCAGAAGCAAGGTGTGATCCTTGTTTCCAGTCACATCACTTCTTTGAACCACTGCTTGCCCCTGAATACTCAGCTGAGAAGTCTCTGCCCCCTGCAAAGTGATATCCAAGGAAACCTGGAGAAGGCAGCAAGAAGTCTTGAGAAGTTGTACTGTAGGAAATACTTAGGTTTGGGTTTAATTCTTTCTCTGTGTGATGTGGAAACACTCCTTTTTTTTCTTAACTGTAGTGTGTGCATTGGGATGGAGAATGCCATTGCTTTCTGCAGCTCTATTCCTTTCCCTTTTTTCCTTAAATTTAAATATAGCTTGTTCTTTGTTCTACAGAATTCCTGTTAACATCCCTCTGTTACAAAATATACACCCAGAAAATGCTGCTTTCAGAAGGAGATTGTGAATTGCATTTAGTGGCATTTGCTTTCTAGCTATGCGGAAAGGGACCTTCTAAACATTGTCTCTACAAAACTAGTGAAAATGCCTCCCCACGTCCCCAGGTGCCTGCCCTCATGTGAGAGTTACACAGGGGTGTCAGGGCCTGCTGCCATGGGGGTGAAGCCAGCAGGGTGATGGCTGCTGGTGTTGTTTGGACCAGAGGCCATGAAGACGGACCTGATGGCTTATTTTGTTTCTCCTCTGGACACCCGTCTGTTGCTTCATGAGGAGCAGCCCACGTTTTGATGGGAGGAAAGCCCTCCTCAGCAGCATCAGTCATCACTGCAGCTTCTTCAGACTTCAGCAAAAGAGGAAAACTGCTTTCCCCATTTCTCACTGCGTTATTTTCCCAAGGCAAAGCAACTCCCAGCCCTGTGCTTGCTCCCCTACTGCAGTGACCAGAGGGGTGCCTGGCCATCACTGGGGACTGCAGCAGGGCGAGGAGGAGGATGAACAGCTGCTGGGGAAGGACAGAGGCTCTGGCAGATGTGGTTAGTTGAGTCTGGGTTTGAGAAGATGGGGTGGGCATGTGGGAGTGTGTGTGAGCTGGATGTATGGGGGATGTCATACCGCAGGGAATGGAAAACACCTTTTGGGGGCTGTCCTCAGCTTACTGCTTGCCACCCTGCTAATGCCACCAAATTGTTTTACCTACGCTATTGAGAAACCTTGAGCTGGTCCTAGGCAAGTATCAGTCATCTGTGTTTTGTCTGGGTCAGGGTCTGATGCCAGAATTGCTAATCGGATCAGGAAGTCTGGGTATGCTTTTTTTCTGTAGCAATGTGTGGGCAGAATGCCGTGCCTTCTGTTCCCTCGGGTGATTGAACTTGCCGGCTTTTACAGCTTTGAGACTTTGGCCTCTATCACATGTATCAGCATAAAAGTGGTGCCAGGCTAGAGCTTCTGAAAGAGGCGTTTATGTGGGGAGGCTGAGTTCAAAACCACCCTTGCAGTCACTGGCTGGAATTGCATGCTAGAGGGGCTGTAAAGTGCAAGGGAAGCTGTTACCAAAAATACGACAATATGTACAGCTAACTCCCAGCGTTTCTGCCTTGAATAGTCCAGGCAAACAGAAGTTTCGGCTGAAATGGGATGGAGAAACACAAGTTCAAGTGGTATTTTTATTCCAGTACATATGGGCAAACAAATCGGAGGCTTTGTCAGGATGGGCAGCTTTTAGAGGATTTAAAATTCATGTTTATATTGGAATTTCAGAAACTATAAATAAATGCATGAAGTTAGAAGTGTGGAAAACAGGATAGACACATGACCGAGTGTTTATGAACAACTATCCCGTCCCAGACCTGCAGCACAGCATGTGATGTTGTTGTTTCTCCTCCAGCAGAAGGTGAGGGGAGACTGCAGTCACTAGAGCAGTGAACACAACTTGCTTTGGTGTAACCTGAAATCCCTTTACAGAGATTGCTTTAATTTAGAGCACATGGCATCCTGAATCATTTAAAATAAAGGTATATATTTTTCAGAGATCCTTCGTAGTTCGTTCTTTGTTGCATGCTCCCAGTTGCAACCAGTGTTTAATGATGTTAGAAGACTGCAGCTATTCACAGCTGCATCTGAGTCTCTTGGAAGCCACAAGTCTGTGTTTTGGTTTGGCAGATGCTTTTCTGCAGAGGACTAACTTGTGGCTACTGCTGGAAATCTTCGGAGGAACCAGAGGAGTCCTTCCTCTGTAAGGCAGTGCCGAAATTTTTCCCAACTGGAGTGGGAGAGCTGCTTGAGTACCTCTCACGGTGCTAAAACACTGAAAAGCGGAGACTGGGATGAATTTTGCAGCAACACAGAGCCAGGCAAAGTTGACTTTAAAGCTCTAAAGAGCAAAGTACATTTCCGTCTCCTCTTCCCTCCACTGCCTCCCGAAACCTGTGGCTCTGGAGGGGCCCCGTGCTGGCCAGGGCAGGGTCCTGGTCCTGCTATCGTTTCCTGCATGAACCTCTGCCCTCCTGTCCCCGGGCACCGTAAATCCGCAGCCAGGCTGTCAGGAGTCCTCTTCCTGCGATTGTTATCCCGACATGGGCCCTTGGGTTTGTTTTAAAGCACAATGATGGCTAATGCAGGGAGGAAGGAGCGGGGAGGAGCTCCGGTCCTGAGCTGGTGTCCTTCCCCCGCAGCATTGCTGTCTGTCCAGGCAGTGCTGGGCCTGGCCTCCTGCCGGGAAGGACTGACGGACAGGGGACAGGTAATACCCCAGGGCAAGGGGTCTCTGAGGTGGAGCTGATGGGGCAGGAGGTGCTTGACCCATTGTGCTTCATGTCCAGATTAAAACCATTTCATACAAGTACACTTACCACTGTCTGCCTGCAAGCTTGGTTTGGTGCCTGACTGTAGCCAATAAATTTAATTTCAGAATATAAATATGACTTTACTGGGTTAGGCATAAGATCCTTCTCCTCCAGTATTTTTCCTGGGACCTGTTGTATTTAGAGTTGTAGTCCCAAAGCACCTATGGACAATAGAGTTCCCTGTCAAAGCATATATCTGTCTAGTGAGACACCTTCACATTCTAACAAGGTTTGAATTTATTTTGTAGAAAGTAGGTGATTATAACTTCAAGTAAATGATTAGGTGGAATACACTGCATTTTCAAGTATGTTCCTAAATAGTATATTTAGGTTTTCTAAATTTGTTGTGTTAGATTAAATGAATACCAAATGATATTAATGATACCACATTGGCTTTCTTAAGTGCTGTGTATCATAAAATCATAGAATGGTTTGGGTTGGAAGGAACCTTAAAGATCATTAATTCCATCCCCCCACCATGGGCAGGGACACCTCCCACCAGCCCAGGTTGCCCAAAGCCCCATCCAGCCTGGCCTTGGACACCTCCAGGGATGGGGCATCCACAGCTTCTCTGGGCAGCCTGTGCCAGTGCCTCACCACCCTCTGAGTGAAGAATTTCTTCCTAATGTCCAATCTAAATAGATCCTTTTTTTTTTTTTTGTTGTTGTTTGTTTGTTTGTTTAAAGCCATTACCCCATGCACTACCACTACACTTCCTGACAAAGAATCCCCCTCTCACTTTCTTGTAGGCCTCCTTTAGGTTCTGGCAGGCTGCTACCCCCCAGAAGTAATATTATTCTTAGTTGTATGCATAACATGCTTGTTAAATTTTACAAATTGAGAACTATCAAGAAGGTACTTGCTGCTGATGAAGCTTTCAGTCATATTTCTCGTTAAAAAGAAGCAATCATGACAATATTAAACAAAAAGGTGAATTCTCCTGGTTGTTTAAAAAAAAACCTCTAAGAGTCAGTTGTGGTCTACAGTAACTTTCAATAAAACCATTGCAGCTTTCTTCAAAAAGATGTCAACTGCATATTCTCTCAAGTCCTGGAAATGAGAAGGCAGAATAAGGCTGACTTGCATGTGCAGACATGTTGCAAATAGCAGCAAGGACAGAGTTCACTTGTCAGCTGTGAATGGGACTTGTGAAGACAAACGAAAATACTATGGGTTACTTAATTTAAACCTTTGGTTAAATACGAAGTCGGAGCAAATGCGGTACACAAAAAGCAACTGAAAACACGTGGCAGGCAAAAATATTCTAGAACTTGTGTGTTGGTATGTACACTGGATGAAAGTAAGTGATCTGAGCCTACCCCTACTGGTTCCTTTGGGGGCTGAGAGGGGGGAAAGGAGGTGATACCAGCTGTTGTGTGATGTAAGGCTGCAGGCTGCCTCATCTAAACAGCTAAAGACATATATATATACACACAATCTTATATATTTTAATATGTTTTATATGTAAAATATTTAAAATATTAGTGTTCTGTTGCTAACTTTTATATGATATGTATATGTGCATGCATACATAAAAAAACTACAACAAAAAAAAAACACCCACACACAAAAAACAAACACCAAAAACATGTAAAGTGGTTGATGCCCAAATAATTGTCTTGCTCAAAAGGAAGATACTTTAATTGTATGAAGTCTTTAAGAGACACGTAGCATCTACATGCTAAAATCCTGTTTCTGCAGCAGTTATCCTTGTGTCGTGAATGTAAAAGTGGAGCGAGTGCATTGTGTCATCGTCTAAAGATTAAGGTGAAACAGACATGAGGCATTTCATTTTTGTTGTCTCAATGCTAAGTTTCGAGGCAGATACTTTATTTTTGAATAGAAACTTACGTTGCTCTCAACTTTTCTCTGTACCATGGGTCATAGTTATTTTCAATCTGCTGACACATTGTTTAATAAAGCCCATTCTCATAGGAAATCACTGAGTAAGAAATACTGTTTGAAAGGTAAGATTTAGCTCTGATACAGGGCGTTGTTTTTTGTTCTTACGAGGTTGCCACTAGATTTAATGCGCAGCCTAGGAGAGCTATTTTCAGTAATGTCTACATAAATAACATGGCTTTAGCAGTATGAATGGAATGAAGGTATCCCAAGACCCAATTTCATGCTTAATCCATTTCCTCTATTCACTTTTCATTTGGTCATTAAGGATAGAAGATATTCTGGAAACAGGTCATAATCATGGAACTTGAGAGATGAAGAGGGATTTTCACTGCATCACATGCCATAAATAAGAGTAGCCTGTACAATTTGCAGACAGAATGATCTGCTATCCCAGAACAATTTTCACATGCACCATTTCAGAGGAATCTTTGCAGGCAACAAAGCTTCATTGCATGGTGCTGTTAATGAAGCTAATAGCTGATCAACTGATAACATCTAGAAGACAAGTGTCCACTTTGATTTTGCCCTTGCAATGTAGTTTTCTGATGCATAAGGAAGAAAATGTCTTGAAGATAAGTCAGTCCTCTCCTCCATTCAAGTCTCTCTGTTTTCTCAAACAGTATGGTGGTGGGAGGTTGGTGCAGAATTTCTGTCTACAGCTCAATTGTGACTTGTAGAAGAAGTCTTAATGGGTAGGCGTAGATGTTTTGGGGATGAAGGCTTGTTTCCACTTAGTATACGTAGTACATACCATCCTCAATCTCTTTTTGTAGCCTGATTGTCTTGGGCTGTCAGCTTTTTGGGTGACTGACTCCATAAGCCTCAGTGCCTGGCACAATGAGGCCCCTTTCTGATCAAGGTCTCTGGGTGCTACTGCAGTACAAATATTTAATGATAAAACATGCTTATCTCCCGCCAAAAATCTGGCAACATCCTTATCGAGATATTATTAAATTGTCAGTTCAACCATATGCCGAGCGTTTTAGGCGAACAAATGTTCACGCTGGCTCTCGCATGATACGTGAAGACTCAGAGAGACAGGTGGCCGTGTTTGCACCATCAAGTACTGCCCGGTTCCTTACAAACAAAAAGTTGCATTAAGTGACTCTTGCTTTATAGAAGCCTAAAAATTTATGGACTTGATATGCTTGAGACAATGTTAATTTGATTACACTTAAAATTTTAAGTGTAGATTGGTGGAACCTATGCGATTCACATATTAAAAATGTCTCTGCATTTCAAATGAAAAATAAATGGGAAAAACAAATTTTTTAGACCTTCCCCACTAAAAAAAGCTTTTTAAATAAAAGCATGTTTTTAAGTTTAATAGTGTTGTTTTTTCCTCTCAGAATAATTAATAAAAATGCCTTCGTCCATAAATTTCACTACTTCTAATATTTAACATTGATAAATTTTGAGGCAAATCCTTGTGCTGGTTAGGCATTCTGTTCCACCTTTTCATCTGCTTTCTCCAGGTAACATCACTTATTATTTTACACTGGTTCTTGGAATACGTGAGCTTTAAGATACACAAAATAATTGTCAGCTCTTTCATTTTATTTCCAGTTTGTCTCTTTTTAGGAATGAGAAGTGGAGATGTTGTTCTGTCACTGTACTAGCATTTTTTCCCACACTTTTATTCTTGGAAGGTAGCCTGTCTGGCAAAAAATCAAAATAGTCTGATTTTTTGAACATGCTTGGAATTTTCTTTCAGAAATCTGTAGTAGTACAGCACAGTCTTAGCTGTGGTTAATCAAAATGATATTTTGATTCATTTCAGGGCTGAATAATTTTTTCTCTCCTATGGTCTTGCTTGAAAAATAAATTAATAAATTAGTCCATTGTGAGAGCTATCTACTATGACAGCTTTTTGCGTTTCTTTCACTAAGAATTTGCATTTCTTTCACTAAGAATTGTATTCTGTTCTGGGGGCCCGCTACAGCTTGTGAGATTTGATTCCTTTTGCTTTTTTCTTTATATTTTCTTATTTGAGGATATTTTTTTTAAAAAAATATTTATTTATTTATTTTTTAAGGATAAACAGTTTTGCTAAAATTCTGTAATGATAAATGAGAAAAGAGGGAGATATTCTTCTTTCTTGTCTTTATCTGATGATGGCTTTTGAATGCATCAAGAGGTAATGAACTGAAAATGAAATAGAGTTTATACTGAACCTTTTCTTTAGAAAAATAAATGTTTTTGGAATGCATAATTCAAAGAACTTTGAATGAAGTTGCTTTATTGATGGATATTACTTTGTAATAACTCTGTTCTTTCTGTCTGTGTAATTTGTTTGGGAGAAAGAATTTCCTATGCCAAAAAAAAAAAAAAAGTTTATAAATACAAGCATCAAGAAAATGAGTAATTGCAACCTTTGATATTGTTTTAGGGGAGCTTCTCTTTCCCAAAGCACCAGCTTTACCAATGTCTTCATTATTTTTCTGACCTGAGCAGACTGTTTTGCTGTAATGAGAGCCTGTGACCATAAAGCTGTGGTACAGCTTGAAAGTGACAGTAGTGCAATGAATGCTGTCACCCAGCAGCAGTGGCCTCCTAACATCTTCTTTGCAGGTTGAAGCTAAAAGAGCGCAACACCTCCATTGAAAATGCACCTGGATGCTCTCAGAGGAGCTTTGATACTGAGGGACATCCCTGGGGCACAGAGAGGCTCTCTGCTGCTTTGAGCCCATAGCTGTTTGGGCCTTTTAGGTTGGTTTCATCTTTATCCATATAGTACCTGAAACACAGCTTGCAGTGACTGCATCTGAACACTGGCTTCCTAAGTAGAGAGGTGGTAAAGTAGCCCATCTGTTCTTCACTCCATCCTGTGCTCTATGGAGTAGTTGCTGTCTGGCTACTGTATTCTGCAGGGAAAATCTGTCATCTCACTGAAACTTGCTCCAGAGCAGTGTAAACCAAAGCTGTGCTGGGCCAGCTCTGTTTCAAGGAATAGATAAAGTATGCAGTGACATGGTTTTGGAGAGCTTGGGCAGTGATGAGTCAGTGTCCAAGATGGTTTGGGAACATGAGGCCCCTTGTAATTTTCCATTTAAGTATTTGAAAGCCTTTCTTGCTTTTCATAAAACACAGGGAGTGCAATTTCTTGCGGGCCAAGTTGTCAAAAGAACATGGAGGCAGCATGGATCAAAGTGCTATTGCAGACAGGCTACATGGCCATGCCTCCTGTCTGCTACTGCCTCCAGGGTGTTCACAAAGACCATTAGAGAAGACAGACTAAAGGAGAGATCACAGAATTGCAGGGTGGTTAAACAGGAAGATATTTCTGTAAGATTGTCCAGTCCAGACCCTTGCTTGGAGCTAGACCAGCTGGAGCTATGCTCAGGGCCAGGTCCAGACGTGTTTTGAAGATCTCCAGGAGAGAAGACTCCACAGCCTCTCTGGACAACCTGCACTGGTGTTTGACCACCCTTACAGTATAGGTTTGTCTTAAAACAGGGAAACAGTAATTTCATAGAGAAAAAAGGAGGGGGATAGTGCCAGGCACCTGGTGGAATGGTGTAGTGAAAGCAAATGACTACTTTTGGAATTGCTAACGTGTCTGAAGTACATTGCAAACACACTGGAGACCAGTGTTTAGAAGCCAGAGGCTGCTCTGCAGTTGCACTGTGTCTCTAGCCTTGAGAAAATCACCCTGGCCGTGCTTGTGTCCATTTGCACTCGTAGCCCCTTACCGTGCTATGCCACATCCTGCCTAACCACCTCCTTCCCCCTCCTCTGTTTATCGCATCAGATCTGGGTGTCTCATCATCCACTTTCAGGGCCTCATTGAACCCACTGTTATTTTCCCTTCCACTTTTACTCACTCTTGTGATGTTCACGCAAAGCTCTAGTTCACCTGCAGTACCTGTCTCCATTGCCTACTTCTTTACAAAACCTATTTTTGTGGTTTCTCATGTTGGAGAAAAGCCTTCAGCAAACCTACTTCTGTATCCTCATTCAAAAGCCGGTTTCAAGTCTTTGTAGTGTTTTAAAGGCCTGGATAACAGACCAGGTGGCTGCTAAGCTCCTGCTGCTCCCTTGCAGATACATGTTCCCTCACTGAGCCCTTGTTGTGCTGCTCCCATGTCCCTGAGAGGCCACTGATTTTATTCTTCTGCTGAAGTCCTAGTGGAGTGGGATGCAATCCCTATGTTGATGGGATAATTAATAAAACAAGGAAATAATGATAGATCTGTGACCTAGAAACCTATTTCTTTACCTAGGTGAACTGGGACAAATGGCTTCCTTGTATAGAAAGGCCTGTGTCCTAAAGGGTACAGTCAAGCTTAAAGATTGAAGTGCACATTTGTAAAATGGTACAAAAGAAAAATCCTGAGTACTCTGGTATGATGACCTCTCTCAGGTGAAGGAATCTGAACTCTTCAAAATGCGCAACAAACCTGGCTTTGGTTTGGGTTGGAGGGGGAACGGTTGTGGTGTGATTTGATCTCCACAAAGCTGCTGTGAATCAGTTTGGGCAGGATTATTGGGGAAGATCAGTCAGATGAAACCCACAGAAAATAAAACAGAGCAAGGGTGTTTCCTGGGGATTTGGATATAACTCCATGTGTCTTTACTCCAGTGTCCTCCGTCCCTGGCTTTGGGGCAGCACTGCAGTCCTGTTGCCCTTGGTGTCGTGACCAGCTGGGTCTGGGGATTGATGGTGTAACCCTGTCCTGCCTGTGGTTGTGCTTGTAAAGCAAAGCGCCTAGCAGTTGGCAAGACTAGGTGACTGTGAGCCCTCTGATTGCTTTGCTAAAGCTTCTAGGTGTTTTCCCCCCTTTTAAGAGGAGTAATAAAGGTAACATCACTATATATAGAACTGGAGTGGTCTTGCGGCAGTAATACAGAAAATGAATGTTTCTTTCTTCCTTCTTAAAATACATCATCTGTGTCTCTGTGGCCTAAAGCAGGAGTTTGTTCTTGCCACGATGAGATACAACAGAAGTACATGACACCGAAGTGGGTGAATGAGTCCATTTAAAAGCAAAGTCACCTCTATTTGGAAGCAGAAAGATGTGTCCTCACAGCTGCGCTTAGGTGTTTTACTAGCAGTAAACCAAACTTTGGGATACCTTAGCAGTCTCACAGACACAGCAATAGTTAAATGTTGGCTTTGAATAGCTGAGCTATTTTTTAGTTCTCCATTATGAAATAACTTCTGACCAAACTGACCATTCACAGTGCTTTATCATTATGATTGCTAGTTTTAATATCCTTTGTAATATTTTAAAGATTGGAATTTCCAAGAAATATATTTGTGGGTTTTGTTCTTACCGTAATGCACAGAGGCGAAAATAAGAAAGGTTTTAGGAGGTGATTCTTTTGCTGTTAGAAGCTAAGCATACAGCAGGTCCCTTGGTTGCCTTCAGCTGCCCTATGGACAGTTTTCAGGATGAGTGTAGAGCTGTCCTACACTCTAACAGTGTCCTCTGACAGCTGGTATTTACCTGCACATGTATGTTTCAGGAGTCTGGCTTCTGCTTTTCCTGGTACTGAAGGAAGTCATCTTCAGTTTACCAGTTTTTAAGCTCATCCAGTTTTGCTGAACTTTGTCCCCAGATGAGATAGGAGGGGAGCAGTATGCAGTGAGGTCTTATTTTATCACGTTGCCATCTTTCCTCTTTATCAGAGAACCTTCTTCCTGCTTTCCTTGAAATCCAGAGCTTCTGAAGAAGAATTTGCCTTTCTATGGGCTCCAGAAGGACTGCAGACATGGCTTTTTATTTTGTGTTGTCACTGAATTTCCATTTCTTTGCTTCTCTTCCAAATAAAAAAATGTCATGGGGATCCATGGCTGTGTGCTCATCATGGGCCTTTGGGTCGCTGCAGGTTTCCTTGTACTGGTGTAGTTCCCTTATTCCTTATTTGAAGCTGCACATTTTGTAGCAGAATTTTTCGATTTCTGTTGCATGGCTGTGAGGCAGCCTGAGATGGAATTGCTTATATACTTTGGCTGAACTACTGTTCTGCAGCTGGCTGTATTCCTCTGCCCTTTCTGTGGATTACCAAAGGGGTGAGCGTGAAGGGAAATAAATGAATATTCTTTGTGCTTGGGAACTCAGACCTGTATTTACTAGATTATAAGAGTGACTCAAAGTATCTATTTTAAGTTTTCAGTTGACTTGTACATTTATTGAGCTATTTTTTTCTCATTTAGCCTAATTCCTCAAGAAAGAAGAAAACTCTTTAAAGAAAATATTTTTTTAACTGTGATAGAAAGTATCGACTACTTTTGCTCGACAAAACTTTGAACTGGCATGCAATGCTTCTTGACCTGAGTAAGCACGTTGTTTAATAGAGCTGCTGAATGCTTATGTAGAAAATTGACATAGTGAATATCTGGGGAAGAGAGCCTTGCCTATAAATTCAGGCATATCTCTTGGCAGCCAGTACAGACATCTGCAGATTGTGCCCAGTGGTCTGACCTGCTCGAAGCAGTTACATTAGATGAGCTTTAATTCAAGCCTTTTTTTTTATTTTTTATTTTTTTTTTTTTATTTTTTCAAGAGGAGTTTACCATGTGGCTTAAATAAGCCTTAAATGTGTTGGAAAAATAAAAACGGTGTGCGACTATTTTACATGAACAAACATATTTGCTTAAAGTACACCAAATATGATGCAGGGACAATAACATGCTGGAAAGTGGTGGGGTTTTTGAAGTCATCAGCTTGACACGTTTTTGTTGCCTTTCTTGGGAACAGAAGCTAAGTTTTGGTCTAATTGTCATTTGTCATAATACTGATAATGGTTATTTTTCTTGAAAGATCAGGATTTTAAGTTGGAAACTTACATTGTGTCAAACAGTAAATACATTTCTCTGTATTGCTTCTGAATTATAATAATATAGATGTGCACTATATCTGCTGATGCTATAAGGTGCTGAGTTTTTCTTTTCCTCTTATCACATTCCTTTGGGCTCTGTTGTGTATGACAAGGCTTTCAATTCAATGTAACCTCAGATTTTTATGTCATCTCCTAAACTTCCAAGAAAAAGTTCTATTGACTTCCTGTATAGAGCGAAACGTGGAAGGGAAGAAAGGAAAGGGCACCGTTTGCTCATGTGCACCAGATTGAAATGGTCTCTTTTATCATGAAATCTCATTATTCCATTCTTGTTTCACTTCTCCTTTCCCCAGATCCATATAACATTTTTAAGCCTTTTATGCAAAATATGACAAGCCAATTGTTTAATCATCTAACGGAAAAGTTTGGTCTCGGTTGAGTGCCATATTTCAAAAAAAAATTATATGAGTTTTTTTTTGTCTTAGGCTAACACTATGTTAATATATGCCTATCTCCTACCAAATGTTACTAGTTTTGCATAGCTTTTATGAACAGTATTTGTAGACAAAGTTGGCCATTGCTGAAAAAGACAAGCCACCAGTGAAAAGCCTGATGAAGGCTTTAGAGAGTGGTGATCTAGATTATATTGACTAAATATGGCTTTTAAAACAAACATCCATTTTCTTACTCTTGTTTCAAAATATCCTGGAATTCCCTATGAGGTCAGTAACTATTGTCACTGAAAACAAAAAATATAGTAAACATGGTTGCCTGGCTGAGTAAAGTTTTCAAAACCAAACAGAACCTTGAAAGCAATGCATCCCAAAACCCAGGAATTGTTTAAAGAAAAGTCAGTACTACCCAGTGAAGGCTCCCCAGTGAAGTACTCACTGCACCGAGACTGTAGGAATTTAAGAAATGTTTGGACTGTGCACTAAGTCACATGGTCTAAACTTTTGGGTAGACCTGTGCGGTGCAAGGAGTTGGACTTGATGATCCTTATGGGTCCCTTCCAACTCGGAATATTCTGTGATTCTGTGATTCTATGATTCTACCTAGTGAACTTTGCTTCTGATGGTGTCGCTTATAAAAGGAGAGAAATAACATGCAGTTTTTAAATTCCCTGTCTCTGTTTATTATAGTAGTCTCAGACATCTGTTTCTGCCACGGTGCAGTCATGCTCTGGTGGCACCCCCTGAAGCATGACATCTCTCTGTGCCTCAGTTCACACGGCGCCTGCCCTGATGTTTTGGGGACAGCAAGCATTTTGGAGGTGGCCCCAGCTGCACCCCGACAGGCTGCAAGACCCAACCTGGGTCCCCACGTCCCCCGAGGGCAGGTGGGGACATTGCTGGTGCTGCCTGGTGGGATGCTCCCTCATCTGCTGCAGCTCTGAGCTGCTGTACACAGTCCCCGTGCAATTTTAGGTTCAAATCTGTTGACAGCAAAATAGCTGGCTACACGTAGCGTGCTGGTTTCTGGGTTACGTGGCCAGGACGTTGGACTTGGTTGTGTTCCCCCAGTCTCGTGTACTTAGCTATAACTGAGACTTCAGAGGCTTGTGGTTAGCAAGTGCCTTGTGTGTGTGGCGAGGGTGGGACCCTGGGGAAGGACTGCAGTGCCCTGTGAAATGAACATCCAGTTTTTGTTTGAATTTAACTCTTATTTTTGGAACCAAGGGTGACTTATTCTTGGAACCCCATTTTTCAGAAACCCATCTGCACGCAACGTTGCCAGGATTTCTGGTACAAATATTTTGTCATTTGCTCTTGAGACAATCTGTTGTTTCAGTCCTGGATGAAGTTTTGTAATATGTTGCTTGAGATATCATGGAAAAATATCTAAGTGGTGGTGTAATCTTCTAGGTGAAAACGCGGGGTTATACATTTTTAGTAGAAAATGAATTGTTTGCACTTATCAATAAATAAAATCTGCAAAATCTCAGTACCCCTATTCTTTCCATATCCAACTGCAGCAGTTAGACCAGAGAGATACGAGCCACCTTTTCTTTTGCAAGGAACATTTGGAGTTCTCACATTTGGTGCTCATTTTGCTTCATCCTTTCTCACTGATTTCACTTGCTCAGAGCATTGTGCCTGAAGCCCATTTGTTTTCATTTGATTTTTTTTTCCTCTAGTGACAGAGCTCGTTCCCTTCGCTATTAGCTTGCCTAGTGTATGTACAAAATCCTGTCTTTGCTTGACAATGATACAGTAGAAAATTTGATGAGAACTTTTAGGAGGTGGAGGTTTAAAACAAGGCAAAATCTTTACTTTTGAATGGCAATTCTTATTCTTTATCAGGCTTGTGTGATGCTAGACAAATTTCCCCCATAGGTACAGAGATGATACTTTTGTGTGCTGTTTTGGTAAAATTACACTATACTAAACGTAAATGTTGTAGGGAACCTAATCTGAATATTCTGAGTCTTATCATAATCACCAGTGCTGGGTTGTCAGTGTTGACACCTCTGGTGTTGCCAGTGAGGTGATTCCCCCCTTGAGTGATTGTGTGGGGGAAACAGGAGGGTATTGTAGGGTGGTTTCTCGTGGTAACCCCATGAGTGCTACATTAAGTGGTGACTGGTGAAATTCTTATTACAGGATTATTTATGGGGCTACTAATCCCATAAATGGGATTATTGCAGGATTATTTTTTCACTTTTCAGTCTTCATGTGTTTGTATTTTTCTTTTTTTCTTCCAGCCCAAAAGAATGAAATGGAATAGTCCCCTTGTAAGGGTAATGTCAGGATAACATTTTATTATTATTATTATTATTTTTATTTTTTATTTTTTCATGGAGAAAGAAAGAAAAGGAAATAAAAGCACTTGGAATGGTTGATACTGGAGTCCTCTTGGTTCTCCTGTTTAGCTGGCAGGGTCTGAAAAGTTAAATCCCCAACCTCACAGGTGGTTTAAGATTTCAAGTTAATGGAAAAAAAAAGCTCTTAGCCTTCCAATATAATTTTCTGGAGATGAATCTCATTGAACCTGCAGGCAGGCAGGCAGTTCCAACATCTCTGGAAGCAGCTCCAGGAGGAGCTGGGAGAAATGGGAGAAAACTCCAAAAGTTTGTTCAGCTTCGTACATCTGGGAAAGCCGTGGCGGATTGCATTGTTAGCCATAAAGAGAGAACACTTTCCTCCTGCTCCAAAACTGGAGTATGAGTAGAGTGCTTGCCAGGTTGACTTTGGCATAAGAAGCTCTGGAGGTGGTGGCTGGTGTTAAAGGTATGCTAAGAAAAGCTCCTTTCTGCAGTTTAAGCTTGAGAAAGCTTTGCACACATAAAATTCATGTAGAGTGCTTGCAAATACTCTTCCTTTAGCTGCTCACCCCTCTTCCCATTCCCATAGCTAACCCTAGGAGTGGTGCTCCTTGCATGGCCATTGTCAAGCAATTCTTTCTCTGGATGCTTTGCTTGCTCTTGTTTTGCTCTCTGGAGATACCACGTGCCTGGCAAGCTTTCAAGCTTCAGTGAGTCCGTGCAGGAGAGGTAGGCAGGGCTGACAGCACGTAGCTTTGCTGCTGTCCTTAACTTTCACTTGTCTCCTCTGTGGAAAATAAATAAATAATTGATGTGTGAAGGGGAAAAGCGTGGGAGGAAAAATGTCAGGAAATTCAAAGGTGAAGCTATTTCCTCCCTAAGTAATATATATATTTTTTTTCTGCATGTTGTTTCTTCTCTTCAAACAATGGGGTGAGTTTGAATCCATTCTTAACTATCAGCCTTGCCATTGTTTATTCATAAATCCTTTCATGTGCATGACGGACATTAGGAAAATCACAGACTTGACTTGGGAGTCCTCTGGGCAGGCTCAGCACGGTACAGAGCCAGTCCTCATTTGGGGTCCCTGGGTGCCACCGCATTCATATTTATGGTGGAGCACAACAACCATGTGTGTGGTTTAAAGGTGTTTGCTGCGAAACTGGCTAACTCTGCCAAAGCCTAGCTTTTTAAAAAAGGAAGCAAATGGTCCAGATATTCCGAATGAGGATTCCCAATGTTAATTACTTAAGCGTAACGGTGTTTGTTAACTTTGTGTGCGTGCATGCACATACTTGCATTTGGGGGAAGGGGTGTTATGCTGAAACAGGTGAAAGTTAGCTCTGTAGTATAAAACAGGAAGCAGATGGGTACTAATTAAAGCTCTGTTGATGATAAAAAGGTGACTGAGTTTTTGAAGCAGCTGCTTTCCTAATTTTATACATAGTTGGTATGTACTTTATATAAGAACCGGCCTCCCCACGCTTCATTGTTTTCTTGAAGCTGGAGGAAGTGCGTGTGCATGTGCGTGCGTACGGCTATAGCTGAGGGATGGGGCTTGCAGAGCTTGTTGTTTGCTTCCTCCTCTGCGTTGGAGAAATGGTGTTTTCCAAATGTCTGACAAAGGTGTTAGGCACGTTTAAATCTCTGTCCTCTTCTTCATCTGCCTTTCCACACACAAGTAGGCGCAATGCTGGTGGGAGCGCCTGCTAACAGTGGCATTGTGGATAAGGGAGGGCAGTACTCCCCTCATATTGCAGGACTGTGTGTCTCAGCTCAGCTAGGGGAGGTGCATCTGGGAGTCAAAGTTATTTTTCATGCCTTTTTGTTATTGCTCTGTTAGACTTTTGCAAAGTTAGTTGGAAAGTCAACAGCCAAAATACTAGGGAGGGTGTCAGCCTCCTGTGTGCATGACCTGCGGTCATCATTATGGACTTTAGTCTTCACAAGTGCCCTTTATTCCTCTTTTGCTGCCTTTTATCATGAGGCTTGTAGGATGGGTAATAAACACATCCTCAAAAAAAAAAAAAAAAAAAAAGATAAAAAGATTCAAGCTTGTTGTATTTAAATGTAGAAAAAGGAAAAACAGCACCAAAGTGGTGCAGATCTTAATATAACAAGACTTTGTTAATTGTAGTATTGTAATGCCCTTAGTAGAAAATGAGTCTTGGAATTAGAGAAATAAACTGTAAATTTTGCCTTGAGTAGTGTAAATTTTGTCCATAATGAGCACATTAAATCATTGAAACGACTGGGAATTGGTGTAGGGGATTTGTTTTTTTTTGTTGGGGAAAATGGCTGTGTTCAGCCCAGGTGTTGGGGACGTCATTGTTCCAGGAAATAAAGAAAACTTGGGGTGGGACAGGAGGAGGAAGAGGAAAATTTTGGTCAGATGCAGGCTTGAGTTGGGTAACTGGCAGGTTCAGCAGATGGCAGCTAAGGTGTGGAGGAATGCCGTCAGTACAGGGAAATTGTTTTTTCATGGGCAACGGGTGAGAACTGAGATTATTTTCAGCTGGAGCTCTTACCAGGATGCCCTCTGGAAGCCCATTTGAAGAAGCAGGCTTTCTATTTTGAAGCTGCTGCCTGGGCTGTAGGTTTCTGATTTCATGTGAATTGACAAAAACTTGTCTCTGAGTGGCAACCTCAGCTCCTGCTACCCTGTGTGCTGGAGTGCTCCCTCACACCTGGCCTGTGACTGTCTTGGTGGAGCCAGAGGACCCAAACTGTGCAGGGAAGCAGTGCCTGGTTCAGCAGCTAACACTCTTTCCTCAGCATCTCTGCATGGCAGAGGAGGTCTTCTGGTGACATGAGAAAGGCCTTCAGTGCTGGGAGACTTGTGCTGGATCAGAAACGTTGACTCCAGCACCTCAGTCTCTTGTCCAGTTTAAGCTTTTGTAACTCATCTTGCCTGGGACTCTCCTTGCAGGCTTCTTGGACAATCTCTGCCTCCCACCCTAGCCTACTTCACATAGCTCCGTGCAATTAAACCCTGCAGTCATGTCTTGCTAAAGGACGTAAAGCACTGCTATCTGCTGCAGCTCGTAGAACAGCTGTGATGAAACTGTTGTACAACCCGAATCATGTTCTTTAAATCCTTCTCTGTTAGTGCTGCTACTGTGGGTTATTCCTTCAATGTCTTTTCACTCTGGTTGAATTACTTTTGCTGCTGCCTTATTTTAAACTGAGGAGAGCAGGAGCAGTTACCTTCCTTGCTGTTCTGTGCTTCTCCTTCCTGCTGCACATCTCCTCCACCACAGGGACATTGAAAGCCCTGGTTTTAGTGTCCAGGCCTGCATAAACATAAATGTGTGGACATAAAATGTATCGATGCTGATCACAGCCCAGATAACCACGGCCATAACTGCCATTAGTTACTTGCCAGAGTAACTTCTGAAGGAGTTGAGTATGGAAAGTTTCTTTAACGAATGGTGGTGGTGGCAGTGGTATATTTGTGAAACAGGGGTGGCTGCATCACCGGTACATGTGGAGTAGTAGAGACAGCCAGGGTGGCAAAAGGTGAAGTTTCTCAGTGACTGTTGTATGTGATATTTAAATAAACATCAGAGCATGTGGGGTGGGAAAGGTGACCACAGGCTGGCAGAGCTTTTCGTCCAGGGACCTGCTCTTGTTTGTTGCTTGCACATGAGGGTCCAACAGGTTCCCTCCTGGGACTCACCCCATGGGAGTGATTCCAAAAGCATGGCAGGAACGAGAGGAGGCAGCTGAGGAATCCATCTCATTCCTTGTCCCTATCCCTTGATAAAGTTGAGGACCAGCTTTTGGATGCCCCCTTCAAAACAGTGCTTTTCTGCTACTGGATTGCTTCCTCCAGTCCTGGCAGCTAAAAGGAGAACCATCGCTCTTCATCAACCCAGCCTGACTGCCAAGAGCGGCCTGGGAAACCAGGCCCAAGGAGTGTGGAGGAATGGTCATTCTGCCTTCCTCCTTAGACAACATGGCTCTCCTCTTGCAGGGTTTGCTTGCTCTGAAGTTGGCTGGGTTGGCTGCATTTCTGGCTACGGGCTTGGCGAGCTGAGTTTACCAGGTGCCAGAACCTGCTCCGGGAAGGCTTTCCTTCATGCATGTGCTGCCCAGTTAGGGGTTGTTCTCTGCAGAGTTGGTTTCTTAAATGTTTTGGGTTTTATTACCCTTCACTGTTTGTCAAGACGCTGTTGCTGTCTGAGTGTACTTTGACATTTTACTCACGTTAATCTCCATTGGGCTTATCCTCTAAATCAGCCTTTTGACAAAGTCTGGGGGCTGGGTTTAATATGTGGTGGTTCTTGCTCCATTTCTAGAATCAGCAGCTTAAAATACTTTTTTCTTTTTGGTGGTATAGGATTACAGGAACACCACTGTAGTTGTAGAGAACATAAAACCGAGCCCACCTTCCCCACCTGCCTTCTGAAGCCTTTTAAAAGCATTTTACAGGCCTCAAGGGTCTGTTGGGCTTCAAGCTGAAAACAACTATAGTAGAAAGGATATGTGTATGTCTTGAATAAAAAAATAAATAAATTATAAGGAGTAACAAAAGTGGGCAGCCTCTGTGACAATGAAGAGGAGTCATGCAAGCTGCGAGGCATTAAAAGGCTGTGGTGTGCCCTTAACTGTGCCAGGAAGCAAACATGTTGTCACTGCTGTGCTCTGGCAATTTCTTTCTTAAGGTAAAAGGGCCTTAAGCCTGTTTTAAGCATGTTTCTGTGGTTTTTATTAGCCAACCATACAGTGCAGAAATTGCTGCAGCTGGGGGATTTGTACGTGTTAGAGACTTTTCTACAATCCTACTTAGGGGTGACTGTACATCTCAATGCTTTGGTTGATCATGCTCATTCTTGAGTGTTTTCACATTTCAATACTTAAAAAAAAAAGAAAAATAGGTGAGACTTGTTAAAGATTTCATCCATTCTGTTTAAAATCTCACTTCATTATTTTTTAAAGATGTAGAACAAGGAAATTTGTATTTTTGTTGTCAAAATTGCTCAGCTGCTGCTCCCCTTGGAAAATCAGTCAAAGGTGTTGAATATATGTGTGGGGAGGGATGTGGGGGATGGCTGTTGTTTGAGCAAGATAACTCTAAGCTTCCTTATCAGATGTCCCAGAGAGCCTGTCTTTGAAGGAAGTAGGCAGCAGTGGAGGAGTGAAGCAGGGTTCCTTGTATAATTGATGGAGGAGGAAAAAGAAGGATTGAGCCCACATCCCTTTTACCAATTTCCATTATTTGAGCCTGACGTGTATAATGAGTTTTAAAGTGATAGCTTCTGAATTCAGCTGATGCCTTGAGGATTTCATTAAAAGGCGTATATAACGTGGTACTAAACCCTGTTAAAACAGTAATTGGTGCCTAGATATCATAAAGGTACTAGGTCCAGATCTTTCACTCAGTGCTCCAAAGCTGAGTTTTGGAAGTACCTTTTTTACAGAGCCTTCCTTGGAAGAAATGTTCTTTCTTTCACCTCTCTCCACTTACTAGGTAAATGAGGAACATTTAGTTAAATCAGAGCAGTTGCTAACTGTAGTATTTTTAAGACATACAAACTCGAGCTTGTAGCAAACAATGACTAGCTTCTAAATGCTGAAGTCAAGATTTGTCTCCTGTTGTTATCTGCTCTGAATTTATTACTTTTATTTCAGTGGGGGAGTAGTGAATGGGGGAAGAGAAAAGGGGGTAGGAGGGGTAGGGTAGATAAACTTTCTTATTATTATTTAAGGCCAAGCACTGTAAAGTGGATACATTAAATATTGCTCAAGTGTAGAAGCAGATACACTGCAAAAATTTATGCTTACTTTCAACTTCTACCAATGCTTTTTTGATGCTTCAGACACCAACTTTGTCAGACGGAAGCTCCAGTACAGTATTGCTTTATTGGTGAGGTGCCTTTGATGCAGCTTGTGAAGCTGGCGTGATTAAATTTAATTTAACATAAAAGTAGAGGCTGGTCATGCCTGATGTCAAGCCTGGCATATGTACAACTGATGGTGGGAGACAAGGAAATAAAAATTATTGGGTTGATGCACATGGTCCTATCTTTAGGAAAACTGTTTTTGCCCCAGTTATTATTGTCCAGTTGGCAATAATAATTTGGCTCATCCCAATCTTCATTTGCTATGCTTCCAGGGCTGATAAAGCAACTTTGTTCATTTAGAGCAAGAAAATATCCACAAACTATTCTGATTTACAGGCATGCAGATCTGCATCTTTCTTGCAACTCTTTTTGTGCTTTTATTTAGTTAAACACTTAAAATCTAGGGAAAGCATTCTGTTGCTGGCTTGCCAAAAATATTCTCCAGGTAAGTCAGTAAGTGTGTTCCAGCTCCAAAGAAGAATATTTTTGGATGGATGTAGTTCACTGAGATTTGCTCAAGTAGATTGCAGATGTCTGTGGGAACAGGGGGCTATCTTGCCAAACATCTTCATTTCTAAGTGTCAGAAGTTTGTATTCTCCTAGAAAATTTGAGATCTTTCAAAGTTCATGTTAAGAGTGATCCAAAATAAGATGCTTTTCGGTGGTGTTAGTCATTCTGTCCATTAAGAACAGAAAAAAAGATGGTTATCTGAGCTTTTTATTATTAAAATGTTGCTATGCCAAAATTCAAACTCTAATAAAGATGTATTTTTCCCAAAGATGGCCAAAGGAAACGTAGTGAAATAGTCATGTTTCTTTCTAACAGGGCAGAGATGGAAATCCTGTTTTATGAGAACTGAATACTTGAAAAGTAACGTCTGTCTTAACCCTATTAAAAATCCCCGAGAAATTCTTGAAATGTAATTCTGAAAATTCAGCTCTGGAGCTGAGATAGTTTTATATGGATCAGTATGACTCTTGGAATGACATGTCTCTTTTTGGTAATCCAGAGGACATATGCCTAGGAGTCCCAGTGGGTCAGTAGCAATGTCTGGAGCAGGCTGAGACCTGATGGGCAGTGGGGATAGCACGGAGTTCACAGACTCTTTTCTAACTCTCTGCCTTAGTGTCAGGATGAACCTAGGCAAACAGTGCTGTGCCAGGGCTCTACCTCTTCCAACTGGCCTGTGCTACCTGCAAATCCTGTGGCTGTGAGCTGACTCTAGAAGAGCTTTGTTGTTTTTCCTATAATTTTATAAGTCAACCTCCAGCAAATACAGTTATGTTTTCTTTTTACACATCCTGTTCGTTTCTCTGTTTTGTTTGTGTTTTGTTTTGACCGGGATGTGAACCAAACCATAACTTTGTTTAAATGTTGCAAAGCTGTATAAAGAAAGTTATGTATTATCTTCTTGCTGTTAAAAGTCAGCAGTGGACAGCAAGAAAAGTTGAAAATACTGAGTAGGCAGCATATTGCTGCATAGGCATTTAATGTTGTTACAGTGTGATTTAAGGTAAAATATTGCTTATTTCCTCCTTGCTGTTCAAAACAACCTAAAGCATGTTATGACCAGCATCTACACAATAACTGAAGAAGTAAAAACAAACATTTTAACAGAGAAAAGCATGGCCTGCCAAATACCATGTGTAATTTATGACTATATGAATAATCAACAAACAAAATACTTGAAAACACCTGACTTTCCAAGATATAAAAGCTTTGGGGTTAGCAAAACCCTAGGTCAGGTTCTGTTGGGAGCAATGGGAGAATGAGTGAAATCTGCTCTGAACAGCCACAGCGAGGCCGGTCTCTTTGCGTGTATCAAACGGAGAGAAATAGGGTGGAGGGGAAATTGGTTAGACCAAGTTAGCAGGAGAAAAATAGGAATGACAGCATGCAAAATACTTGACAAAGCTCATTTTTGCAGAATAATGTCTCACTCTGCTCTCCTAGTTTGTAGCCAGTGTGATTTATATTGTCCTCAGTGTAATATTTTCCTGTTTCTTAAAAAGTATTTTTGGGTGGCCTGATAAATGCTGATGCACCAAAACTCTTGGGCTTACTCTATTAGTTCCGTTCTTGTCATTAAAAGACACGCTCTCCTCTTGTCCTTTTTACTCTTCTTGTTTGGGAGAGAGGAAAGCAAGTAAATACAGAGCTGATGGTTTAAATCACTGCTGCCAGATGACATTCTATGGGAATGTGGACTTGCCAGTATGTAGATTGTAAATAGTCCTTTGATTTAATAAGGGTCTGTTAAGTACAGAGCACAGCATACAGTAGTGAGGAAATAGGAGTGCTTCCAAAACTGGTGTGAGAGAAGAAATTCTCATTTAGATTTCCCTCCTCTGCATGCCCAGCTTGCTTTGAGAAACAGCGCTCTGTTTCCCATAGCCTACTGAAACCCGGGGCATGAGCGTGTCCACAGGTAACTTGGTTCATTGTTGGTGCTGCCCATTGTGCAAGACTGGGTGATCATGGCTTTATAACGCTGACCAGATGTCATAAAAAACAGTGATGAGTGCCAGTGTTTCTTGAAATTGCAATCTGGAGAACGTCACGGAAAGCAGTATTGAAGAGGAAGATGCTGGCATGAACATTGCAACCACCCGTCATGAGTCCTCCGAGTCCTGAGACCCCCTTGAGAGACTATAAACTGAAAACCCTTTAAGTTTAGACCACACCTCATTTGAAATAGGGGTGGCCTCAACTGGCCAGACAGTGGAGGGGGCAATGTACACATGGAATATAGCTCAAGGTTATAATGAAATTGGGTTGATGGCTTTTTGTGGGCATTGCAGTAGTAAATCATGTTATATAAAATCTGCTGGGCTATGGGACCAAGCTTGGACTGGAAAGAGCTCTCCAGAAGAGACTGTGCTGGTGGTCTGGCATGCTTGTGTAGTGGGGAAAAATGTACCAAGACAAACTGTCTTCAAAGAAGCTGTGTAGAAACACAATACCTAGTATATGTGCTGCTTCTTGAGGACGTACAAAAAGGAGTAATTGGAAATCAGTACTTGCTTCTTGTAACTTTAGAAAAAAAAAAAAAGAAAAATATGAGAAATAGAAGACAAAATGAATGAATATTGACTGCATAACGCAGTATCCTTTGTATACATATCTGGAGACGATGCAGTAGTTTAACAAGAAATTAATTCTGATTCTGTTTCAGCTATTTTAATAAAAACATATAAATCTGTTTTTTCTACTAATATTTTGTTAGCAACAAAACAATATTTTCTTTTAATGTGCAAGATGGATGCGGGGAGAATCGGTGAAAGGAAAAATAAATAGTAAAAATGGTGACTTCATACACTGGACTGTGGTCATGTACAAAAGAAACCAAAGGGAAGAGAAATGTCCCTGTCTTCTTCCCTCAGTTTCTCTTGGTTACTACAGCAACATCAGCAACACTAGGTGAGGGTTGTTTTCCGAAATGGATACTGTCCCCTTACAAATATAAGACATTCAGCATCTTTTCCACTAGGTGTGGTAAAGAACCTCTAAAGATGCACTGAAATCAAACAAAACAAATCAACTCTATTTTATTTTCCTTTTTGTAGTTTTGGGGACTACAGTTACATCTTGGTAGCCTATCATTGCACTTCGTTTAACCAGAATAGAGATCAAATGCACAGTGAGATGTAGTGTAAGATACTGCTCAGCCTGTAAATGGAAGGCTTTGCCCTTCTTTTTACAAGACTTGCAGTTTCCTTCAGCCAGGGATTTCCTGTGGGGCACAGCTAACCCTGCTGCAAAGGAAGCTTGCTGCTTTCATTGACTCTTTGTTTCTGAAAAACTAGTATTCAGTGACACCCATGTCCGGAGAATTTGGTTTCTTTGCTTGTTTGCTAAAGGAAAAGAAAAACTCCTTCTGTTATATTGGTACCAGTATATGTTTTGGGCTTTTTTTTCTTTTAATCTGCACAAAGTCAACCCAACTTTTTACTTTATTGCAACTGTACATCCCTCTTGGTGTGCTGCTTCTTGAGGTAAGAAGTACATACAGGCTCTGTGGCTTCTCTGAAAAGAACCCAAACATTTCTCTTGTGCTTTGTGGGAGTCACGGGCACAGAGCTGCAGGTGTGCTTGGAACTCTCCGCATACCCACGGCTGGAAACCGGTGGCTGCTCCTTCTGGGTCTCCTTAAGAAGAGGTCTGTGGTCAGGCAGTGGGAGTTGTTGCAGGTGAAACGAGTCCTCAAGCCTCTCCATTGCCTGTAAATTCATCAATTCATGACAATCATTGTAACCCTCTAGGTTATAGATGGTTTTATGAAAGCAAACACTCTTAATCCATGAAGATGAAGAGAAGATATGTGGCTTCTTGGTAAAGCATCCAATTGGAACCAAATATTTAGGGTTAGGTCTGCTTGTGCCTTTCCAAAGGCAAGTGGCAGATGACTGCTTTGGTCATTATCCAGGGCTTTTAACATGCAAAGTTTATGTGAATACTC
Source organism: Oxyura jamaicensis (assembly GCF_011077185.1). NCBI lineage: Eukaryota > Metazoa > Chordata > Aves > Anseriformes > Anatidae > Oxyura > Oxyura jamaicensis. The sequence goes on from NC_048893.1 coordinate 177,684,061, forward strand.
AGGCACTCAGGCAGAGGCTTGGATCTTTCCTCTTGTTTAACTTAGGCCTATTAAAGCCTTTGAAGTAATCTTTTGTAATCTCTCTCTCTCTTTTTTTTTTTTTTTTTTTTTTTTTCCTGGAACTTCTCTGAGTGTCCACAAAAGCCAGTGCAAAAATTGAGCCCTATTTTCGGACTATGGTTTTTCTCACCTCAGTGCTTTATGCTGAGACTTTGGCCTATTTCTCACCTTTGTGCTGCTTGTTTGTGAGAACGTGTTTCTAGTGCTCCTTATAACATCAGCTGCTGGGCTAATTGGTATTGATATATTTAGCATGTATACACATTTGTGCCTCTTCATTAGAGCTAACGAATGTCAATAAAAGGCAGCTTAGATTTAAGAAGAGAAAAGAGGGAAGCTTTCTATAAACAGTGCAGCAGTCTTTGTGATGAATTGGGTGTAACCGTGGAGAGTGGCAGAGGTGAAGCAGGCTGTCTGTTAAACAGGAAACGAGTGATTAACATTTTTTGTCCTACCGATCGTAATTATTCCCACTGGCTGAAAAAAAATAAACACCCCTCGATCTCTCTTTACGGTAGTCACAGAATGAAATTTGATGTTATTAGTCATTCTGGCATGGTATGGATGAGCTGCTACTTTATTACTCCAAATATTTGTATTTATTTTAATAAACTTACAATTGTGATTTGTGTTTACCTTACAATAACCTGTCTGTGCTCTGCATTCAGCAACAGCTTTTGCCTCAAACTATTGCCCCTGCTGCCGTGCTTGTGTCCCCTGCGTAGCTTCATTCATGGTTGCTGTATTAGAGCCTGCAGTGAGTAATTGTAACGGGGCCGCCGGTCTACCGCAAATCACAGCGGCCTTCCTCATGGCTTATTGCACTACAGATAATTCTGATCATTTTAATCCCTTTGATGAGTGTGCATTAGAGGTGCTGAGTAGTGCTAATTTTGGCTGTGCTCTCATTCAGAGTGGCACTGGGGTATCGGAAGGTCTCCTCTGTTTTACCTTTCCTGAGAAAATAAGTAAATTTTTCAGAAGATACATTTTTTGGTACATGTGATAATATTTTGTGGGGCTGTTTTGGAAGGTAATAATCATATTCCTTACCTCTGATGGTTTACTAATTGAGTTGTTCATCAGCTTTTCTATTATATCATCTGGAACTGATGTCAAGGCACCCAGGTTGTGTGTTCATCCTCCTCCTGTGCTGCTTTGCATGACTGACGTGATGGCAGCAGAGGCTGGTTCTGAAGGCCAAAGGTCTGAGAAAGCTTTAAGAAGGAGGCAAGGAGGTCCCAGTTATCAGGGGAAACTGACTTCAAAATGCCCCTCTTCAGTGAGGTTTTGTCTTGGCTTGCTTTGTCACTAATGAAGTTAGGAAATGCTCCTTCTTCATCAGAAGCATATATGCATAAATATATGCATATACATATATTTATGTTCCATATTTGTGGAAAACAGAACAGTCTATCTGTGAACAGGAAGCCTCGTATTTGTCAAACACTCGTCTTTGCCTGTCTGTTCTAACAGCAGTCTTAAAGCTTCACTTTTGCAATGGCAATATTGGGATTTGTCTAGATGACAAAATACATAGTCACCCCTGCTAGCTTTGCATTATTTTTCTCATCTGATATCTGTCTTCCCTTACTTTCTACACTTCACAACTTTTGTTTTATCCTGCTGGTTATTTGCTTTTATGCTTTTATATTACTGTGTTGCTTTCTTAATGTTGCCTTTCTTTCACCCCTTTCATCCCTAAAATTGATAGTTTTTAGACAAACCTGTTATCTGTCTTGGTTTCCCAGATGCTTTTGCCAGAGATGGAGGAAGTTCCATTTTACAACCCCCTTTTAAATATCCCTCAATTTTCATATGCATTTTTGTCTGTTGTTTTTCCTAATCAGTGTCACTTATTTTCCTCGTCTTTGAAATGCTAACAAATGTTTGTATATTTGGTGTGTGCTGTGTTGGTATTGTATCATGCCTGTAGTGTGGTTATTATAGAAATAAATCTATTTATACATTTATACAGAGTACAGAAGGGTGGTCATGAGAAGTTTGGGTTGGGGGCCATTTCAACTGGAGCAGTCTCCAGGTGTGTGCTAGCCTTGTATGTATGCTTCTTATTTTATGTATTACACAGTTCACGTGTTTTATACTCATCCTTTCTAAATGCTTGTGTAGAGAAAGTAGGCAGGTGTTGCCATTTTATTAGAAATGTCCAAACTGCTATTATGGAAAAGTGCTTTAAATGAGTCTGCCTAGGATGAAGATTAATAATGTATCTGGGAGTTGTGGCTGGGAATTACTCAAGTACGTGTCAGTAGAGTTGCTGGTTCTGACATGTACGTATGCATAGCCAAGTCCCTTAAACATCCCTGTCTGGAGCTGTGCGTGTATTTTCTGTTACTACATATTATGTTTCAGAGGAGAAAGCTCCAGTGGTTGTGAAATCCCCTCCAGGCCCTGGTGCCACGTGGGGCAATAGGATGCAACCTGGAGGATGGCCAACCCTTCTACAGCTGTGGAAAGGAAGTGCAATAGAGTATAAATCTGCAGACTTAACTGCAGAAGGAGCAGAACTTAGATTAACACCCATGAAATAGGGGCTCAATAAGCCTCTTCTGTCCATGTATAGTGATCGTACGTGGGTAATACACAGTTTGTTACATTCTTGTACATTCACGCAGAGAACACGGGATTGCTGAAATCTGACCAAATGAAACAGCCTGTGAAAGTGCCTCCATGTTCAGAGATGGGTGGTGCTCTGGGAAAGACTCTCGCTATTGCTACTGTCAGTAATGAAAAACCCAGAGATACAGTACGAGGTCCCCGTAGGAGGGTTGAAGTGTTTCTGCACCTTTTCCAGCTGAAACTTCTTTGCCATAGAACTGTGCAGGATAAAAATGAAGTCAAACAAAGGCACCCCCCCAAGAACAAAGGACCTAAAAAAGCATGACCTGTTTGGGAGGAAATCCTGCCTTTCCACCTTCATGCAGCTGCAGGTGGCAAATTGCCAGCCTCTTCTAAATATGACTGTTTGACCTGAGGGTGAGTGACATGCTTTCTGTCCGTGCTCTTATCAGACAACCGAGAAGGTTTCTGAGCCGTAAGGAAAGAATGCAGCAGTTGGGTGGCAAAGATAGCTATTCCATTAGCAATTGAAACCTCTGACACTGCAGCCAGATGTGTGGTCATGTTGGTGAACACTGTGGTATCAGGAACCCTCTTGAGATAAATATGGCCTAAGGCTCTTTTATGAACAAGTGTGCTATCATTTGACCAAACATTTTTGGGTGTCAAACACTAGCTCTGAGCCAATCCCAAGCACGATATGCAGTATCTGTGTCTGAACTTTTCATATCTGATAGTTAAGACAAACAGGATTGCCTTACAGCAGACTATCAAGCCTAAAGAAATCCTGTTACATCTGGAGTTATCAATGTGCTCCTTCCCCCTTTGCCTCTTCACCATGCCCTTGCAAACTTGGCAAGATGGTGGGAAAGCACAGCAAAGGGGTTGCAGGCATCATAACTATTCCAAGCAGACTTGCCTATTTTGCCAGGCATGGTCTAACTCAGCCTTGACCAGATGCCGCATGGTGCCACTTGCCATGGTTAGCCCCTGCTGCTGTCTGGTTGTTAATGCTAAAGGAGCCCTGAGCATGTCCTGACAGTCCTTTGCATACTTTCCTGGGAGGTTTTTTTTTTATGATTTATTTGTAGAGTGGCTGAGGCTCCAAGAGGAGGGTGATCTGAACATTTAGAACTGCTGTAAAGTTCCAAAACACAGACCTTGAGAGACGGGTCTGATGTCCTCTGTGACAGTATAAGGACATCCTGGGGTCTCCCTTTTGCTTTAGTGCTCTTTCCACAGAGGGACTCTGCTGCTTCCGCTTCCTTCTGTAAGATGTCAATAATGTTGGTCACTGACACGTATCAGCCAAGAGTGTTCATGGCATGCACCTCTCAACAGTGATAATGTTAATTGATGAGTTGATGAACTTCCATCCTACCAGTCCTCAAGCCTGACTTTCTTACCAGGCATGTTTCTGTTGCAATATTCTCTAACTCTTAATTAAAATAAATAAGCAATCTCCTGCTCCACCTCATTTCCCCAACCCTCATTTACAGTTATCTGAGAGGGTCATAGTAAAAGCAGTCTTGCAGTGTCATATTTAATGACAATTTCTCTCCACGTTCCAAATCTATTTCAGATTTTGTTTGGAGAGATCTGAGAATTGCAGTCAGATACCGTACCCCAATCTGCATTTGCAGCCATTTCAGCCAATGGCTCAGCCGATGGCAGTGCAAACTGACTGGCAGCACGTATAGGCCATCCCCTTGAATAAGGCATAGGAAGCAGTGGACTGCTGAAATGTCTTCTGAGTGAAAAATTGGTGGGCAACTGGGACAGTTGATTTAAATACAAATACTTGACCTGTGTATTGCAGATGCAGTGTTCCTCTTACCTTACTGTCTCCCACTTTGTTATGACTGCATCTGCCTCCAGAGGTCAACTCTTTTTGCCTTTGTTGACAGTTACTGATGAATATATTTTCTGAGATGCTCTGGCATGCTTTATTGTAATACCATGAGCATCTGCAGCTTGCTAGCAGGTCTGTGATAAGAGATTCTTTCTGTAAAAAATACCTACTGTTGTATCCATTCCTTGCTGTCCCTTTTTGGTGGCCATCACAGCACTGTAGGTGAACAAGGAGTGAAGGAGGCTCAGTATGGACCCTCATGGGATTTTATATCACTTGAGTCTTACAGCTCCCTGGGTACTGACAGATCCACAGTCTGATCCTGGGGAAGTCTGCAGTGAGCCTGGGCTATTGGTGAGGTCTGCAGTAGGGTTACACAGGAGCTCTTGCTCTGCTTTCCTTTCCCATGCTTGTTCCAAGGAATGCGGTGGACAAAAGATGACCAGTGTGACAGCCTGGGCTCTCTTTAAGTAAAGGCCTACAATGTTGTCAAGTTCAATAAAGCATCTGTGTTTTCAAGTGTTTCTTTTTAGTAAAACACCAAACCAATTTAAAAAGCAGATACTTCTACTTCAATTTTAAGAGGGATATGACTTTTTCAGCAGTTAGTCAGGGTAACCTTAGGTTGCATGTTTTAATATAAGTACCTCTTGAGTTTAAATACAGTACTAGACATCAGCATTGCTACTGGCACTTTAAATGTCTCAGACTTTTATTGTTTTAAAATGTACAGCAGTTTATTTGTTGTTTAGAAGAACAAGCTGGGTGTTCTTGCTACAGTGTGGTTCAGCTTCAAGACATGTTGGAAAAGCAGATGAACGATATAAATGTGTAGATTCAAATGAATCATTTCTTGGCCTCATTAGTTTTATTAGCTGGTATGTGTTCATTACACTACATTTGGCAAATATTGGTTTTGCATATTTTGGCTCTTAATCAGCAAGGAACGATAATCATATCCATAGCTGATAGTCATTCTGCTGAAGAAGTATGGCTGAAGTATGAAGTACATGATGAAGTTTGAAGGCCAAACAGGAGCAAGAGGCTTCCAGAGCTTCATCTCAAACACACAACCTCAGTCCCAGGAAACACCCCACAGGTGGCAGCAGTCCTGCTGGAGTCGTTACGTGGGTCTGATAAAATTCCAGCGGGGATGCTTTTGGAATGACCTGGCACGCATTGCCAGCGCACGGAAACCTGGCTGGAGATGCAGCCGGTTGCTTTCTGTATCCTTCAGGTGGGCTTTGAGAGACTTTGCTTCAATGTCCTGCCGAAAGCTGCGGTCTGAAGTGTCTTGCAGCGTGCTGAGGCGGCAGGGCTGCGGCTGGCGGTGCCGCTCCTCTGGCTGCCAAGATCCACTGCTGAAACTATACTTTTTTATCAGGTCATGTTTGCGTCTGGCAAAGATTTGTAGACACAACATCATTAACAGCAGTGCATATTTTCACAAGATTTACCTCTTCAACACTTTTTTCCAAGTTAGTAAATCATAGCTTCTTTAATGTCCTGCTGGCTGCATGAAAAACAGGAATTTATGTAACAAGCTCTGGGCCGCAAACCTTTTCCTGTTAGGAAAATTTTTTTTTCATTGTTGGCAGTGTTAGGAGACAGCTCTGTTACTCAAAGAGCGACCTCAGATGTCCTCAGTACAATAATACCAGATTATGATATTTTTGATGACTAAGGAATAGCAGTAATTTCTTAAATATTTAACACTTCTTTTGCAGAGGAGAGGGAGTTGAGCACTAGCATGGGATTTTCACTGCCTGATGTTTTGCGTGTTCGATATGCTTATTTTGATAGTAAACAGTAAGCCTGAGCCAACTGGGTATGTTTACAAAATACAATAAAAAAATGAACTGGCGCAGGAGGTTTTTTAATCAACAGACGTGCAGAACAACTTTCTTGCGACATTGCTAAATCTGGAATTGTGTCAGCCTTTAATTCAGCTGTGGCCCTACAGTGAAAACAAAGGGCTGTCGGGGCTGGCTCCCAACCCTCCCTGGCCCTTTCAACCACAGCCACGGGCAGGTCCAGAGATGGATTTTGGGGCTCACCCTCCTGACACGGCGTTAACACTGCATTACTAAGACGTCAGGTGGTGGGGAAGGCGGATGCTTGCCTTGAGCCCTGCAAGGCACTGAGCATTCGCAAGCCTAAAGCTATGCAGAGACGAGCCCCAGAAGATATTTTTACAGGGCTACATGTGGTGAAAATAAAATTTCAAGGCCTTCCCTAATGCCCTGTCGCTAGATAGAAGATGAGTTTTTGATTGCAGGGTTAGCATAGACTGACTGCAGTGAAGAGACACAGTCCTGTGGCAATTAATTAATATCAGAAGGATTGGCTTCCTTTCAAAATTAAATGAGGAAATGCTGAAATCGTTGCTGGTGTTGATTTAACTGGGATAATCTGTTAAAGATGGTTCTTTGGATGGGAAGGAGAGCTTGGAAAGGCTTCTGAAGTTAGGCAGATGCCTTGACTCCCTGCTGTGCTGGTTGAACCACGCTCTGCCACAAGGCTGCTTTCCGCCATCTTCTGCTGTCCAGGAGTGCTTCGTGACACGTTTGGTGTGAGGCTGTGCTCCTGTGGGGGTATTCTCAGGGTACTGCTGCATATAAGTTGTTACAGTCCTGTCCAGGACTTCTGCTGAAGGTCTCCTCTTTGACCCCAGAGTAAGCTTTCCTGTTGAGCTCTGCAGATGGACAGGCCTGCTTTGGCCGATTGAGTTTCCACAGTCCCCAGTGTGCCATGGCTGTGGCAGAGTTTGAGCTTCAGCTCTGGTTGGAGGCAAGCCCCATTAGATGACTGTTTTCACCGGCCGTGGCTCCTTCTCAGGGTTGTTGCTGCTTTCCTTCTGTCAGCTGAACGTATTGAGAATGAGGCAAGATATGCATATTGGCAGTATCTTTGAGAAGCTAAGTGTGCAGAGGAGGACAAGTAGAATAGAGAAGGTGAAGGAAGACCCATTTCTGGAGATGCTCCTGTCACAGGTGGCATTCTGGGCTTGGGAAATGCAGGAGGTAATGAAAAGCTTGAGTATCCCCTGGTCAATCTTGGAACAAGATATCTTGTGTCATCAGGTATTACAAGGGTCAACATTGCTTGTTAAAATGTCGATTTTGAAAGAGAAAGATGGTTTTAAGACTGAAGTTTTAAATGCAGTTTTGTCTGTGCTATTTGCCTTCATTTCTCCCTCATGATTTCTTAGGCAATTTGTGATTTTTATATACAAAAATTAGAACTTAGTCCTCAACTGATTTTCTATATTTTTTTTTTCTCACTTAACACAAGTAATACAAGCTTCAGTAATGTTCAGTAGCAATATGCATGGGCTGGCATGTTTACGGGGTTTAGAGATGTGCATGATGAGATCCCATTATAAGGACCATAAAGCAATATCTAGCATTCCTGAACATTGCATAAAATAATAATAATAAATCTCTAAATGCAATCAGGATCAACTCATCAGAATTAAGCTGATAATGAGATCTTCGGTGGTCTTCTTTGTCTTCTGATATATTTTGTCTCTTATATGTTGGATCTGTAGTTCCTCCTGTATGTGGAATCAACTACTTCAGTACTTTCATTTAACTTTTCGTAGTGTCAGATGTGATCTAGCCAAATAGCAGACAAATTAATTTGGCAACTCTCTGCAAGTTTTAGCCACTTCTGAGTGGTGAACTGATAGAAATATTTCCAGACTGGCATGTTTTCCCATTTCACAATTACCCCTATGTTTTCTAGAAAAATGAGAGTATGTTTGCAAAAGCTAATAAAAACATGCCATAAAAAAATCATGTTTTCTTAATTTGAAAGAATTTAAACTGTGCAAGCGAGGGTATTAGAATGCTGTGGAAGTCCTGTTCATTGCAGCAGGTTTTCTTGTAAAGAGAGTTGATGTGAAAGACTTTCCTGAAATGTATGTAATGTTCAGCATGTTAAGTATCTCCTTTTGTACAGATGAATATATAACTGGGGACCACGGTTAGGAATATGGCATTCGGAAATGTAGCTGAATGAAAGGATTCAGTTCTCAAATAATTTTTCCTGAAGTGCCTCTTACACATGCAACATTATAAGACGCCTCTCTTTCAATGCCCTCAGAAATGCATCCTGTGCTCTTACACCTTATTTTGTTTTTCAGAATTCAATCCGTCACAACTTGTCTCTGCACAGCAAGTTCATCAGAGTGCAGAATGAGGGAACAGGGAAGAGTTCCTGGTGGATGCTCAATCCTGAAGGAGGAAAGAGTGGCAAGTCTCCGAGGAGGCGAGCGGCATCCATGGATAACAACAGCAAGTTTGCAAAAAGCAGAGGCAGAGCTGCCAAGAAAAAAGCATCCCTTCAGTCTGGTCAAGAGGGGAATGGCGACAGCCCTGGATCACAGTTCTCGAAGTGGCCTGCAAGCCCCAGCTCGCACAGCAACGATGACTTTGATAACTGGAGTACATTTCGACCTAGAACTAGCTCTAATGCTAGTACAATTAGTGGAAGACTTTCTCCTATTTTGCCAGAGCAAGATGATCTTGGAGACGGGGATGTGCACTCCATGGTATACCCATCATCAGCCACCAAAATGACTTCTACTCTACCCAGCCTTTCAGAGATGAGTAATTCGGAGAACATGGAAAATCTTTTGGATAACCTTAATCTTTTGTCACCTAATACGTCAATGACTGTGTCAACCCAGTCTTCATCTGCTACCCTGATGCAGCAAACACCAGGTTACTCATTTGCATCCTCGACCACAAGTATAGGTTCACCAAATCCAGACTACAGGAAATTTACGTATGCTCAAGCTAGCATGAACTCTTTGCCCCAAATTCCTATGCAGACTCTTCAAGACAGTAAATCAAGCTATGGATCGATGAGCCAATATAACTGTCCTGCAGGACTTCTGAAGGAGTTACTGACTTCTGATTCTCCTCCGCACAATGATATCTTGGCATCAGTAGACACTGGTGTTTCCCAGGCTGGTGGCAGGGCGCTGGGCCAAGGTGTGCTGATGGTCACTAACTCGGTGATGCCAGCTTATGGCAGTCAGCCACCCCACAACAAAATGATGAACCCTAATGCCCGCCCTCACCAAGGACATAACCAGCCAACACCTGCAGTTAATGGTCGTGCCTTGTCACACACAGTGAACCCCATGTCACATACTTCAGGTCTAAATCGCTTGTCAACAGTGAAGACTTCGTTACAAGTGCCTATGAGTCATCCAATGCAGATGAATGCTATGAACCCATATGCCCCTGTTAACAGTTGCAACGGCTATGGAAGGGTGGGAATCGTTTCCCTCCACCAGGAGAAGCTTCCCAGTGACTTAGATGACATGTTAATTGAACGGTTGGACTGTGACATGGAGTCAATTATTCGTAATGACCTTATGGATGGAGAAACGTTAGATTTTAACTTTGACAGTGTATTGCCTAACCAAAGTTTTCAGCACAGCGTAAAGACAACCACACACAGTTGGGTGTCAGGCTAGGATATAGTAGGAGGTAAGCTGTGCTTTTTATAATAAATCTGAAACAGAGCTTAAAGGGAAAAGAGATGTCAAATGCTTAAAATCTGGGTGATCACCCATGCTGGCATGTGAAATGCCTCTGTTATAGTCAGTGATTTTCCAGTCCATTATGAGTTTGTAAATCAGGTTTGCACTGGTGCATTAGGATTGCCATGTACTGACTTCTGTACTTCCAGTAATGTTTTGCCATTAATATTTTAAAACAAAAACTTTCTGGTAACTAACAATCAATGAAAACAATTTTTCCCCATTTAAGTTATTTTAAAGTTTGCGCATATTTTAATAGAATTAATCTTTTGGTGTGAATGTTAATTTGTTGTTGTTGTTGTTGTTTTTTTCCTAGGCTACGGTTAAATTCTCCAGACTTGTCTGACAGCAGGAACTGAGAAAAGCAGTACAAAGATGTCCTTCACCTTCCTTTTTAATTTTCTTCACAGAGCTGTGCGCATGCACTAGCTTTTTTTTGTGTCTTTTTTTTTTTCTCTTTTTCTTCCTTTCGTCAGAGTTGGCAGCAGACAGAGTATTTTCCTGTACAGGATGTTTGCCCAAGGTTTGCAGGTTATGTGCTGCTGTAGATAAGAACTGTGCCATTGGAAATTTCATTACTCTGAAGTGCCAAATTCACTACACCATATAATCACAGCAAAGACTCTTACTTACATCATGTTGTGCTTTCGGTTTTGTACAGTATGATCTGTAGAAGAAGAAATGTTTTTTAAGACTATCTGTTTTGGTCCAAGAAAAGTTTATAAACTTTTGTAAGAATACTGTGATGATCTCATGCCCTAAGTAAGTTTAACCTTCATTGATGTTACCTGTGTTCTGATGAATTGAGATAACTGTGGACTTGCCTTGCAGCAGAATGAACTGCTTTATTTTACTTAAAATTGCCACACATTTCATATGGGAACAGAACAGCCTGTTAATATGATCCTAATAAACTCACTGACTATTCACAACAAACAGTAGGTTAAATGCCATTTGATAAGTTACCTGTATTCATGTAAATTTATGCAAGAATATATCTGGATTTCATTGTCAGACTAATGACTTCATTGTTGGATTTAAGATAATTTTTGGAATACTTTCCAAGCTATTTTTCTTATAATTAAAATCTACTTTTGTTACATAGGCAACTTAAAAAAAAATAATTCTGAGATCGGGCAGCATTCATAACCTCTTCATTTTGTACAGTATTTTAACTGGATTAAGTACATGTTTTTATAAATTTCCCTAGCACTTGGGAGTGCTAATAAAGGAAAAGCTTAATAAGTATCTTGAATACAAAACATTTCTGTCCCTTTTTTTGTTGTGTGATGTATAAATATAGACAACTTTATGTTTAGGAAATATTTAATCAGTTTTATATATGCATTTTTAGAAATGTCATCTGCTTCTACTATCATTTTAACTCTGACTACCACAAAGTGTTAAGTATTCATTGTTAGGTGCTTGTACAATGCTTCTCATTTATATTTATTTCATGGAGGTCTCATAATGTTTGTACACTCAAGAGCAGGACCGTTTGGAGAAAATTAATAATTTTATTAAAATTAATGACAAAATTGCCATTTTTATCAATTAGCACTAGTTCTAGTGTTGGTGGTTCTTCTGACAAGTGGTATGTTTAAGGCAGCAGAAGTGCTGCTTTTGAATGGAAGGCTAAAATTTGTGTTGCCCCCTGTTCCAGGAGAAAAAAAAATATTACTTTTTTGAGTAAGAAAGAAAAAGTAAGTCGAAAATACAAGAACTTTAGAGAGAGCATTAATGGTAGAGGCCTCGTTCCTGTGGAAACACTTGCTCTTGTTTGAGTAGGCACATTGACCAGAACATTTTCAGGGTTGTGTCTTGGATAAGTGATTTCTGACTTTTTTTTTTTTTTTTTGCAATTAAATGATGCAATTTTCAAGGATGTGTGGAGTATGGGCCTCACCTGTCTTTCCATTGGTTGCTACACATAATTTGTGTTAGAGAAATCTTTGGAGCTGATGGGATGAACATTAACAGTTTTTGTGCTAGGGCTGGCTGTTGTGAAGCAGGGGAATAAAATTTTTTGATTTTGATTTTTGTTTTATCTATGTACCCCACAACTGGAAAATGTTCTAACTTAAACTCTTGTTCCCTGTAGTGATGGAGTATGGTGGAGAAAGAAATGGGATGTGCCAAGAAAATGAAGTTTAGCAACAAGCCATATATTTAATGATCCTGTTATGACTTTCCTAAAACTCTTAAATGTATCTGTTGATGTGCTAGCATTTAGCTCCCTGTTGGGCTTAAATCACTACTAATTACAGCTGGTCTGAATTTTTAGATATCTTATTACAGTTGTCAGCAATTCCAGAGGCTGATGTTAGGCTGTCTTGTGATATAGGATCTCCCGCAGTGTGGCAGAGGTCTTTGAACTTCTGTTGAGCAAAAGAAATGTTCATAGTGCTGAAGCCTCAATGAAGCAGCCTGCTTTTACAGCAAATCTCTCTAATAGCATCAACTTCGTCGTCTTTGAGACTCGACGGTAAATCCTGGCAATGGAACAAGAGAAGGGCTAACATATAAATTTCTGAAGACCTTTCTTTCTGCTACACATGCAAAAATGTTTGCTCCCACATGGGCACTGATATGGATAGGCCAACATAGTCACATAACTCACCTTTGTGTGCCAAGAAAGCAGCACCTAATGCTAAAACTCCATGGGGTTGCAGCTGAACATGCTACATTTAACAATATACCTCCTGTTTATTATTTACTGCTACTGTACAAGATCCTGCATACAGATATTTTCTTTATTTCCTTTTATAACTATGAAAAACATAAATGTAGCCGTTCCTGAGTTACAACAGTCTGTAGGAAGCCCCTTTTAATTACTGACAGAAAACAGTTGCAGATAATCAGACGTTTTGGGTTGTGTGGTCAAATTTATTTTCTTTTGTGTGGTGCCATTCTAATATTTTGCAATTGTCATTTTGAAATACTGTGAAGTCTGATGAAGGGCATATTGTCTGCCTTGAAAACAAACATTATGTGACCTCTAGTAATAAATCCTTTTTCAGTAAAAGTACCAAGTTTCTGGAGTAACTTAGTTTGTCAGAATTGTTGTAAATGATTGGTTTGTGAATTGTGCGGATGATCTTACCTATGCAGCCTTGTTTTTGACTTTTCTCTGGTTTGTACTGTTATTAAAAGTTTATTGTATTATAGAGCTGTTCAGATATTTTAAATATAAAGATGTATTGTTTCCATAATATAGCTATATGATATATGTTTAGGTAGTAGATGCATTAATTGGAAAGCTCTGCTTTGATAAACTGACAATTTGCCTACACTTATAAGCAAAATTCATATTGCTTATTATTGGCTTAAGTCAACAGAGCATCCCTAAGAAGAGAAGATAAAATTGGACCAATTATAAAACAGTATAAAATTTGCACTTGTTAAACCACTGGATGTATGTTAGTACTTTTTTATTTTTTTACTGATTTGAAATTCCTATTTTCATTATGAAATTGCTAGGATCCTTAATTTATGACTGATTTTAAATAAGGTATTCTCATTGTTATTATTATTTTTTTTTTGGTAATCATAATGTAAAATGCAGCATGGTTTATGCAAACAAAAAGCAAATTACTTGGCATTAAAACTGGCCTCCTTTTTGAGGGTGTTCCACAAACCAGCAATATCGTGAGAGATTGGCATGTATATACTGCTAGCTCTACTTGCGAGTGGTGTGACAGCTCTTCAACGCTTCACTGCTCTGACTTAGTCACATTGCGGAATTAAAATTCAGACGTGGATATTTTCAGAAAAGTGCCTGATGTACTTTTACAGACACACGAGAACAATCCCTGACAGTTTGTTGTATAAAGCCATAAATGTATATAAATTATGTTTAAAAGGTTTTGTGTCCTTTCTTGTATACGGAGAATGAGATTTGTACCGGGATTCTACTTGTGATTAGTAATCCTTCTGCTCCAATGTTGTTGTAATCACTTTCCTTACCACGTAATCTTTTTAATGATGATGATCCCATTTGGACAATCCTGATGGCATTAGCGATTTTATACGGAAAAATACCTCATGGTACCAAGTCTTGTGTCTGGCAAGATGATACCATATTAACAAGCAAACACTAACTGCAGAATAGTTAAACAAAATTTCCATTACTTGGTATAAAGGAATTTGTCTTGGAATTACTTCTGGAATTGGAAGTGTAGCAGGTACAGGAACCTCATAGGGCTGTATTACAAGTGTTTTATCACAACATAGAGTGCTAAAAGTAACTTGTTTACAAGTCGTTGAGACTAAACGCAAGGAGAATCCATGCCTGACTCTTAGAGCTCATGAGAGATTTTGTGTAGAGGCACTTTGTTACTGGACGCCGTGTTATACAGCCTCAGACCTTGTTGCCAGTGCTTCAACAAGCCTAGTTCAGAGAAAATTACAAAAAAAAAAAAAAAAAAAAAATCCTTTCAGAATGGGTATTTGTAAGTATAAGCTCTAATAAAATTGCTATGACATGAGATGGTAATTAGTGTATCAGAATGTTATGTAATACATTGTTAAAGAAAGAAAAAAGGGGGGGGGGGAAGGGATGACACGACACTAATGTCCATCAAACCACAGGAAAGAATTAGTCTTTTAGTACAAATTACATGTTAGATCCTAATGCTATTAAATGTGGGAGGGAGCCGGCTTTGGAGAGACACTTTTCTCTTCCCTCTGCTCATATTAAAGTTTGACGCTTCACAAAGGCCTCTTGGCCCTTTTTCCCTCCTTTTCACCTCTTGCCTTCCCCTGCCCCTCCTTCCTTCCCAAATTACGTATTTTCCCTAGAAGTAAGAGTTTCTTTGCCGAGCATTTGCTCTATGTAGTCCAACCTGCATGCTGCTGCTCCTTTTGCAGCCATGCTTTACGCTGCGGGAGTGCTGATGTGAGTGGAGAGAGCAAGAACATCTAATTTTTTTTTTTAATTAATTTATTTTTTATTTTTTTACTTTAGATTGTGTTTCAAAACAGAGCTGGAAGAAAGGAGGAGAGGCTGCCAAAACAGACAGCCAATAACACCCACGCCACAATAGTCTTGTGAGGCCCTTGCCTGCAGGTGGGGAGGGAGAGGGGTGGTGGAGAGCAGGCTTCTAATGAATTGCTGGCAAAAATGCCAGTTTGATCTTAAAGTGAGCAGAGGTAGAACTAAAAAGGGTGAAAGAATGCAAGAGTATCGTTGCACATAAACCCAGAAAGACCTTAAGATATTTTAAGAGTAATTTTCCCGTGTATTTCACATCCTTATTTTAGCTTTACCCCTTTTTCTTCAGTATACATTCTGGAGGGGTTTTTTTTTTGCATGTTGGGGAAAAACAAGAAGCTGAGGGTATCTTCACCGATGTTTTGAAAAGCCTCACTTCTGGAATGGGAGGGTAGTTAAGATCCAGAGATACTCCATCTGCGTGTTTGCGAAGCCGTTGTTGGAAAGGATGTGCATCTAATTGGTACATGAGTAGTTACTGCTGTTGGGAGAGATAGTCAAAGCTTGTCTCTTGGGAAGGGACCGGTGAGCAATTTATGCCAATCTGGCAAAGAGGGATTTGAATTTGCTGATCAAGCATAGAAACCTCAAAGCATCCTTGTGCTCTGAGTCAGTCCTGCATCAATGTAATAAACATGTTTTTGTGCAGAAACATCAGCTATTATGTCATGTCAATTGATAATCCAATTAAAAGTACAAATAGCTGTAGATGTTGCAGCCAGTTATCGTTCAGCTGGTGTGTGAAGATGGGTTTTGTGAAGATCCTGAGAAGGAAAAACTTGCATGGAGCAGTGCCTGTGGTCATGACCACTGGTGGAATTGCATGCAAATCCCTGTTCATTACCTGCTGATGTTTTTGCCTGGGGTAATGTTCTGGCATGTGCCAGAATGATAGCTAAACTGAGGAGGCAGTGGCAGCGCCCCATCCTATTTTATGTTATGTTTTTCTGCTTGCTGTTGGACCCTGGGGCACTCAGAAATTTTGCATGTTTTTTTTTGCGATTAAACTTCTTGAGTGGGTGTTTATCACTGAGATGGTGGGAAAAGGGATGAGGGCTTTGTGCAGTGCGTCTGGAGGAAGCTTCTGATGGGCACAGGGCTGCGGAGTGAAGAATCAGACAAAGAGCCTGTTCATAGCTTGGAGCCTCAACGTCTTATATCCTTGCTGTGTGCTCATCAATAGCTGCTCTTGCTATCCCTAAATGCAGAGGCCTTTACAAATGGTTGCATTTCCTTCTCAGTGCCCTAGAGTGACATTACCTGAACAGGCAACGGCACAGGGCATGCACAAGAGCTTTGCTGCATTCCCAGGGAAATACAGAGTTTGGCAAGGATATGTAAATTGTTTATGAAGTATTCAACTGCCTTCAATTTTGCTGAAGCCTGAGGATTGCAGCTGAACATGAAAAAACCATCACAGAAGTGCATGTATACGAATTGCAAAGGAGTGGGGGATGAGAATTCTTGCAAGTATTCTAAGTTCTTTCCTGGCTGACAGAACAGGGAATGTGATTGTTTTAAAGGGGAGAGGAGGCTGGATTTCTCTGGGGTGAAGGGCTCAAACCTAGCAGGAAAAGAGCTTCATTACTATTGCTTTTTGAAGTTGTGTCCAGTAGCAGCCACACACTGCACAACGTCCTGGGCCAATGTACTGCTTGGGACTTTCTGACCAGGTGAAAACAAATGATGAGTTGTGAAACCCTCTGAAAGCTGAGTCTCATCTCAGGAGTCCAAATAAGTTACCACTTCCTGCTCCTCCCTTTCTACCCCCTTCACCCCATCAAGTTAGAGCACTTGAGAGGAGTATTATTTTTTTTCCTTCCTGCCCCTGCTTAGAGCAGTTCAGCAATGCAAGACCTCAGGCCCTTCTTTCATCCACAACCTCGATGGCTGACCTGCAATGAGGAGGTTCTTTACCCTCTCCTCCTCCTCCAACCTCCTCAACAGAGCTATCAAATTAACAGCCAAATGAGCCCCAAAGCCAAGGTCGATTCACTCCACAGGTGACTCCAGGAGCCCTTTGAGGTGAGACATCTTGTCCCACCCACCACTGGCCCTCTCCCACGCTGCCTCAATGTGCTTTAACCCCTGCACTGAGCCCCCATCCGTGCAGTGGGGCTTTCACTGGAGGGCTTTCAGAGCTGGGTTTCTGCAGGCCCTCTCTGCCAGAGGAGGGCCACAAAGATGACCAAGGGGCTGGAGCACCTCTCCTACAAGGAAAGGTTGAGAGGGCTGGGGATGTTCAGCCTGGAGAAGAGAAGGCTTCAGGGTCATCTCATTGTGGCCTTTCAGTACTTAAAGGGGACTTATGGGGACTTACGAGGGGGAGTGGTTTAAAGATAAAAGAGGGGAGATTTGGATTAGAGGTTAGGAGGAAATTCTTCACTCAGAGGGTGGTGAGGCACTGGCTGGTTATATTCATCACAGTGGTCCTGTTGTGTGTGGTAAGCACAGCAAACTGAGTGCCTGTTGGTGACCAAGCAGAACAACAAGTGAATGAGGCTTATATTCACTCCAAAAATAATAAAGAATAGTAATGTTGAATATAATAGCATTAAATATGCTGGACTTCAATATAACTGCTGTGAGAGCTGTTGCTTAGATAGGACTGAGTGCTAGATAAATAAAGTAAAAAAAAAATGATGATGCCAACCTTTGGAATGGGTTCTAGCATGATCTCAGGAGCTGGGTTTGACTTCCACACAAGGTAACTTCACGGCATGTGTAATACAGAGTTGGCAGCATCATGGAGTGATGGGGGAAACGGCAGCCATGTCTCTGCTGGGGGGGGGGGGGGGGGGGGGGGGGGGGCTGTGCTTCACAAATGTGGCATGAGAACAAGGCTGATCTACATACCTGTGTGGTTTTCCAGTGTCTTCAGGAATTTCCCTCAGTGAAGTTCCTGAGAGAAATGGGATGTCATATGGGTCAGCACCTGCAACTGCTTCAGAGGGCTGGCTACCTGAGTGCAAATAGTACTTGGATTTTCCAAACAGACCAAACTACCCGTGCCTTCCTGCAACGATATGTGCTGATCAGTGAGTTTGAAAAATCAGCAGAAGCGTTTGATGACCTAAATTGCTGAGCATCATATAGGACATTGACGTGTCAGGCTCTGCCAAGAATTGTGGAAGAGTTCCAGGATATTCAGTGACTAGGTGATACAATGGCAGATACAATTAAGTGTTGATAAATGTGAAATAATGCTCAGGGAAGAAGGGAAAAGTGAGCCTAGCAGATAAGGATGCTTAAAGCTGGATGAGCTGCTACAACAGTAAGAAAGATCTTAGAGTCATTGGAAAGATATCTGGCAAGTCTCAACTCACTGTTAGCTGTGGACAAAAAGAAAAAGCATAACTGCGTGGGACAATAATAGAAAACCTCTGTTGTGCCTCTCTTTGCATGCAGAATGTGCCTGTGTCATAAATACTGCATGCCATTTGATTTTCAAAGATGGTATTGTGGGGCTACAAAGAGTCAGGAACAGAGACTAAAAAGAAAAAAAAAAGGAGTTGAGGGTGAGTACAGGTGAGTGAGGTGGTAGAGGTTTGTAAAACTGTGGAAGCTGTGGAGAAGGTGAATAAAAAAAATGATTAATCAGTATTTCTCAGGACACGGAGGCACCCAATGACATGATCAGGCAACAGGTTTAAAACAAACAAAAGGAAGTAATTTTTCACAGAGTACATAATTATATTTTGTACCTTGTAGCCACGGGATGTTGTGGAGGCCAAAAGTATAAATGGATTCAAGAAAAGGATTATATGAATTAATAGAAGATAGGTCCATCGGTGGCTGTTAAACACAATGGTCCGGATGCAGCCTCTAGCTCAGGAAGTCTCTAAACAGCCAGTTGCTGGAAGCTTGGAGCATGTACCAGGGAAGGGATTACTCAGTCCATGGCCAGTTGCTTACGCTCCTTTCACCTACGCATCCGCTGCTGGTCACTACCAGGGGCAGGATATTGGTGTAAGACCTTTGATCTGACCTGGCAAGATTGTCTTCACCTTCTTCGTTGTGCTGGGAATAGGTACAGACAAAAACAGCTGCCTGAAACTCTTCTGTGAGGAGTTTTCAAACAGCTACGTGGACTTTCTCAGGTCTCTGGCAGTGGCCACAGACTGGCTCTCTCTGCACTGGGAGACTTTTTTGATACCTTTCATGGAAAGACACCAAATGAGATTATGTTGTCACCCTACCAAGTTGTGATGTAGCAAATGCAAATTACCCAGCTAGATTTAAAAGCTTTTAGGGCGAAGGAAGAGAGAGGATAAGGGAAAAAAAAAATCTGCATTCTTCCCAAGCAATTCTATGCAGGTTGTTCTCAAGGCAAGGATAAAATCTTGTTACATATCCCAGCCTCTTCCCTACACTGATGACTAAAGCACTACTTTTTTTTGTTGTTGTTGTTGTTTTTGTACGTATGTAAGGGGTTAAAGTCATTCATTTGGGCACCTGAAAGCCTTTCAAAGGTAGCCAACAGTGATATTGGACAGTGAGCCTAGAAGAACGGGTCTGGAAGTAACGGTGTATCAGTGGTAGCAGCTTATCCTGTGATGACAGCTGAGGTCAGCCAGAAGAGAAATGTGTGTGAAATATGCAGTTTTATCTCTTTCTAAATATTTTAATGATGTAGAATGGAGTTTTTCTGGAGGAGAGAACAGCATTTTCTTGCTGGATCCATAGTTTGAACTCTTTCCTTTGCATGTTAACAGAATGACACCAAACTTGTTAACTCACTGCAACTGATTAAGGAATGCTGACCTAAAGATGCAAGGAGAGAATAAGGCTTGTTATCCTGCATATAGCTGAGACAGTCCGTTATAGGATTTCATGTGAAGAGATACTGAGTAGACATCACAACTGAGTCTTGAATGCCAGCAGCTATAAATACTGGGTGAGAGTGAATTTATGCTGTAGCTCACCAGCCAACATGCAGGAAATCACAGACTTCACTCAAGTGTTGAAAATATAATGCTAATGGACTGCCATATGCATTGCAAACGTAGCTTTCTTTCCTTAGATCTGTGTCCAAAGCTGCTTCCTCTGTGAAGCTTTGAAATGTGAAGTCTGATCAATGCTGACTCTTCTCAAAACATTCAAAAAGAATTTTTAAGAAAGCTGTCACCTCTGTATGTTCCCTTCAAGAGCAAGTGGTTATTTTCTCTAAAGTTCAACCATTAAAAGTGAATGTAGTTATCTAAAACTCCATAAATGCAACCTGTAGGTTGTTTCAATTGACTTAATATTTGGCACCTCAACTGACTGAAACCTGGACTTTTAAAATGTATTGCAAATTGAATAACAGAGAACCATGCAATTTATAAAGCACTACTTAGGCTTTTGAAGCAGATTCCTTCGCTCTTCTGTCTTTTTTTTTTGTCTCCTTGATGGTAGGTTTGGCAATGCCTTCGTGACCCTCAAAACATGTGCAATGTCACAGACTGGGCATCAAGGGCTGCTTACTATTTGTATTGCCATCTACTATCAATTAGCAACTTTTCTTTTACTTGCTTTTATTAGCAGTGTCTACAAGATGTGAAGAACTTTCCAAGCATGATAAAAATGTTCCTGTTCTGGAAAAGCTTGCAACTTTGCAAATTTGTAATAAATAATGGGTTTTCTATGACTGGTTTTGAAGGTTGCTGTGTCTCTCAAAGTTTTCTGTTTTGTCCTGAACCCTGTTTCAGCTGTGTTAGCCATTAGAAATGTGAAGATGCATTGAGGTCATTGTGAGAGGTTCAGGATGCTCTCTGCCACCCACTCAAGAAGCTGTGCAGACGCTCTGAGGCTATTCCAAATGCAAAGTGAAAAGTTTGAGCCTATTCCCACTAAATAACCTTAATGTAGACGTGATTTATATCGGTTTGTTCTTCTTCCTTTTTTCTTTTATTTTTTTCCCCATGGACAATGGTGTGGTGGTGTTCAGACAGTCATTTACTGCAGCTGTGTGGAGAAATGGTAACTTCTACCAAGCAGAATTATGACTTCTTGTAAGAGCCTCTGGCCACATAAAGGGGCCTGGTGACGCAGCTGGCCGTGACAGCCCCCTTATTCACCACGTTTCTGGGCATCTTCACAATTCGACTGAGGAAGGCCTCATAATTCTCCACTGTAGGAGGCATTCGCATACCAACCTCCCAGTTGTGTTTTGTGCATTAGTTAACTGAGTGATGATACAAAGCTGTTTCAGGCAGCCAAGGAGATGAAGCCCAGCTGGTAGACCTGCCGGTGCGGGGTCTCAGGCAGGCAGCTCTCCTCTCTCCATGTCTCTGACGCTGCCGTGCTAATTGCTGGAATGTGACCACAGGGCAAGGGCAGAGCACGAACCTTGGCAAACGAAGGCTTGCCCAGCTCACTGCCACAGCCTTGGCCACCCCCGGCGCCAAGGGCTGCTCCAATTTTGTAAGCTGCCCCTCCAGCGCAAGCGCTCAGGAGCTGCCCAGTGAGAGACCTGACCCTCAGCACAAAGTCCTCGATTTTGTTTTCGTCCTAACGATTTAACTCACCCAGTTGGAAAGCACTCATCAAAGGCTGTAGGTTGGATGGTCCTTGATTCTGAGTGTTCAGGTTTTGGTGGGGCAGATATTATAAATTGTGCTCAGCGTCTGTGAGAGCAGCCTGCAACTTCAGGTTCCAGTCCCACTGAAGTTACAGGCTGCTCTGGGAGTATAGTAGCCAAATTTTCTTGGGGTGATCTCTGTTGAAAAAAACCCGACCCATTTCTCTCATTTTTCATGGTGTTTTAAGTTCTAGAAGTGTTTAGTTCAAGATGCATTTACTGTGTTTTAAAATTATTTGCTTATTGCTCAGGTGGAATGGATTCTGTTATATTGATAGGAACAGGTCTAATGAAAAGGCAGGGATTTTTCACTTATTTTTCTCAAAATGAGAAAAAAGAATCTCTCTGATCAGTGAATTTAAATTAAAAAAATCTGTATTCATTCAAGCTCTTTTGGGTTACAGACAATTCTGAAACATACTTTAGCTGTGTATTTGAACAAAGTACACCTCGTTATTAGGTATATCGAGATAAATGGTCAACTTACTTTTAGCATGACACAAGCAGAAATGAATCCATCAGTAATGTGGAGCAGAGATACGAACATAGTCCTTGACAGATGATGGAAATCAAGAGGTGCTAGGCTTTTGGACACCTGGTTTAATTCATGTTCCTATGATCCTTCCCTTTTTGGGGAGTTTTGCAACACTACTTTTCAACATCATATATGGCAGAATGAGGCCCCACTGGGGTGCGTGTTGGAAAAATCTACTCCAGAAAATCATTTATGACTTGCAGCCTTTATGGTCTTTGTTGCAAAAAGGGAAACAGGGTGGGAAAGGGAAAACAAATAAATTGATTGAGTAGCTCGCTGGCAACAAGTGTTACGATCCAAAACTTTTTTATTTGTATTTGGTATGTGTAGAAAAGAGAAGCTAAAGGGAAGGAAGACTGTAAGGGCAAGAGTTGTAGAAAGGAATAGAAGTAAATTAAATGGGGTTAGGAAGGTGCAGACTTGGAGGGAGGAGGATAGGGCAAGCTGCTGGTCAATGCAGAGCAGAGCAAGCTGAGAAGAGGTACCAGGCGTTCACCCAGTGGCTGGGCAAGATGTCCCCGGTCTGAGAGCTACTGTGGTGCAGAAAGCCAGCAAAAATTTCTGGTGCAGCATGCTCTCGAACACAAGTCCAAGCAAAACAGCTTCTGAGGCAGTCACTCCCATGTGGTGGTGTACAGTCGTAATGCCAAAACTTATAATGCACCCAAAGCAATGAGCTTGATACATGCATTTGTCGCTGTACATGTGACTGTATAATATTAATGAGTGTGTTAACAGTCCTGTATAAATGCATAGTCTAGACTAAGCATGGTGAGTGTTTGGTCACCAGGCTGCTGGGAAACCAGGAATCCCAGCTCCTGGAAGAGTCCTTAATAGTGTTTGTGTGGTTAATCAGGTGTGAACCTTTCCAATGAGGTGTGCACCAGGCAAGTGACCACCTTTTTAGTTGCTGGAAGAATCTGACACCGGGTATGGACATTCACAATGTGAGAGTGGGAGAGTGGTACCAGTGGAGTGATTCAGTCAAAAAATAACTCACCAGGGAAGAGGGCCTGAGCATTACTGAGTTGGAGAAGAGCAGCTAAGGCTTAGTGATGGAACTGTGCTAGGTCAGCATTTCCTCTAGAGCAAGGCACAGGGAAACCCAGGCATTACTACCCAGTCTACAGGATAGGTGCTGAGACTTACACTGTGACCTACATGTATTTATGACTGTGCTTGTGAATGTAAGTGAAAAAGAGCACTGGCTGAACAAGGAAGCTTTCACACTTTTAAGAGCCCATAAGGACTATGGTTTAAATATTACTTCACCCATGCCCTCCACATTTTTTCGTCTGCAAATTTATGTCCATTTGATCAAGAGTACTCCAACCAGTGCTTCTGGTGTAGCAGCTTTGGAGTAATTTGCTCTTTTTTTTTTTTTTTTTTTTTTTTTTTTTCCTCCTACCAACCTATTTCAGTTGAGAGTGAAATGGCTGGAAGCTAAACAAATGCTGAATCTGAGCCCTTAAAACTGGAAGACATTCGTGGATTTAGCAGCTTAAATTTTCCAAGAAACTTCTTTCTGATTTGGGGGTCTGAACTTACTCTTGGCATGGAGACTCCCTGGTGCTTGTTCTTCCAACGCTGCTTTGAAAAGTTCAGCCCTGTTTATGGTGCTGGCCATCACATTCCCATTTATTTCAGAGAGTTCATGGCAGTTGACATGCCCTCACACCCCCACACACTCTATGAGGCCTCTGGTTCACAATTTAACCCCCTAGAGAAATTAGGAGAAACAAAGACGTACATACTTTGCTATG
Source organism: Oxyura jamaicensis (assembly GCF_011077185.1). Taxonomy (NCBI): domain Eukaryota; kingdom Metazoa; phylum Chordata; class Aves; order Anseriformes; family Anatidae; genus Oxyura; species Oxyura jamaicensis. The sequence goes on from NC_048893.1 coordinate 177,707,963, forward strand.
TAGAAGGTTTTCTAGGAGGCACTTTACTTTCAGAATTGGATGGAGCCATGCAAAATAAGACTATCTGTATGGAGCCCAATGCTCAGATTTACCCCCAGCTCTTCATAATTCTTTTGGAGATAAAAGCCTCCAAAAAAAGAGAAGACTAAGGCTTTTTCCTCCTCAGGTTCCTTCTCCAGGAGTACAACCAGGTGTAGCAAGCTGCTGTTTCCAGTCTAATGACCTGTTCAAACATGACTTTGTGATAAGGCATGAGCATGCCCATAACACATGATACTTGGAATAGGTCACTGTTGGGATGTTTTGCTGTGCTTTTATTAAACTGGCTGATGTCCTCAGTTTGAACTGTCTGGTTCTAGCAATAAAACTCAGCAGCTGTGAAGTCTATCAGGTGCTTAGGGACCTTTGGGCATAGGTTAAGCCCAATGTCTTTAGGTCTGAGATGTTCAGCTTTGGAGACTTTATGCTATAAAACTGCATTTGTTGGAAAATTTAATCTGCTAAATCCACAAATGTGTTCCAGTTTTAAGGGCTCACATTCAGCATTTGTTTAGCTTCTAGCCAGCTCACTCTCAGCCTAAATGGGATGTTAAAAGAAAAAAATAGTATAAATGACTCCAGAGTTCCTACAGTGTCCCCAGGGCCATGGGTGTTCCTACCTGTTTCACAGAAGGTTTTAGGAGCTTAATTAATGAAAGATTCTAAATGTTTTGAGTTCTTCAGATGAAAGTACATGTATATTCCTGTATGTTGTTCCTACAGAGGCCACTTCCTTAGACTAGAGCTTCCCTCTCTTCTTTGTGCACAGAGTAGAGAAGAGGTTGGTGTGGTACAAGCACCTTGCACAGAAGAAATGAAGGAGCCTTTGGCCAGTCCCCAATATTTCCAAGGGACAGAGATGATAAATGCAGCAGGTGTTTGAGCTAACTTGCAGTTTTGAAAAAACACAGGTGGAAAAAATGCCTGAAAACTCCTTGGCTTGCAATACATTATTTTGTCACCTGGCAATATAGAAAGTGACCAGACATCCTCTGTTCCAAGCAATTTTTCTTAGTAACACTATCCTCTCCCTGTGGCGGCTCAAACATTTGTTAGTGGATTTGTCTCTTGGTCGGCAGCTGTTCTTATTTGGTATAACAGTGACACAATGAATCTGAGCTACACGCTGCACTGAAAAGCAGATTTCATTTGGTACTTTGAAACTAGTCATGTCACTTTTTTTTTTTTTTTTTCCATTTCTTTTCTTTTTATTTTTTTTACCCCATTGTTTTATTATCTTTGTTCCTTGGGCTGCTGAGACAGTGAGAGTCCCAGTGCCAAGCTAGCTTGGACAGGTTGAGCTGATGTTTTGCCTCTTGGTCACACATGGAGCTGTAATAGCCCTTGGCTGGGTTTCAGAAGGCAAAGGTGTGCAATTCCGTGGCAGCTCCACCCCAGCCAGAGATGAGGGAATTATTCTCCCTAATTTACAGCAGTGAGAGCAAGTGTTCCCTCCCACAAAGTTGCAACACCAGAAGTGAACTGGCCTAGCTAATTCCTGCTTTCCATCTGGCCTCTGCCTTATGCTGAGGTGGAAACAAGCAGACAAACAAATAACTGGTGTGAGTGTTGTTATTGGAGATGCTAGACTGGACTTTATAAGTATCTTCTTTAACAAACTCAGTTTTTGCCAGGAACATGGACAAATCAAGAAGAAATGATAGAAAGACTTTAAGTCTAGTTGCTGACATAGACAGTGATTGCAAAAGAATTTGAACAGTCTTTTATTTCTGATGTGTTTCTGCTGTAGTTATGCCTCTCTGGGTTGAGGAAAATGGTCACCACTTCGAGGGGGGCCAATAAACAGTATCCACAAACCTCACTTTTTTTTTTTTTTTTTTTTTTTTTCTTGTTCTGCGTATTAGAGAACTGGTACTTGAACACTGTAAATGTCTAGGTGGAAACTGCTACTCTTCTGAAGCAAGGATTGGCTTGATGAAGGAAGACACCAACAGCATAGATCCGAGTATACTGGAGTGTACAGACATTTCTAGCTTGTTCATTACTGATCAAGATTCAGACATAAATGTGAAAACTGAGTGTGTGTGTGTATATTAAATGCATGTGTTTATGCATGTGTATAGAGGCACACAGTGTTCATTTAAATCTGCATAGCATAGACACTATTTCATTCCAATAGGCAGTGAACAAAGGTTGATGGTGTAAATAAAGTGAATCTCTCATGTGAAGAATTCAAGCTGCCTTGCATGAAATTTAGCTAAGAGGGGACTGATGGAAGGCCAGAAGGAAGCACCACAGCAGTGCTGTCTGTCCACCTGCACAGTGCAGCCATGGGACTTGTCAAAACAGCAGTACACCTTCTAAACCCAATTTAGATGCTGTTGCTGAAGGAAAATCTACTCTGCCCCTTGGTATGTTGTCCCAGTGCTTAATAGTTGCCAAAGCTGAATCTGATTTCCTTCAGGCTATGTGGGTTTTCTTCCTCCCCGCTTCAAATGTCTACAACATGGATATCTAGATCCAAGCTTGTTTCCCTTCCAGATTCTGTATCTGGTCAATGAAGAGATATAAGCACTTTTGAGGTATAATATATTTCATCCTAAGTTAGACCTACACCCCTCAAATGGGGGTAGATGAACTGCATACTTTAAGATAGACCTACACCCCTCAAATGGGGGTAGATGAACTGCATACTTTAAGACCATATGTTGGTCTGTTGACTATAAAGGGAATCTGAAATGACCAACATTGATGTAGATGCTAGACCACTTGGCTAATTTCTGCATTCAACCCTTGTCCTAATATTTTCTGATAGAGTGGATAAAATTCTGTTCCCTGGTAAATACTGTGGTTTTCTCAGTCTTCTATGAGGAATGATTTGGAGTGATTGACAGGATTCTTCATAAGGCACGTTTTTTAAGCTCTTCATTCATTCTTGGAGTTCTTCTCTGATTTCCAGTGATCCCCTTGACATAAGAGCTCAGTACACTGAATCAGCAGCAGTCACATAGTTCCTAGCACAGATGTAGTACTGGCCTGTACATACATCCAATGTGTACATTTGTTTTTTTGCCTAAGTGTATTACTGCAAGCTTGCATCATCTCTCAGAGTCACAGGTACCTGAGGGGTCTCTCTGCCTATGGAGCATGCCTTAAGACAGTTGCTCAATGGTTATTGACATTGACATTTTGACATTACCAGTTTTGATGAAACTTATCATGCATTTTATTGATTTTATCATGCATTTTATTTTTTTCTTTATCTTTTGTCTTCCTGGTCCAACTGCTAGTGCCCAGCAAAATACCTTATATGGTATATACCTTATATACCTTGTATTTCACTGGCACATCTTATTTCCAAGCTGCAATTTGATGTCTTCTCTTACACTGGGGAAGATGATATGATGCTGATGTGCATGCTGGTGGTAGCCCACCTTCTTCAGCTCCTTTGAACACTGCCCTTTCACTCTGTGGCACGATCACCTGGGACCTAGGAATGAGCTCTGAACAGCAATGAACTGTGTGCCTTAGCTCTTTGCAGCCTGTAGACCTCTGCAAAACAGGTCTAATTACCACAAAACAGTCACTTAGAGGCACTGAAAGGCATTGCAGTTTGCTGTAAAAAAGGGTGTGGACCAAGATATACTGCTAGATTTTTTGGAGGCGTAATTAAGAGGCCATCTACAATGTAAACAGTACCAAACAGGTAGGCAGAGTCACTGCCAGAAGCTAAGCAGTGAAAGCCAACTTAGCTTATGTTAGCCCACTGACTACATTAGCTTATTGTCCTGAAGTTAAATCCTTTGCAAAGGATTTAATGATGTTGTGTATATTGGATTTTTAGTTGTGCCTTTGGGTTATAAGGGTGTATCAGGCTAAAAAGATTTCAGAAACAAAGGAAGAAACCTGTAGACCTGTCTGACTGGTTGATCTTGGAGGCAGCACAGCTATCTAAATGAAAAATATCCTTCTAAGGATATTTTATGATGGAAATGGAGTTGTTTAGTGGGAGGAAATGGATATTATCCGGTGGAAGCTATTGCCAAGGTCCTTCCATTATTCACAGAATCAACATATTCCTTGCTCTAGGGAGAGGTACTCCACCAAACAGGGTTATAATCCAGGAGTTATTTCTCTGGGAACAATAGGAAACTCAAAAATGTCGTGAAACCTGCAGAGGGGATGGGATATTTGCTCTCCAGGATAGTTGTTTGTGAGCAAGTTGGGTGCTCTTCGTGGGAGGCACCAGGCGTGTCTCTGCTAGCAGGATCCAAAGCACATGTCACCCTGCACACCTACGCAGCTGGGTGCTCTTGCCAGATGGGCACTGCAAATCTGGAGGAAGCCTCTGATACTGTGCCTGTGCTGTGTGTGTGAATCTGGTGGGCCATGTCCACCTGATTTTGCCCTGTTTGGGCTAGCAGGGGGAGCCTTCTGCTCCGGCATAAGGGCTCTCACCACCCAGATCACTTCTGGCTTACTACATCATGATGCACAGTGTCAATTGCCACATTGGCCTCCCAAGACAGCAAACTTAGCTCTGATGGAAAGAGGATGACAAAAAGCAAACCAGACAATGAAAAGAGCCATTCAGAGGCTCCAAGAGCATATCCATGTCTGACAGATAATACTTTGAAAGCCTTCATTCACTTGAGGAACGTTTTATGACTAGCTTGCTGCTGATTTTCAAACCAGGTAGTAATGGTGCATGATAGTAGAGACAAAATGGAAAAAAAAAAAAAAAAACACCCTTAAAACACACAAACCCTTTAGAAACTGAAGGGTTGCTGGTGCACTTGTGTCTCTGCTGTGAATTTGATGTCTGCCTGTAGATCAGAACAGGAAGCAAGGCTTTGAGAGCTTTTGTCAGAAAACCTCAAAGCTTTTGATGGTATTATAAATGTCAACTATATTTTAAAAAGGAGGAAAGTACCGGACTCTGTTCTGTGCAAGACAAAAGGGACTTTATAATATTACAGGAAGCTGCATGTGAGACTTGCAAAGAAGTTAAGGTCTGTGGTATTAATGCACAGTAATAACTGAGCTCTCAATACATTCAATTTATCCCTCTTTTGGTATATTCCCAGGCACATGCAGTATCACACTGATTGAACTGTGAAGTGTAGACTTGTCATTTAAGAGGCACTTAAAGAGAATTTTCCTCCAGGTTATGGTCCTCTTAAGTGAAAAGGTTAAAATAAAACAATCAAAACCAAGACTGTACATCAGATAAGTTGGTCATTAAAGAGCATTTTCTTTACCTGCTGGTCATGAAAAAATGAGAAATGATGACGTTACGAGGTCTGAGAGTGGGAAGGTAGATTATTTCTGGACCCTATATGAAGGGTGAGCTGGTAATTGTTCGTATTTCAAAGACATTTGAAGTAATCATGGAAGTAAAAATTTCTGTCTTGGACCTGGATATGTGCTGAACATAAAGAGCTAAGATTACAATATGTTTAGACATACTGTAGGAAGCTCAGAATAAGAAGTGACCCTGAAAATACTTCAGCAATCTTCCACTCCTTTGCTGCTGGCCTTGTACCAAACATCTACGATTCCGTCTTGGCTGAACTGAAGCAGAACCTATTATAATCCACCCAAGAGTAAATTGTCTGCAGATAATTGGACAGCGGAGAAACTGAATTATAAAGTACAAATGTATCCATGGGAGAATATAAAAAACACATTAAGGAGTCCTGAAAGAGTGTCCTATCTACCTTATTTGGCAGCCTTTTAAGAGAGTTCTTTGTTCTTCATTTCTTACCATAGATTGTTGTGGGGAAGATTTCTGAGCTGATAATATACATGGCTCAAAAGCACTATGTTAAGCCTTTCAGAGAATTTTTCTCTTTTATACCAGTAGGGCAATATTGACTCTGTGTAAAAATGGATATATGTAATTAACAAAACAAAACAAAAAAAAAGTTGTCTTTGTAAGCTGAGAGAGAGGATAACAAACGGCATGGACTATCAGTGCACACTGGGGCTATTTCTAGGCTTTGTTTTGTTGCTGTGAAATATTTATCCAGTCTAATGAGTAGAAGGGAGAGAAGGTATCCTGGAAGCTTAAGGAACTTCTTGTAATTTCTGTAACTTATGGGCTCAAGAAGAACCCCCCATTTGTCACCTTTCTGAAGTATTATCCTTTCCTACTAGCCTTGCTGAAACATGCCAAATCTCTCAGACTAATAAATTAGAGATTTGTAGAGGTGGTGAGGATAAAATTTCCTGAATGACTGGTGAGCACAAGGCTGAGCTGTCACTTACAGCTGCTTTGTGCTTCCTCCGCAGGAATAAATGATAGGCTGCAGCCTGGCTTGGGAGCCCCATTACTATTTTTCCAACTATAAAGACCAGTTTTTGCCATTGTCTTTTTTTTTCTGGTCACATCCTTCTTTGGAAGAGAGTTGTTACCTTGGTGGATTCAGTTACCTGCTCTGCCCTGCTCCTTGAGTACTTGTCTGTCCATCCCTTTTGGACAGACACAATGCCCAAAAGGGAACTTACCAGCCTTTTCTGACAACTCTCTAAAAGTTTGCGTGTCTCTGCCTGTTGAATCTCTGCCTGAATTTAAAGTAGGAATCTTCCCAGGTATAGCCCAAGGTCTGCTGCAGCCAGTAGCAAGCCTTGCTTGCAACGTGGGTCCTTTCCTGCAGCCAACTGAAGCACGTGCATGACAGGCCAGGGCCCAGGGATCAGACATGGACATACCAGAGGGAGATGCCTGCAAGTTGGTGAGGACAGGACTTTGCAAGAGTAACAGCTGAAGGGCAAGTTTAGATTGGTGCAAATTCAAACTCATTTACCAGCTGGTATCATTGTGTGCTTGTGTGCAAGGGTACATGTATGTGCTTCTCTAACTGTGTCTTTTGCTGCTAGAGAATGAAGAGGAGAGAGTCAAAAAAAAAAAAAAAGTGCATAATTTTCAGGAACTATTTTGAAGTGTTATAAAACTAACGTTCTTGTAAGTCCAGGAAGTTAAACTTCACAGAGATATTTTGATAATTTACGTTTGCGTCTTGAGATTTATCATGTCAGAGACTTGCACTTGCTCAGTATTACTTTACTAACTGTGCTGAATCTCAATATCTTTACATTTTATTAGTCAGATCAAATTCCTGGTGCCTTGAGTAGAATTTATGTAGGCAAAGAATGAGGAAGATTTAAGTCTTGGTAATCATTATTATTTCAGCTCTGCTTTCATGTCTTCAGAGGTCATAGAAATCATCCCTTGTTGCAGATATTATTTTTCACATACTAAAAGGAAAGATTAGAGTAGCTTTTTTTTTTTTTTTTTTTTTTTTTTTTGTCCTGGACTTAGTGAAAGACTTTCAGGAAGTATATTTCCCTTTCTCGAAACAAAAATATGGAGTGATTGAAATGCAGGGAATCATTTTCATATTGTTCATTTCCCACTGTAGCTCAAACGGGTCACACTTCGGAGCTTCCCAGATCACAGAGGTTTTGATAACGTTAAAGATATGCTCAAGATCCAGTCATTCTTGAGTTAAAAGGATGCAAAGTGTCTCGCAAACATGGCATTTCCATAGGAGATTTGAATTGGTTTGCTTTTGTAGTGCTGTTGCAAAACAGGCACACAGAACCCCCTCACAAGCAAAACAGAGGCATCAAAAAGACAATATACCTTCCTTCCTGAGGCAGATATTTCAGGAGTTGGGGAAACACAGTTTCCTGTGTTCTCACACAGATTTAGATAATGAAACTCTTGGCTGGTTCAGGAAGAATGAAGCACTACACGGTTGCTTGAAAATAGTGCTATGTTATTGTACAACGTGCCGCAGCATTAAACTGCCAGCTGTAGTGAAACCTTCTGTGTACATGTCCTAGAAAACAATACTAACCCTTAGCCTGGGGATGATGTTTCCACGGTGTACTCAGGCTGGGATGGGAGGTGCTGGAGAAGAGTGGCAGACAGGAAATAAAAACCAAAACCATGTACCATAATGAGCAATAAAAAGGTTAGAAATGGCCAGTTCATTTATATTCTTTTAAGGATGTGATTGTAGGTGGGGCTGGTAGCTTTAATTATTATTAAAGTCATGTGATACCTGGCAGTTCCAGGCTGTTTTTAATTATTACTCACGTCCTCAAAGCTCAACGATGTGGGCTGAAATTTTCAATGCAGTGTGCCTGCTGCCATCAGGTAACTATAATAAGAAATTGAGACCAAAATTGAGACCAAGATTTTTTTTTTTTTTTTTTTTTCCAAAGACAGTTCAAGATAAATTCAAGATTTTTTAAAACTTTACTAACATCTTAGTGATTTTTGAATGCTCTCATTTCCATCCTTCCCTGTGCTTTGTAACAGAGATTCAAAATGCAATAGGAAATTGTTGGTTTTCTATCAGAGGTGTTTTTTTCCATCTTTCCATCCCTGTGAAAAATCTCTTCAGGCTTGATCATGTTATAAGCCACTTGGAATGTGCATTTTCCCCAAATTTGATGAAGAAACTTGCAGGACTTTTTAGAGTTCAGATCTCCTGAGCATATATCCCTCACTGTCCCTGGCCATCTTCCAGCCCTGGCAACATCTAATGTGCGTGCTCCATCCCTGCAAAGCATCTGCATCTATAACGGGTTGGAAAGAATCTACCATAGCTGTGTCTTGAACTGCTGTGGGCTGAGCTGGGAACAGCAGCTGGAAGTGAGAATGGAAAGGAGAACTGCTTTCCTGTTCATGGTCTTTTCCTGGCACCCCAGCAGCAGGGAGGAGACAGCTTTCTTGTCTGAATGTGAAGGGGTAAAATAAGGACCTCAGCAGGTACAGGTGATGAGGGGAGATTCAGTGTTGGGAGGCTGAATGGGGGAAATTCAGTTTAGGAGGATGAGGGAATTAGCAAAGAGATGGGTGGGTAGGAAGGCAGTAGGGGTCAAATATGTGGCTGAAGAAAAGGGGAGACTGGGACTGATGACCAAGGAGAACTGGAACTAGTGAAGGGGGGGCAGATGGTCTGGAGTACAGACTAGGGCCATTGGGATACAGAGGCATAAACTGGGTAGAGGAGCATGATGTAGATTGAGTCAATAGTACATAAGACAGGCTGGGAAAGAGACATTTTTGAAGAGTTTGGAGGAAATTAACCAGTGTATTCACCCTCCCATTCAAAATCAGCTCTCCTGCTACTGGCAGGTCATTTCTGTGCTATCCAGTCTGCATTGTTTCCACTCTTTCACCGCTCTGTTAAACTGGCCTTATACCGTTCAGAAGGAAGAAAAGTTCTACACAATTTCAGACTTTATAAACCTTGAGTTCTAAATAATACTGATATCACCTGAAAGCTCATGGTGTGCAACTCTCTACCCAGCATATACCATTCTGTACAGAGAGATGTGTCCTTTTCCGAATTTCTTTCCATCCAGAAGCAAGATGAAACGAGAGGCTGCCCAAGGAGGTCGTGGAGTCTCCTTCTCTGGAGATATTCAAGACCCATCTGGAAACCTACCTGGGCAATTTTCTCTAGGGATTCTGCTTTGGCAGGGGCGTTGGACCCAATGACCTCTTGAGGTCCCTTCCAACCCCTACAATTCTGTGATTCTGTGAGAGACTAATGCAATGAAAAGGATGAGGAAAGTACATACAGCAGTGGCTACACACATGGTGGTGGAAGACACTGCATACACTAAATATGCAACTGCAGAAACAACAGAGAACTCACAGGATGACCATGAGTCTTGATGGTTGAGGTCCATTTGGCCCCAGTGTGATAGAAATGTTCAGTGTCCAATGTTTGATGGATTCTTCCTGCTGTGAATGAGGGCAACAGCAAGGACCTTTCATCTTCAGATAGGAGCCTGACCTGGAAATGTTAGCTCCTTCTCAGGCTCCTGATGAAAGGGTCACTATTCAAAATAGCCATCACTTTCCCAAAGCACGTGAGAACATGGAGAACCATAATGACACTTGCTAATATGGATTTGGCAATAAGACCTCAAAATGTGCCAAGAGAAATTTTGCCTCAGATTTGCCAAAAGAGGCTGTGGATGCCCCATCCCTGGAGGTGTTCAAGACCAGGTTAGATGAGGCCCCGGGCAACCTGATACCATTTCTGATCTAGTGAGTAGCATCTCTGCCTATGGCAAAGAGGTTGGAACTAGATGATCTTTGAGGTCCCATCAAACCTAAGCCATTCTCTGATTCATTCTATGTAACACCTGAGAGCTTCTCAGTGCTGGATGACATTTTTGCAGTACTTTGGGAAAACCGCTGAAAAGATAAGCTCTGACTGGAAAGGAGTTCCTAGACCTCTTGAAATATTTCCATTACTATTGATATATCTCTGTTAGAGAAATGGGTATTTTTGTCTTCCGCTTGATTCATGTCAGAGCCTTGCTGGAAAGAACACAACACAACTGTTATCAAGAGGCTTGAGTTCATATTCGGTTGGAAAATTTGGTGTACGTGGTGCTGAACAGTGCTGAACAAGCATGGCATCAGTGGCATTGCATGTCAGCATTGCCCACTGCCTCTCAGCATCAGGCCTGGGACAGCTTTTGGGTAAACTTTGTCTTGTCTTTGAGAGCATGACCATGTCATGTTTCTACTTGAATAGAAACAAGATATTGCTGAAAAAGTTACTGAACTTTAGTCAGTGGCAAAAGCATGGAACTTTTAGGCAATGGTAATCAAAAGATTGCCTCAACAAACTTGGTGAAGTACAGACAGGTAAGGTAAGACTGCACCAGTAATTTACTGGTGGGAACATGAGCCTATGGGGGTTGAAGTACATCTAATTGTAATGGGGGCTTCTGTCAGCTAACTCTGCTGTAGAATGATGGTCCCTGTTTCAATTTTGTTCTCCCATTTCCTTTTTCTTGGTTCAACAGAATTAGAACTGATGTGTAAAGTGCTTATATTACTAGGAACAACAGTAGGAAACCCTTTGTTAACCTTAATTTCCCATCTAATATTTCTCTGCAGCGTCAGCCAGTCTCCAAGGAGATAGGGTTGTTGACAATAACTCCAAATTGCTATGTAACTGTCAGATTGTGCAGCTTCTAAAGAGCAATTTGTTAATTTTACCCTTGCTCTTTTTTTTTTTTTTTTTTTTTTTTTCCATTTTCCCAAGAGATCATACAATATCCAGAACTTTTCATCTCTTGAATGTTAAGTGAATGAATTACCTGATTTTCCTACCAAAGAAACAGTATAATTCTATTTCTATCAAGGGTTAAATCCAGCAAGTTGCTGAGATCTTACTATAAAGCACAGAGTGTCCTGCACTTTCTAGGAAGTCAAGAGAAGGTGAGAGCACCTAGTATCATAGGAGTTACACAGTCTGGTGCAGGATCTGGAATTTGTATTTTAAGATAAGTCTGTAGCACTGCAGATGAAATCCTAAGGCATACAGAAACTCCGCTTGCCAGCTAGAAAACCTGAAGGCATCCAGCATAGTACGAGGTCCCATTTCTGGACTGTATGGAGGTGGTTATTTGAGTCCATGTTGGAACGTACCCAGCAGAAACATGGGTATCTCATGTTTTTGAAACTCTCTTGCTAATTACAACACCCCAAAGTGTTTACTCAGTTTTGTTGTTTTACACAGTCCTATTGATGAAAGAACCTTGGCATTTCATGAAGAAGCAATTTCATATTCTCAGGATGTGTTCAACTCAGTAAAACAGTGAGTTTTTGAAATGTATTTGGTCCGACAACTGTAATCTTCCAACAGAGCCTGTGTGGTTTCCTCTCACCACCTTTCTTTCTTACCTATGGTCCCTGCTTTCCAAGGCTATTGGTGTGACTCTCACTCTCCCGGCAGGAGGAAGTGTGAAACTCTCAGATGCGTTTTTCATTTGGGAATGGTAACAAGGTGGTCAGCTCAGCTAGTTTTATGCATTGCTGAGACATGAAAGCAAAGCACAGACCCAAAATAAGAGCGTGTCTTACCTCTGTGGCAAAATGAAGAGCTCTTCTACCTATTGGAAAAGTGGTAGGTGAAACAGAAGAAAAGCATGAGTCCATATTGTCATTCGAGCTCCATCCAACTCCTTGAAAAGAATGTAGCTTCACAGGCGTTACATTTTATGTGTATGAAAACACAGGCAGGTTAACATTTAGATCTTTTAGCTGCTTTTAGCCATTAAGTAGATTTATGAAGGTTGGAACTTTCAAACATGGGTTTGGAACATCAACATACTCTTGGAAAGGAAAAATAATATGTATAAGAACATGAAAAGAGAATGATGCAAAGTAAGGAGCAAAACAAGGTCAATTTTTTTTCCTTTCCTTCATTTCTGAAGAAAAAAAAAAAAAAGAAAAAAGAGTGAGGCAATTCATAGAAACAGTGACTCAGAGCAGTAATGATTAGTGAAAGAAATAATTAGTTTATGATTAGCCTTTTTTCCTGTGTGTTCTCATGTTTGGGTAAAGCATATTGTTCTTACAAATGTTGAGCGGACATTTATCACATCCTCTGTCATAATTATTAGTGACAAGTCAAGTCTCAATGAAAACAAATGGAAGAAGTAAATGTTTATCTCACTGTGAATTCTTTCTGATAATGTCTCGTGAAATTCTTTCCATCTTGTATTTGCTGGGAACTGAAAGAGAATTTTTGGCTCTGGGACATACAGGGTGTATTACTATCTTTAATTGAAAAGGGCATCCCCTTTAACTCTTCCAACTGTAAAAAGAAAATAATAAAAATGGCCAGCTTTATTCCTGGGAACTTTGTACCTCTATTGTTTTCACACATTTTTCAGATGAATTGTACTTAGTTGAATAGTACCAGGCATCCATTTAGTGCCTGCCCTGCTCATAAACACCCAAAAGTGTTTCCAAGTTTCATACTTGGAGAGTTAAAGCTGAAAGAGTTTCCTCCCCCTGTGAACTGGTTTTCCAGAAGAGGAAAACAAAGAGAGGATCTAAGATTCCCTCTGATCGTGAGGTACCAAGGTTTTGAAGAGTACTCCAGTGTCTTAAAAAGTGAGAACAGATGAAGCCTCTGGTGTTACTGGGCATTCACAACCTTTTTTAATAGTGGAGCGTTGGTGCTGGGAGTTGTATTGTGTATCAGTGGAGGAAGGAAACAAACCTGTTCAACAGAGAACTGGTTTAATGCTATTACTGTGTGTTTGCTCCCAGAGACTAGACCGGGATAAGACAAAGAGGGTTTAAAGGTTGGGGAACATTCAGAAGTGCTCTGTGATGGTCACTCCTTTTGACCTCTGTGGTAAAACAAAACAAAACAAAACAAAACAAAACAACAACAAAAAAAAACACATGGATTTCAGAGGTACCTTTGTCCTGAGGGCAATTGTAATTGTTCAGGAAAGTTATCCTAGGAAATATCGAGCAGTCTTCATTTCTGAAGTCAGCTGGCCCTGCGGCAACCAGGATATCACAGCAAAAGACTCCAAAGTTGCATGAAAGAAAACTGCTTGTTTTTCTTAGTGTTTGGATAATGTGCTTGAGGGGCTTCATTTTGAAATGTTCTAAGGCATTTTTACTTAAGGCACAAGCTGAACCAAAATTTCCCAGGGGTTAAGGAATGCAGTACCTGAGCATTAGGTAGTGTGCCTAATAACCAGGAATGAATTTGGGTGCTTTTCATGCTGTTGCTTGAGAAACACTGGAGACCACTGTCAGGAGGGCTGGGACACTGTACATATTTTACCACAGGAAAATAATGAGAGTTTAAGCTGATCATGAGTCCTCTTGGGCTTTGCTTACCTCTTTAGAGCAGGGCTGCTCTTCAGGACATGTCTGTTGGACTGGGAGAACACAGAGACTGGGGGAGAGGCAGCAATTTCAGGGTGCGTTCCTATGCTTTGGGAAATGAACCCTCACAACCAGCTGTTAAAGGCAGTCTCCTTTGCAGGGAGAAGGGCAGTTTTGTAGGCAGGCCCAGAAAAGCTGCTCTTTCCCTGTAAAATGTGCCAAAAGGTAGAGTTGTTTTCATCTGCAGTCAACATGAAACAAATCACCAGATTTCTCTGTTGATTGCTCTAGCACTAAATGACTTAAACTCTGCATTCTTAAATGCCTCGGGAGCTTGGTTTGGGCTCCTAAAAGTTGAGTGCAGCAATAATAAAGATCTCTTTTTAAAGTGATGCTTCTATCCTCGGCATGTTAAGAAATGTCCTGGGTGTGCATTTAGGCACAATGCTGACTTCTAGATGCCTCATTATGGGGTGGGGTGGCTGAGACGTGGAGATGTGAGAGTAGGGATCCTGAGTATTAAGCCTGAAACTCAGGGAAATTGAGCTTATGCTTCAAGACGGTGATTTAGGTGCCAGGTTTGAGCCAGGTTAGGCAGAGAACATCTGCCCAGCACACAGACATGAAATCTGAGTCCTGCCCAGCACAGCGGGCTGATCTGTAGCAGTGGAATCAGGTAGTATGTGGGTAGTCTTGGTTGGACCCCATAGCATGTGGTCAAAGGAACTGCTGCTGGGACTCAGCTGCTTGTCTTGCTGCTTTGGGACCTCTGTATAATCCTGTCCATTACATTGTCCTCTGGTTTGGAGGGTGTAATGGTGTGCCTAAATTTGGTGCCAGCCGTATGCAAAGGCAGTGGGAATTTTGTTGGAGCTGCTTCCGCTATCTTTTCTTGTATGTATGTATGTATGCATGCTGGCACTTCTCATGTTCCTGCTCAAAAGCAGCTCTGAGATTCCTTCTGCATTCATATCCTCCCATAGTCAGCGTTTTGCAGGTGATAAAGGTGACTGTACTTGGTCATGCAGCTTTCCCACGTTAAAGCCAGGACCTGACCTTGGCCCATATGGAAGTGTTGGGTGGATGCCCCCCGGGGAGCTGGTACTGGAAGGGTGCATGCTGAAGGATGGCAGCCAGAGTGGTTGGAGAGAGGTGCCAACCCAACCCCAGAGCAGTGGCCCTTACACGGGGGTGAACACAGGTTGAGCACAAACCTTTTGTCTTTAAAAGCATTTAATTTGCTTGTTTTTGGGGAAGTTACCTCAGCAGATGAATTGAACTGGGAAAAGAAAGTGAACTCTTCTTGTTTTAGACCACAGCCACTCTGGAAAAAAACAGGGGAGAGAGAACTATTTCATGGTGAACTGTCTGAGGCTGAAATCAAAGGTGTTTCAGGAGCAATGAATTTGACCGTAGCAGCTGGTCATCCTTGGTTAGTCCGTGGCACCGCACCAGATTGGACTGGACAGATCCCTATTTCCAATAGTATGTCACATGAGTCCTTAAACAGGCAGCTTTCCCAAAGTGAACAAACAGATTCCTTTTAGGTCACTGTGCTTTCTGTTTAATTTTTCAGTCCTTGGTGAACTGAAAATACAGTAAAAAATATTTTTTTCATGTGGTATTTCGCTATTTTCCCTCCTTGTCTGAACAGAGGAAGCAGAGAAGAATAGGAAAATAAAGAAAATCAAGTAAGTTTTTCTGGAAGATCAAAAGAGTTTTATTTGAATTTTTGGGCAGAAGCTTGAATCACTTCTTATTTTCTATGAGTTTATTTTCCTTCCACCCTGGCTCTGAACACTGTGTACTTTCAAGATAACATTGTTCAAAATCCTATGAAATTTACACATAAACTGTCTTGAATGAAAGGGAATATTTAAGTTTGGAGATAGTTGTAGAGTGTCATGATCTAATTACAATAGCATTTTTGAAGGATAACAAGCGTCAAAAGAAATAAACTGGATTTTATGGAAAATAAAATTAGGGCCAAGAATCCAAGGCTAGTCAGAGAAATTAAACATTGAGGCTTTTCCTTTGGAAGGTTTTAAATCAATTTAGTGCTGGCAAAATGTGCCAGATTCAGAGCAGAGGAAAATGATGCCTTTTATTTATTTACAGGCGAGGCTGGCATGCGCCAGTGGCAGCATCTCTTCTTTAGGCTAGCGACGTACTTTGACGCTCAGCTGAGCTGACCACCAGGAAAAGCAGCTGAAAAGTCCTTCTGTCTCTCTCCCCTTCTGTCCTCTGAGCTTGCCAGCATCCTGACTACGTGTTACTTATGAAAGTGTTTTTGGTCATGTGGATCTATCCGTCAAGAGCTATGCTGAGACAAATGACTCCTCGCGTTCAAGTCCAGGAACAGCTGTTGGATGGTTAAAAAAATCACAGCTTTTTTTTTTATTATTTTTATTTTTATTTGCATGCAAATAAGAATGCCTGTGGATCAGCTGAGGGACTGGGGTCAGAATTTAATTTTTTAGCATGCGTGTTTCATGCCTAGGTTTATTCCCATTGTGTTTCCACCATGCAGTGGGAGTAGCAGGCAAGGAGACCCTCCACAAATGTCAGCTGCCCTGCAGCGAAGCAACATGGAGAAGTGGCTAAAGAAAGAAAGTGGTGTTTTTCAGACTGCTTGTAAAGAGCACAGATTGTGATGGCAGGAAATATATCTTCTCTTAGCTCTTCAGAACAGTTTTCTTACAGGGCTGAGCCTTTGAAATTTACTAATGCAGCAGTATCTGCAGACTTAGTGCAGTCCCTGTGGGACTCCTTGTGGGAGTCCTCAGGTGGTAAGTTAAGTTGAAGATCAGGAACTGTTCCATAAAATCTTTTTTTTTTTTTTTTTTTTTTTTTTTTTTAATGAGGTTTTACCTCCTACTCAATGTAGAATCAGGGTTGAACGAGGGAATTCATTTTTGCTGGATGTTCAGTGAGTGGCTGAAAACAGAGTCCTTTCATAGGGCCCTGGTTTCAGCGGTGGGGGCTCGATCGTGGTGGGAGGAGAGCCCAGCTACCTGGCTGCCTCCTTAAAACCCATCTCCTTTCCAAAAAGCACAAATCCAAACATCCTTGGCTCACGTAGAAGGTGTTGAGTTATCAATCACGTCTCATCTGGGGGGAGATTTGCCAGCCCCATGGTCTCAGACTCCATGTAGCTGGCTGCTAAGGAATCAGACCTGAGATGCTCAGTGTCTTCACATCACTCGGCGAGTTGCACGCAGACAAGGGGAAAGCCGGCAGTGCCTTCTGCAGCTGCAGATGACACGGCTTTGAATCATCAGGGCTACTGGGATCCACTGACTAATTGAGTGTTTACAGTAGGCAGCCACTTGCCAGGGAGGTGAGGAAAGGGAAGGTCTATCAGGAACTGGTCTCCCTCTCTGGCATGTGGTACCACGGATGCTGTGAAATTTGGCTTGGGATAAGTCAGGGCAGTCGCACAGAGCCTGTTTTGCATCTGGGAGCCCAGGGCCTGGGTATTACAACAAAAGCTGAAAAGGAAATGGTGATCTGGTTTGAAAATAAAACATGATAATGCATTGCAAAGAAAGACTGGAGGGGAAACAAGTGCTCAGAGGGCTGTTCTTCAAACAGATGAAGTCAAATTCCTAGGAAAAGGGCAAAAATAAAGAGAAGGGTGAGGGAGCTCTGGGACATGTTATGGTCCTGGTGTGGATGAGAGAAGGGAGGCTGGCCTCAGGTTTTATGTTCCTGATTGCAGCCAATTGTAGGGTGATGCCCACTCTCCATCTGAGCAGCTCCCCTGGACCTCACCCCCTTCCTGCAGAGTTTCTGTGCTGCTGCAACCCTGGCAAACTCCCTGTGACTTGCAGCTTGGGGAATTGCTTTGCTACATTGAGCAGGGAGAAATTTCAAGCCCCTGATTCCTGTGGGTGGCTGGCTGGCTAGGGATGGCGCTGAGAGCTGGCTGCCTCTTAGTGGGGTCAAGTTTTCAAACAGAAACGTCGCCTCTTGGTCTTTCAGGAGGGACAGATGTCTCCCTGAAGAAATCAAGAGGAAAACATGAAAGTGTTCCCCCTGCCTCTGATAATAAACTTGACATAGCCAGAGGAAGAAGTACTTAGTGGTCACAAAAATGTTTGGCTTGTGGAAAAACCCTGGAGACTGCAGTACTTCACTGGTTTGTATAAAGGCTCTGCTCTGGTACAAGGGCTTGCCAGCTTTCATGCACTGCCCCACCAATCTAAATTAATTTGAGATCTTTGGGACTGACTCCAAAGGTGATAAAGTCGGTCAGCTTTCATTTCCTTTCATTCTTTGATCTCTCTCCTGAGGCTGCCTTCAATGAAACGTAATGAATTGATTTTATTGTTACTCCTGATGAAGAGATGACATGGCCCCAGTGGGAATAGAACAGAAGTCATGATTTTTTTATTTATTTTTTTTCCCCAGACACAAGATTTGAAGAATTTTAATTTACTAGGACTGTGTTTTAGGGAGGCTGCATTGCTCTCTGCTGATCTCTTTTCATCTACATGGAAGATAGTTGTTTTTTTATCAGGTGTCTATAGGTGGGTGCTGTGAAGCCCCCGAGACTCTGCAACCTTGTTTTTTGTCCATCCCTCCTCTATTCTTGAAATAAAAATACAGATGTTGGTTATCAAACCAGGATCTGGATGTTTCTCTGACTGGCAGAAGATGATGCTTTGGAAAAAAAAAACAAAACACTTTTTTTTTCTTTTTTTTCTGCATTGAACATATATATCAAGTAATCAAAAATTTTATTCAATGTTTAAATGCATTTTTGTGCACACATCTTATAGGAAACTTACATTAGTTTTTCATATTTCATATTTTCATATTAAGACTATTTAACAAAATTCATCTGTAGTCAGTTCTAAATCTTTGCTCCTCTGGAAACTGGAGTTTGGCTGGATGATTTTGGCACTAAAACACAGCCTTATCATGAGTGTTGCAAATCTGAGTCTTCAGAGGTTGCCAGTGATGTTAATGAAACTGGCAGCTGCTTGACAGCTGAGGTAAAGAGAGTTTTACAGGAGTGGAGTCTTTTGAATCAGAATTACCATCTCTACTGGCACTTTAGAAAGGAAGACTTCTACTGTTCCTGCCTGTGATACAGGATCTCTTTGAGTATACGGAAATGTGTCCTCCCAGTTTTCTGACCTCCCAGGAGGAAAGAAATGCCTTAAATTTGCCTTACACTTCTCTGAAATGTGATTTCATTATGCTGGTATATACAACAATACCTTTTACTATTTAGTTCTCCAGCATGTATCCTCTAGTGTTCATATATCTAGTGAAAAGGAAAACTGTGAGCCTGAGGACTTGTGGAAACTTTATTTTTATTTCTATTTTCTTTAATGTGGTAGTAGTCTGAGGTTTTATAGACACTGAGGCTGGGGAAGAAAAGAAACAGCAAAGAAACAACAAACAAACCAAAGACCTACCAAAAAGCCCAAACCAAAAGCCTTTGTTCATCCATCCAGTGCTTAGTTCCACGCTTCTGTTATCTGACCTACTCTAATCTGGGGTCTTTGCAGCAACGCTTTCTCTGTCTACACAAGGAGCATGAGGGGCTTCGTCAATCCACAAATAATTGCTTAAATGATTTAAGTATTTAAAAAGTATTAAACTATTAAAATGTTTGGGGATTATGTAACCTGCTCCTCCCACCACTATTTTGCTCTAAGGTAGAAGGATTAATGTAGGCTTCCTACTCCCATGTACCTCCCAAGCAAATTCTTCATCTGGTAATGGCTCATTCAGGCAGGGAAACTTCCCTGCGTAACCAGCAGCCAGCTTGCCAGCCTGTCTTCATTCCTCTGCCTTCCCCCCTTTGTGTATGTTGTTGGTTGGTTTCTTCATCTTTACATGCAAAGAAAACTACTCCATCCTAAATGAAAACAGCATTGCCCTTGGGAGGGTCTACATGGAGCCGCAGAGGGAGCTGGTATGATGCACCTCGTGTGTTATTAAATGCATACCTAGGTGGGGCCTTCCTGTGTTACGAATCTCCCGGTACTGCAGGCAACTGTCCTTTCATGAACTGACTGTGCTCCATCTGGGAACGAAGTGCATTTTTACCCCTTTCTTCTGAAACACTGCTCCAGAGTCTCTCAGTCCCCAGCTTTCTTTTAATTACTCGTCTGAATTTATCCAAGCCTAATTTACACCCAGACCCAATTTACATCTTTATCTTAATACTGTCTTTTGTCCTCAATAACTGCTCCTTGCCTGGTGCTCTCAGTGATATGTACAGACAGGAATCACACCTTTTCTTTTAACCTCAACTTGTATGATGGACACTCCATTTCTCTCATTATCTTAGATTGATTCTGTACTTCAGTACTCCTTCAAAGTGAAGCTAATGTTCCTTGGGCATGGGTGACTGAATCAGATACGCAAACATCAGCCTTATGCTCATCAGCAGCTAAAAAATCTCATTAAAAAATTAAAACAAAAACAAAAACAAAACACACACAGAGAAAAACATCCAGATCAAACATAGGAACTATTTGGAATGAAATAGCGAAAAGAAACATCTTTATGCCACTATGCCATAGACTAGCTATGTCTAAATCCGTAGCTTGACCATGCCTTGAATGCTTAGTTTAAGTAATCACACTCTTCTTAGCTTCAAAAGGGTGTATGGAAATGACTAAAATTCAGGGAAGGGCAGCAGGGATGATCAGGGGTATGGGGTGATGGAATACATGGGGCATGTTCAGCCTGGAAGAGAGGCTGCTTGGGAAGATATGTTAGAAGTCTATGAAATTTGGGAAAGGTAGTTATGTATTGACTGTTCCCTGTTTCATCCAGCACAAGAATTAGGAGCCACCCACTAAAGTGATGGGGGACTAGGTTCAAAATGAAAAATAGGGGCTGATTCTTCATGTGATAAGCAGTAAATGTGAAGAAGTCCTTGCCAAAGGGCACAGAGGATGCAAGGAATTTACAATGGCTGAAGGGTAGAATGAGAATCATGTGGAAGAAAAATCCATTGTGGGTTGCTTAATAGTCAAACCACAACTAGCAAAGGAAATCCCCTGAGCTGAAAATGTTTCGAGGCTGTGAGAGTATCAGAGGGAAGTCTTACAAGTGCTTGTCCTATTCTTATTCTTCCTGTTCTTTCTCTGGCCAGTGTTGAAGATGGGGTAATGGGTTTGGAGGACCCTTGGTCTGAAGTAGTGCAGCTATTTGTATGCTGTTACCATTCCATGTTGCTCCACTGTTTTATGCCATGACAACTGTTACCTATCTCTTCTGGAAATGCATTGACTAACATATCCTAAGATCACATTTGCTTTTTCTTACAGATGCATCACTCAGTAACTTAAGTCATCCTATAATTAGCTAATACTCCTGGCTTCTTCTCCTCCTCAGTCATCTTCAGTTAATGAGCTCTCAGCTTATGGTAGCAGTTCTACTATTACTCTGTGCATATATGATCTTGTGTTGAGTAGCTTTGAATTTCACCTCATTTTTATGTTTCCAGTCACCTTGCTCCTCCAGTTCAAGGAGGAGCCTTTGGAAGCTTCCCCTAAGGAAAATGGGACTTTTCTCCTTTATGCTGTGAGCTAATAGCAGCAACACACTCACTTTGTTTATCAAGGTCACTTGCAAACACATTTAACAAGACAGGGCCAAGGCTGTTCCCTGAGTAATGCTCTTGGTAGCTTCTCTACGGACTGATAGTTCCCTTTTCATCAAAAAACTCAGTGCTGTCTTTTCTTCACCTACTTCCTTCCCACTTCGAAGTTCTGCTATTTGGGCCATGATTTTGCACAACCTGTCAACCTGTGCATGTGGAGCCCAAGGACAGGGCCTTCTGGGCTGGGTCTTCAAAGGCAGGTAGCACTACATTAACTCGGCTCTGCGAAAATCAGCAGCAGTTGCCCACACCCTTGACTTCAGTGCTGTTGGTGATGGGCCAGCATTAATATCACTGAAAAGTGCCACTCAGGTATTTTTGAAAGAACAGATCTGCTTTCATAGCCAAATATTTGGTTTCTTTCATGCAAAAGCATGGAAAATTACATTAGATTCAAATTACTGTGTTTGCTTCTCTCCCATTTAGCAAAATTACATAGTGGCACTGATAGCCTTTGTTTAAAACTTACTTCATTCGCTTCTGAAGTACGTTTACCTATGCGACATTAATTGGTGGGCTGTGGTTAAAGCCAGAAGGCTTTGCTATCTGATTGCTATGATTGCATGGAACAGGAGGCAAATTACAGGGATGATGCTAGTTAATTCCTGCAAGTTAAGAGAGATTTTTGAGGAAAATACACACCCCTTAAAAAAGGGTCAATAATAACTGACTGTTTTTGCAGATGAAGATGAGGACAGCACTTGTGAAGATGTCACCCCTGGGGAGTGAAGTTGGCTTTGGAACAGCAGCAAAGATTTAGCAGATGAAGGTGCATGAGGCGTTTTGGTGTTGGTGGTTCCAGAGACCTGACTTCAGTGAGAAAGCACTCTTGTGCTTTGAACCACATTCCCTTTCTTTCAGCCTTTTGAGTACTTTTTTGAGTTGAAAGAGACATTTGAAATTGTTTCATAGATCGGTGTGTAGCTATTTCTGTGCACACAGAGTAGTGCTACTTGGGCACCAGCACTTCAAGGGTCTGCACCAGAGGAATGGCGAGCGTGGTAGCGCAGGCATTTCCGGGATGCTAATTTCTAGGTGCTTCTCCTGAGGGGTTGCTCCTAGCTAAATTACAACTCATCTTTAAGGCTGTTTGTTAATCTGCAGAACAGCACCAAGAAGAAGTTTCACTGTAAAGAAGGCAGTGTCACTCTTCGTGTCAGCAGGCTGTTCCATGTTTCTTGAAAAGTAGGATTTAAAAGAGAGTTTGGCGGACCTGAGGCCTACAGCAAGGCATCGACTCCCCAAATCCTTATTTACAGGAAGCAGACAAACAAAAAATGACTTTTGATAGAGTTGCCAAGAGAAGTAACACAGGGCAGGTCCAGCGATGCAGTCAGATAGCAACTAGAACCCTTTAAAATTTCATCATGTGTCAGCTGCTTTTTTGGCAGGAGCATGTAGCATACTTGTAGCTTCAAAAAGTGAGCTCAGTGGAAGTGTGGTAAAGAAGGTGAATGTTCCAGAAATGTCTTTTGCATGCAGGATCATAGCTGCAGTGGTTGCCCTCCCAGCCAGGCTCACTGTCTTGCCAGTGCCACTCGCTCTGTGGACTCCACAGCACGGCTCCAGGGAAAACTAAATTACTTGCAACTTATCAAAAGGTTGCTCAGCTATTTAATCATTGTAATGGCTCACTTGCAATTTCCTCAACCTGTGGTATGTGTGTTTGCATATTACAGAGACTCAAACAATGATATTCGCATTGTTTATAATTGGATGTCCCATTTGCAAAAATGGACAGGACACCGCGGGTTTTAGGATATGCACTTCTAAGTAGCAGTGCAGGGTCTATAGTTTAAACCTTCTGCCTGCAGAGAAAGGGAATTTTTCTACTGTCTCTACTCAGTAATTAATTGCCCCGTGGCCTTTCATTGTTTGAATACAAACCCATCCATTTGAGAGTGCTTGCATTTAATTTGCAGGAGTGTGATATGAGCTGTTTAGTTACATTACCTGTCATTGCTGATGTGCACAGCAAGGACTGTGGTTTTACTGTCCCTAGTTTAAAAGTAATTGTTTGGAGCATTTAGTGCTAGAGGCAGTGATTTCTAAACAGCTTTAGAAACAGCATTTCTTCCTCTCATGGCATCTGGTCAAGGGTGATTTACAATTATGCTTTCAGTGAGTGAATGAGAAGGAATTAATGTTTTCCTTCTCTACTCATAGTAATGCCGTTTCCTTGCTGCTAAAGGAAGTTCCAGCATGGTGCTGATGTCTCTTTGAAGTGTTACGATCCCTCAGCTAATTTTTGGCACATATCTCATATTTTTGTGTTTGTAGATCTCCAAAGAGGGTAAATATTTTCACCTATGTGATTGAATCTGACAGAGACCTATTCAAGTCAAGTGACTTGTGCTGGAAAGAAAACATACTCTTCCTGATGTTTATGCACTTGCTATCACCTCTAGCTTATTGCAAATCCCAGCTCAGCTCCTTTGAAGTGAGCTGAAGTGGATGGAGCTCAGCTCTTTACCTTCTGTTGTCCCTTATTCTTAGCTATCATGAAACAACATCTAATGGAAGCAATCTTTTCCGATGCCAGTAGGCAAAACTATATCTTGTATGTAAGACAGCAAGCAATGACCATTGCATCTCTCCTCTCCTCTCCTCTCCTCTCCTCTCCTCTCCTCTCCTCTCCTCTCCTCTCCTCTCCTCTCCTCTCCTCTCCTCTCCTCTCCTCTCCTCTCCTCTCCTCTCCTCTCCTCTCCTCTCCTCTCTCCTTTTCACAACACATTTATGGAAAAATTGTCCCTAATTGCACCACTACCTGTGTAGGCACTTCCTCACCTGGGAGGGAGGGCAGTAGCCTTGTACTTAATAGCTGCCAATGGACGACATTTCTTTTTCCCCAAGCTCTCCAAGTTTTGTCAAGTTCTGTGAACTTCTTTCATTGCTTTTTAAAGTCATGTAAATGTTTAGCATCCACAACAACCAGTTGTGAGGAGCACAGCTGAACTCCGTGTGTGTTTGTGAAGTATTTCCTTTTGTTTGTTTTGAATCTGCCATCTGCTAGTTTCATAAAATGCCCCCAGGCCATCTGAATATGAGGGGGAAATGAAGAAGAAAAGTTCCATGCTTTGTCTATACTATTCAGGATATGATTTATGTGTCATTATATATGATGTCATATTCCCCTTCAGTCCCTGTTTTCACAGGCTGATGTGTTCTTGTTTCCCTGGTCATTACTTATACAGAAGCTGCTTCATTACTTTCCCTATATATCAGTCCTTTACTCTGCCATTTCCAATCCTGCTGTATATTTTTTGAGATAGAAGGGTCCAAATATGACATGGTCTTCATGACGTATATACATCGTGAACATGTGTAGCAAGGGTCACACTCACTCAGTAGGCTGAGGGGTCCCCATAGGTGAGGTAGTGTGGTGGTGGCTGGGGAACAAGACCTGGAGGGTGCACAGCCAGAAACACCTTCTCACCCTGAGAAATTGCATTTGGTACCATCAGCAGTCTGCAAATCACTGCGGGTGCTGCTCCTTTACTGCCATTTAATCCATCAGTGAAGATAGCTGAAAACCACGCTTGGAAGTAGATAAAATGATTTAATCCTCTCTGCTGATCACTGTGCAATGAAACTAGGTTCCTTGCTGTCCTTGGGTAAAACATAATGCCAATTGATGTGGCCCTCTATAGAACAACTTCCTCATTCTTTCAGCTAGCTAGAACAGCATGCTGGGTTTGCTTTTCTATTGAAAAAGGATAAGAGAAGGGAAATCTCTCATGCCCATGCACAAAGCTGCCAACTCAACTTGATAGCTTAGGCTTTGCGTGGTAAAACAGACATTACTGAAGCCCTAGACTTGGAGATGGGACCTGACCCACTGTTCTGAAATGTGTCTTGATCTCATTAAAGTATCATTTTCACAAATACTTGTAGTTATAACAGGAATTAGGCACACCACCTTTTCTGCAAAGGATAGTATTAACTGAGGAAAAAAATAAGTGATTGAAAGTAAAGAATGAGCTCTGTGGTGAATCATCTGAAACTATTTAGGGCTCTTGTGTTTTTGTTCCAGATTTGGTCTATGTTAGATAATTGCCAATGCTAAAATCATTAATGCCAACAAGACCTATGGAGCATGAGGCTGGTGTGTAGAGAACATACCCCCCACATTTCTAAGTTATGCAAAGGGAATATTTTATGGAAAGCTTAATTTAAACAAGATTTTATTTGATCCAGTATTTTGGATCACTTAGCAGAGCCCATTTGACAGAAAGTCTGCAGAGTTTCAGGTACAAAAAACTGTATTGTCTGTATGTCAGGAGAAAATAGCTCCTAGCTGACACCATTAAAACTGATTCTGCTGGTGTATTCCCTATAAGAGAAAATCTTGGAGGATAGAGCAAGCTCTTGGCTGATTCAGAAGAATGCCAGGCCTAACTCTAGGTCAGGTGAACCACAGCCCTTTTCTGTCTTTGCTTCTTAATCTGTAAAATGGGACAAATAAATTTCTGTGCAGGAAAGAGTTGGTGCTGTTGCTCATATCAGCAGGAAATGACTTTTTTCTTGACAGTTAAATCCACCCAGATGAGGCTGTTCTTGAGTGATTCTCACGGAGCTATGGTGAGCAGCTGGCTAACATGGAAGGTCTCACTGAAACCCAAGGTCTTTTCTTTCTGCTTGTCTGGGTCATGCAAAGCTCTCCGGGTGGCCTGGCACTAAGGTGACTGCAGCAGGACATGTGCAGCATGGCAGCAAGGAGACGATTCATGATGTACAAGCAAAGGGGAGGAAAGGGTTTGTGCATGCTTTGGCTTGTCCATTCCTCTGCCATTGCAAGGGGTTGCGTTTTGTGTGTGTGTGTGTTGGGGTTTTGGGCAGTTATGGTTTGCCTGCCCAAAATAATACCATACTTCTTTTTCCTACTATCACGTGTTCTCTAAATAGACATATTTCCATATAAACACAATGTGGCTAAAGGGCTTCTCTCGTTAACACAAACCTTGAAAGTCAAAGTGGTAACTAGGAACAAGTCACGGGGAGTCTAGGTTATTTTTCACCCCGTGTGACACCTGCAGACCATGCCCTTCCTGGGTAAGAGGCAGGAAGTCTTCATAACCAAGCACACCAGCTACACGCTCACCCCTTTCTGCACACTATTTGGTGTGACCTTCCCAAAAATACGTTGTGCAGTTGTTTTGTGCCGACATGGCAGGGAGGGGATAAGCATGAGAGGTCTGGCTGTAGACTGCATACAGCAGCAGTGAGATGGGTTTGGCTGCAGTGTTGAGGTTTGCACCGGTGAGGTTAGCAGTCTTGCAACCTCACCTCTGCATTACGAAAGGTTTTGTACAGTAACTTGTCATATGAGTTTGCAGCTAAGCTGATATTCACACAGATAGCATACCACACGTCGAAGCAGATCCTTCACCAGACGCGCTTCTTTTGTAACTGCCTCATCTCTGCTACTTTTCCCAAGCATGAGATCGTCCTGCCTAAGCAGTTTTGTTTCAGCATCATGCTTTTCTCTGGGCAGACCTTTTAATTTGGCAGGATCGAACAGCTGAGGCCTTAATGGGACCATTTTCTAAGTTTCTCTTATTGCTGAATCTCACTTTGCTCCTGAGAGCAGCAAAGGTGCTCGTGTGTTTTCCTTGATAGTGGTGGCTTATTTGTATGCTCAGGAGATACAGACCCTCAATAACTCATGCAAATTTGTCTTTTAAAGTGGTCAAAGTGACGGTTCTCACAACGCCCTATGCAGAAATTTCTGTTTCTACCAGATGATGAGGTAGCAAACACTGCAACCTCAGGCAGCTTTCATCTCCCCCTTGCCTGAAATCTCAGGGTAGCCTCTGAAAATCTGATGGGCTGGAGCACAGAGCTTGGAATTGGGATCTAGACTAAATTTCCTCTCTCTTGTTATTTCACAGGGCTGTGCAGCACGGATAATTTCTCAGGAGGGTGAGCCCAGTGCTGTCAGAGTTGCACAAAGCACTCCAACACCTTTTTGGCTAGTGACATCTCTCCCAGAAGGCTCTCACATCAGGTGCAGATGCTCTGGACCACTCTGTTGTGAAGAGGTTTCTCCCACAGCCCCTCCCAGCCGTGCGGTTTGTGGTTTATCAGGTCTGCTGGCAGCAAGGGGAGGAAATGCACTTGCTGCTCAGCCTGCCTCCCCAGAGCTTGCAGACCTGGTCCTCTGATATGAAAAAGTGTGCGGGCCTCAGACAGCACGTTAAGGGCTGGGTCCCCCAAAACTTGCCAAGGGAACCCCCCAGGTCCTTGGAGGCTGCTCCTGCTCATGCAAGGGCTGCACCCCAGCTCCCTTTAGCTCTCTATTAGCTGCATAGCTGTTTTCCAGAGATATGCCAAGGGGAGACCTTGGTGGCAAGAAGGGAGATGTTTTTCCAGTAGCTGCCCTATGTGAGGTGAAGCTGTTGCTTTTGTCATACAGGGAGGGCTGGAAAGTGTAGCACAGCCTGTCCTGGCAGCTGGCGGGTTTTGCTTTTGAACTCCCTGGGTGCAATGTCAGGAGAGGCAAAGGCACAATCCTGACATCAGGATAGTCTCAGTCCAGTGCCCAGGTCCTGAAGAACCTGTATGTAGGATGCATTTATCCTCTCCCTTGCCAGCTGCCTGAAATCACCAGGACAGGTTACTGCAGCTGGGGAGCCTTTTGCTTTACCCGTGAGCTTGCTGCAGGCTGGGGAGCAGCAGTAGCTGAAGGACCTTGCCCATCACAGTGACATAGGGTTATGTACTGCCAGAACACAGGGCTGCTTGCAGGTAGGGCTTTTCCTCGTCTGGTCTTCCTTTTATGTGTCCCTAGCAGAGTAAGCCCTACTGTTCAGGGTATATTTCAGTACATGAAGTATGGTGCAGGCATAGGTTCTTTGAAGATCAAGGGAGGGAAGGAGGAGTAGTGGACAGGACTGGAGGCCTATTACGTTGCCTGTCCCAGTCATACTGAGGAAATCTGTCCCTTTTGTAACAGGTAGCACCTTTAATCTGCCATGGCAGAAGAATCTGGTCATTAACTTTATCAACTTCACATGGAAACAGTATGAGCAGTGTGGGGTATGGTCCAAAATGGCTCTTTCAGCTGGCCAGCTGCACCGTCCCAGCTCTGTTCTGGCCAAGCTGCAGCTCACAGTGGTGATGATTCCTCCTGGAAGAAAGCACAAAGCAAACACTGAAGCAGGGGGAGCGCTAGCAGTCAGGACATGCATGCCTCGTGGCTGTGGAGAGAGAAAGTGTCACAAATGAGCGGCAATAAAGGATGTTTTCCTTGAAAACTGCTGATGTGAAGGGCTGGACCGAGATCTTCTCTGTGAGGTGGGAAAGCACACCTGCAACTGATGGGATGGAGAAAGGGAGGAGGTAGGTCGTTGACTAACATCATATTATTTTGTACTGAGCAGATTACTTCCATGGGGATACTATTTGCCATGATCACTAAGCTCTACCATACTGTTGCTGTAGGAATGAATGGGTATGTTTATGCTAAGATGCTTAGCATATTCTAGCAGCTCTTTATAAAGATCATTATCTATAATTAGGTAAGTGTGCATAACTGTTATTGCTCTTGTGCTAAAAATTGCTGCAAATGGAGCTGAGGAGGGAGAGGATTATAATTTAGACATCAGATAATTGGACTTAATTTGCTTAAGAGAACTACTGGTTGTGGCCACTTGAAACAGTAGGTCTTAAGCTCAGGAATAAAATGCTTTTCTAAAAGTATTTAGTGTTGCTGTTCATATCTGTGTCAATATTTCCATTAGAGATAAGTGGTTTTGTGACTGAAACTTAGCATGTGAAAATGTCAGTCAGTGCACTGCTGAACATAATAGTCCTGATTTTGCCTTTTCTCACAGAAGTCTGAAATTAGAAACAGGCTGCTGCTTCCTAGACTTCAGCCAGCTCTGTTGATCTGCTGTGAAGTTTGCTTGCCCCTTTCACACTGATTAGATTTCCAGGCAGGGCTTAGAGTTGCAGTTGCTGCTCCTGTGGCCGCAAATGTGGTAAGAGTGGATTCAGATAGGGCTATTAAAGGCACTGCGAAGTTAGTGCGTGTTCCCTAAAGGCTGAACTTCACCTCTCTGTACTAGCCTCGCCCTAGGTCTAGATTTCACCGACGTTTTGTGAAAGGTTGTGCTGCCTTTTCTTGCTTTCAGAAAGGAATTGCTAAGTGAATGCAACTGTCCACAGTACCACCTGCTACACTGCACCAGTACCCAGCGGCCCTTACACCTTCTGAATCTGAGCTGGGACCAGCACTGCTCCTGCATGGGTTGACTGCAGCAGAGTTAGGGTTACAGGGTGTGGGATGCGGAGTACTCAGGGCTGTGTGGACTGTGGGCTTCAGTGCAGCCCAAGCTTGCTGTAGATGTCTGCACAAGGCTGAATTTTGCTCTTACTCTGTCTTCAAGGTCTGTAGCTTGTTCAGATACCTTTTTCAGGATCCTAATATACAGCCATGATGCTTATACAAAGCTGACAGTGTATAGTATTCAGGGTTTAGTGTTACCCCTGTATATGAACCAGTGCTGACTAAAGAGTTGATAATCTTCTTTAATTCCTGTGCTGGAACCTAACCTCTGGAGTGTGTGGGCAATATGGGCTGATAGCCTTCATGGGCAAGCCAGTGGTGGACACTCAGTGATCCCCAGGGATGCTGGCCTGCTGCAGGCTGTATCCTCCACAAGCCTTGCTCCTAACTCCAGAATGAGTGAGAAATCCTGTGAATATGAACCCAAAGTTTTCATGGAAGATTATTGCAAGGAAGTGGCCCACATGGACCAAAGCTCTGTCACCAGGTAAGCAGCCATGGCATGAAAGCCCTAGAGATTGCTGAGCAGTACTTGCCATGGTGCCTTTCCTGCCATTACTGCCATCGTGCATGAGGCTTTGAATCCAAAGGTCCTTCAACAAACTTCTGTTGGTGTCTTCAAAATCATGGCTGCTGACCCCCCAGAATCAAACCCTAAGCATGCACATAAGAAGCGGTATGGATTACAGGTCTCTGCTGGTGAGTGTTAAGCTGCGTCCCGTCATGATGCTGCTACAGTTTGGTAAAAAATTAAGTGTGTGCTCAGAATGCCTTGGTGAAGGCTATGCATCTATCAGGCAGGAAGAACAGAAGCCTGGTAGTTAAAAGCATCACCCCTCGGCTTCAAATCCTTCTATTTGATGTAAATAACAAGGTGAACCTTTCACTATGGAGAATTATGGCATGAAGCTTTCTTAATCTTACCTGTTGGACACTGTACAAATGGCTTATGAGGAGGATCCAAACCTTAGTCTTTTGTATCTCAGATGAAAGCCCCATTGAGCAGGTAACGGAGCCAACCACCAACAGACATGAAATAAAGGAAGAACAAGTGAAATGGCTGTAGCATGAAACTCACCCTGGAGTGTCTGAAAGCTTAAATGGAGATGTGTTTAGTCTCTTCCATCTCAGGTAGAAGAATCCTACAGATCACCAGGTAAGTAACCAAGGAGATTTCTGTGCAAAGATAGATTTTTTAAAATACCATCTTCTAATAAGATTATATAAAAGTCATCTGAGAATATGCAATCATGTTCTGCATATGTGTTTGCTAGCTCTCTTCCCCCATTAAGTTTTAAATTCATCATCTAATTTCAGCCAAATTCAGTAACTAGAAAGTCTCAAAGGCACCATTTTTTTTTTTTTTTTTTTTTTTTTTTTTTTTCTACAGTTCCTTTGCCAAGAGACCACTCGTGGCTCCTAGAGCCATTCTTTTGCCCCATGAGGTTGATAGGCTCAGCTGGAAGTCAAGAGAGAGCATCTGGGCAGACAGTACGTGTGTGAATGCTCACTGGACACACTGCTGTCCAACTCTCAGTTGATATCTCTACTTTAACTACTGTACTTGCATTTTGTCTTGTTGGATTTGAAAATAAAGGTATTGGGTATGAAGTAGTATACATGCAATATGGGTGGCAAGGAGACCAAGATGCAGGAGTAAGCTGGGGAGCTAAGCTTTTAGAAAATGGAGACAACCCATATGACCTCTTTCCCCTGTGTCTTTGCTAGCTTAAGTGAATCCCACCTTGGCTGTTTTCCCAGAACCCTTTCTTTAGACCATCCATGCTTCCTGGGAGTTATGTGTACCTGGGGATGAGGATTCCACCAGGGAGTGGGGTTCTCTGGGGTCAGACGTTAATAAACATTGTGTACCTTTGAGGGCATAGGCTCAGGCAAATGATGGGATGATGTGAACATAAACATTTAATCTAGAAAATAAGCTGCATAATCTTTAATCTTTTTTTTTGTTTTTGTTTTTGTTTTCTTTCTTTCTTTTTTTCTTTTCCTCAGCAGTGATTTCGTAATGAGTCTTAACACCCCGATTAGGTGTGGCTGTAGCAGAAAATCATCAGCCAGTCTGAACTATTGAGGCTTAGCAGAAAAATGACTGAAGACATAAGGTAACTGTCTACTCCAGAACCCGTGTGTGTTACCACCACCTGGGGAGCAGGGAGATACAACTGAGTATCCATCTGCAATAGTCATTGTTGGCTTATTGGCTTGATTATTCTCCTTGGATATGTATTCACTCAGCAGATCACAGCAACCCCAAAGAGGTTAATTACGTGTATTTTTAAATTCCCTAAGTGCATATTTGCATAACTAGCATTTTTAAATATTCATAAATACATATTTGCTTGATAGATTGTAGCGGCATCATTTGCAGCTTCAAAAGAGACATTCACTTAATCAAACCAGAAATGGTAATCATTTCTTGAGGCTCAGACATATGATCAGCATATTGTGGCACAATAAATAGATTGAATATCAGCTGGGGCATGGTAATTGAGTGCATGCTCCTGGCCTATGGCACATGGGAGGAAATCTGACCCAGCTTAACCTCCTAGCACTGTGGTTTAGCTGGACCTTCTTTGCATTTACTACAGACAGAAAGCAGACTCATAAATTACTGCCATGGATCAGCTCATTTGGGTTAAGTGGATTGTACATCCTTGCTTGTACTTGCTAGTTCTGCTTCCCCAGTGAAAAAGCCTTGGAAGGCCACCACTGTGGACATTCCTGGAGCAGGTGTGTGCCCACACGGCCCTGGCACTCTCAGCCTCAATGGGTATGTCCATAGTGTTAAACAGAAGAGGCAGGAAGCAAGCATGAACCCTCAAGTCATAACTGACTTTATTGCTTAACCCATTCCCTGTCTTTCTTTCAAACTCCTTCAATTATCTGAATCCAAGGCACAGTCCCAGCAGAGTCCTTGGGACAGCTCATAGTGCTCACCCGAAGTGCACCAGGTGTGGGTGCCTCCACTCTACATGACTGTCCAGCTCTATCTCAGAGGGCTTTGTGTCCTCACACACTCCCAGATACCTTCATGTCACACCAGGGCTACGCAATGTGGGCTCTTAGTGCTGTAACACCATGTCACTGGGGTGGAGCAAAGTCCTTACTACTTCAGAATGGAGAAAAGCATAAGAAATCATGATAATACTGTTATAGGGGATCACAGCGATGGAGATCCAGGGTCTTGTGCTCTATAGTATAGACACTATTGGCCATAGAGGTCCTGGTCCCCAAAGACGGTGAGTGCAGGCTGGTCTGTGCCATTTGGGCTCCCTCCACTGCAGCAGTACAGCCAGAGCTGCTGCAGCCCAGAGCAGCTGAAGGTGCTTGTATCTCAAACTGACTGATTTGCAGTTCCCTGGTCCCCATTCAGCCTGGCTATGTGCTTATTTAATTCTGATTGCAGGGAAGTAGTCCTGATTGTCTTCAACTTGAGAGAAAGGGGAGTGTAATTTTTATTCATGTGAGCAGATCATGACCAGGTGTTACAACCAGAAGGGCTTCCCCCCTGCTCTCCCCCCCCATTTTCCTTTGCACTGCTCTATGAAGAGTCTTCACAGTATCAAAGCAGGAAACCTCAAAGCAGGGTGACAAGGAAGTTAACTCCTTCTGAGCCTGCCTGTGAGGTGGTGAGTCAGACATGAAGGGTGGTCCCTTGGCAAGCAACCGAAAAGAAAAAAGAAAGGTGACAACTGTCCCCACCAGCTGAGTTTTGAGCTCGAGTTCAGGAAGAAAGGAGCACAAATTCATAACACTTGAACAATGCCGAAGCTCAGGCTCACATCTAACAGCCCGAGCCCTCGTGGCTAGGAGGTGCAGGAAATGGGGCCCCAAGAAAGGATTAAGAAGTGCTGCTTGCTACGTGGGTCTGGTGGCTGTGGGGAGCAGGGGGAAGGCAGAAGGACAGCGGTTTTGGAGGAGGGAAAGAATAACCCAGAAAGAGGGAAGGAGGATGATTCACACACAACAGCATCCCTGAGCTCACAGAGAGAGGTTCGTGTGTCTGGGCTCTTGGTCCTGAACCCATGGGTGATCTCTGGTGTCAGTAATGATTAAATTCCTGCTTATCTGCTGTCCTGCCCTGGGTGTAGGCAATGCAGCACCCCAAGGAGCTGCTGGCTTGCAGGGTGTTTGTCTGGGAAGAGGAAGGCCACCACGAAGGGGGAACCAGTGACCTGAGCTGGTGCGTGATCCCTCCTCAGCAGACCACATCCCTGTAACCCCGTTCTGCTGAGTCAGTGTGGGACATGTGCGCTTTGAGCTTTTCCGCTGGGTGATATTGCATAAACTATGACATCTACACCAAATAAGATCCTCCCTGCCTTGGCAAGTGGGAAGCGAGGCTTTGAAAGCAAAGCCTGCTTGGCAGGTTGCCCCCAAGTCAGCCTGATGTCCCAGTGCTTGTATTTTGAAACACTTTGTAGTTTCACATCTTAGCAAAACCGATCTCCTGACTTTAATCATTCAGAGCAAACTCATTTTGGGGTCCAAGTTTATTTGAGTCTCAGTAGCTAAGAGTTGAATTTCCTTTTGAGAAATTGTTGTTGTCTGTTTCCTTGAAAATAAAAGACAAAATGCAATTAAAAGTATATCATTTTATTTAAAAATGGATATTCCTTTGTGGCTGGATATCAGCCCCTGCTCATTAGAGTATCCCCTGTAGCCATTTAGTTTAGAAGCACACAAATTCCAGTTAATCTCCACAACAGTTTGATCACTGAGAAATAAACTTTTTATAGTAGCTGAAGGCTATTCTTAGCAGGTGTCTGCATTTGAATACATTTTTGTCAGGAACCTGCTGGCCTTTTAAGCCTCATAGCTGAGTGGTGGAAGATCCCAAGGCATCAAAGTTTCTGTCATTTGTATTTCACTGCCAACAGTTCCTTTTTAGAAGGATAAAGGCACCTCAATTTTTTAATTGCAGCTGTAAAGAAAGCCTACCCCTGCAGTTTTGGATGAGTCAAGACTGTGGTGGCAATGAATGATTAATATTAATACCTGCTTCAGTGGTACTGGAATAAGCACCCTACATCAAAGAGGAAAAGCAGCCACACATGGAACAAGCCCATCCGACTAGACCTCAGCAAAGAGCAGAGGGAGAAGAGAATAACAAAGTGGGTTGCTTTCTAAATTTATTTTTGTTGTTGTTTGTTGTTGTTGTTGCTGTTGTTTTTCCTCTCTCTGTACAGGTTTGGTATCTCTGGATATGTAAAGAGGAGTAATCTGGTGGTGGACATAAAGAGGCTGCGAGTTACCATACCCATTGATTAACCTTTGGGTTCCAACCTGACTAGCTTCCCTTTGGATGTATGTATATACCTGTTATAATTTTGATGTGGCTGAAACCTTGGGGGACCAAAGAGTCCCCTGGCATGTCAGACTTGCAGCTGGGCTGGTGGGCTGGTCTTAACCAAGGATTAAGGAAAATGACTTAATGTCAATTGTTCAGCATAAACTTTTTGGAAATTGTGATTATTTTTGTCTTTTGTCCACTCTAAATCCTCCTAACTTTCTGCCTGAACAGATTTATCATTAGCAAGTAATCAGGGTGCAAGATCAAAGTGCACATAATTATTCTTTCTAAAATAAGTTATTAACTAGCCTTTATTAGGATAAGGAACCAGCTCTGGATAACTTCTTGGTGGAAAGGAAAAAAAATAGACAACTGCAGTCATTTATTTTTCTTCCCTTCCTACCTATTAGTGCCAGGGCAATTTTTGCTGTTCAATACATGGAAGACAGACCAGTTAGCAGTTCTAAGCTTATAATTTCTAGTTATATTTTCCATCATTAAAATTTAATATCACTAACCATAATTTCTATGTCTGTTTACCATCAAGAAATAAGCTCTCATGACAGGGCACAGGTTGGTAACACAAATCTTCTCTTAATCACTAGTCATAACCAAACCAAGATTAAATAATACTTCTTTCTAATTTTTCTTTCTTCTTATGGTTTCAGTGGTTTGGGCAAAGGAGCATCCCTCTATCAGTGAGGTCCCTCTGCTTTCCCTGCGCTTGCATCTCACTGCTTTTCCTTTTTGTGCTAAGAGGAGGTGACTGGATAGGACCAAGGACAGAGATGATGGGTAAGGTGCTCCCACACCTACAGCAATGGGTCTGCCCTAGCGCTCAATGGGGAAAGCCACTCAGCTCAGCAGGGAGCTTGCTCCCCACCTGAGCAGCAGCTGCTCTAAGGGCAGGCTGCTTGGCAGAGCCTGCTCACCCAGAAAGTGGCTTTCCCAGCACCTGGGGCTGTGCTTCCCCTGCAGGCTGCACGGCCCCAGGACATGCAGGCAGCCACTCTCTTGGCAGCCCTCTGCTGCAGCCTGAAATATCAGCCTCAGGCTGGGGACAGGGAAAAAGAGGTAGTGTGACATGCAACTGAAAAACCACAGGCTGAACCATGCTGATCCTGTGATTGCTTGTCCTCAGGAGCCCAGAAAGGTTGAGTTAAAAAGATATGGGGATGTTGCCACAGCCTCTCCAGGCCACAGCCTCAGTGCTGCAAAATGAAGAGTCTTGGTTGCAGCCAACCATAAGCCCTCTTTAATGACCATGTCTGCAATATGTGAACACTGCTAAAATGCTGACTAGGTCCCTGCTGCCAGAAAATGAGAGGTTCAATTGAGAACATGGGATACATATTTTGGGGACAGTCTTAACTTTAGTTTTTTAGATCCTTGGTGAAGAAACCAGAGGAAACGTCACATGGAGACATGTATACGTGTTCAAACACACACATAGCCAGAAAGCAGACCCATAGCTGGGTATTAGTTCAGTCTTGCTGTAGGACTTATGTTTTGATCATATTTTGATCAATTACAGAGATTAACTGATCACCCTACCTGCCAGGATAATGCCTAGATGGCCAAAACCAGACAAAGCTACTCTGAATGCCCCATGCCTTTGTGGTTACAGCTGACTTGTAGGAGTAGTGGTCTGAAATACCCTCAGAAGGAACTTCCCCAGTGGTTCTTTCATTGCCTTTTTTTAGGTGAGTCTTAAGGAGACAGGATTGCCACATTGTCCAAGTCCTGAAGAATCTCAAAGGGGTGAAAAGTCCTTTCTGCACTCTGCATCCGAACTCTAAACTTTCTTAGAGGTTATTTCTTAAAATAGCTTATGGGTCTCCCCACTTCGTCATAGGAGGTTCCTGTGTCCCTCGATTACCAACACAGTGCAAAAGGTGCCTAGCAAAAATGTCCTGTTTGCATCCCACTGTGCAGTAAGCCCCAACTGCATCCTATCTGATTTTGGACACTAAAGGAAGCTTCTAATTGAGGAGCCTGAACACTCCAAACTTCCCCTGCTAACAGTGGTGGAAGAGGGAGACCTCTGTGAGCAATGTAGGTCCTGGGCGGGGCAGGAAATCTCTTTCTCTGTTGACTACTGAGGTCACCAGAGTTGAAGGGACACTTCAGTTACATGCCTGAGTTGGAGGGGTTGAATCCAGGCATAGGCCCCCTGGAAGTTCGTTGTGGGACCACCAAAAGACACTGCAGTATTTATCTTCTCTCACATTTAATTTGTTTCATGTACTGTCTGGCTCTTCCTTGGAGTTGTAAGGTTTTCCTTTATGCGTAGCCTCCATGTACATGTTTGAGCCTTCACACAAGCACAGGGCTTGCTGGTTGTCCTGCTGCCTAATGGAATTAAAAAAGTAGGTGGTTCAGTGTGCTCTCTCAGCTATCATTTGGATGAGGACCAAATGAGTGCTAGGATTTGAACAGAGTAAAATTTTAATGGATGGCTTGTGACTGAAGCTTGGAGTTTCTGTTTTGTTTTGCCCCCCCCCTTTTTTTTTCCTTTATTTATCTTTTAACCCTCATTATCTGGTTTCCATGGAAAGCGTTTTCAATAGAGTAGGAGAACAGCTTCAATATTTTTCTTACAAAAGTTAATGAAGAAATAAGATGCATCTCAGTCTCTTTCTTTTCTCAGGAATTTCAGGCATGGAAAATTAAATTAGCTAAAATGGATTAAGTGATCAGTTTTTTGCAGCTTCCATTCCCCTCATGAAATGTGCACACCAAATAAGAGCTACTGGTCAGAACGTTGTTGGAGATGGCTTTTCTCTTGCACCATTAAACAACTGCTTTATTTTTCTTGCATTTGAACAGCCATGCACAAAATATGCATGCATTCTCTCAACTGCCTGTCACTGAAGTTATGTGATTGTGTTGCAGGGAGTGCCAGTTTAAATTAAAAACTCAGCAGGCCTTCTTGGAAACTTCTCTCTCATTGGCAGTAAAAACTTGGAATATATATTTGGCCTAATCCAGTTTAATCTGATCTGTTTCACAACGCCATCTGGATCTCATTGGGGGCTGGATGCTTTCAGTATTTGATCCGGGCACTTCTCTTCTCTCTCTCTCTCTCTTTCTTTCTTCTTCTTTTTCTTTTTTTTTTTTTTTTCTTTTTTCTTTTTTTTTTTCCTTAATGGCTATTCTTTAAGAATTAAGTATTTTGGAGATGTGCTGGAACCAGTTCATTCCTATTCATTGTGTGGAAGATATCCAGCAGCAGCCACTGAGATATTTATTGCCTCTAAGGAGCCAATGGCTGATTGACTCTGAATCAGTTGCTATCAGTTGCTGCCTTGGGAGTGGCTCAAAAACATTTCTGTATCTTTCAAGGATGGTGTATTCCTGACCAAATGTTAAACGTAAGTAAGCACCTGGTGGATTTGGATGATAGCACAGCATTATCTCAAAGCATTTTTCAGCTGCTATGATGTATCTTCCAGTAGATGATCTTACATAGTGGGAAGAAAAGCTTTCTAATGATAAGGGTAGTTATGCCCTGGCACAGGTTGCCTAGGGAGGTGATGAAATCTCCATAACTGGAGATTTTTAAGAACAGGTTAGACAAGCAGCTGCCAAGAACCCTTGACATATAGTCAATTCTGCCTTTGGGCAGCAGTAGATGACCTCCCGAAAGCCCTTTGATTTTTTTGATCACTGAGCTTAGATCTGAGCTATGAACCAATCCATAAGAAATCACAACCAGGGAATTGGAACAAATATATTTTTTTTTGTGTGTGTGTGTGTTTCTATAAGACTTAAAATGATAAATGGAATAAAAAGCATATTTTATGTATGACATTCCATTAAAAAAAAAAAAAAAAGAAAAAAAATCTGAATCACCAGAGAAAGAGGCATTTACAAAGATATATGCCTAGGAAGTTAAGCACAAATGTGGGAAACCCTCTTTTCCTATTCTTTTTTTGTGTTTTCCTTTATCTTTTTTTTTTTTCTTTTCCTTTCATTTCCATTCCCCTACCCCTTTCCTTTTCTTTTCTCTTTGTCTTTCCGTTCCCTTTTCTCTCCTTCCGTCCCTTACTTTTTCTCCCTTTCTTTCCTTTTCTCTTTTTCCCTCTCCCTCTCCTGTAAAGGGCAAACGAGGGCTGAAGGGCTCCTCTCTGAGGTGAGGCCAGGGCTGCCCCATGCAGGACACAGCCACTTCTAGCTGGCTCCAACAGCCCCGCCTCAGGGCCCAGCAGCCAAGATGGTGGTGCTTCTTGGAAAACATTCTTAAGATAGAGCCGAACAGCCAGATGAGCAGAGTGAAGAAAAGCAGTGATAAACAAAAGTTAGAACACCAGTGAGAGGGAAGGAGGCAGGGGAGGAGGTGGGCCAGGCACTGGAGCCTAGTCCCCTGCAGCCCATTGCAGACCCTTGCTGGAGGAGAGGAAAAGTGTGTGGAGGATGGAGTGGCAGAGAGGAGCTGTTATGGACTGACTGCAGCCCCCATCCCCTTGTGCTGCACTGGGGGTTGCTGGTGGAAGAGTTGGGGATGAAGATGTCAAGTTGAGCCTAAGAAAAAGGACAGTGGAGTGAAAGGTGTTGGTTTAATTTTAGTAGTTTTTCACCATCCAAGTCTATATTAACTGTCATTAAATGAAATTAATTTTCTCCAAGTTGAGTCTGTTTGCCTGTAATGGTAATTAATAAGCGATCTCCTTGTCTTTATCTCAACTCATGAGCTTTTTCATCCTATTTTCTCCCTCAGACCTGTGGAAGAAGGGCACTAAGAGAGTGGTTGGGTGGCTATCTGACAACCAGTTATGGTCAACCCACCACACTCCGATGGCACACCCAAGCAGAAGGCCATGGAGAGCTTTAGGTGTTGTTCCTTGTGCATGGCCACCCACACAGGAGTGCCCTCCTTTTAGCCAGTGCTTGGTGGAAGGACGTTTTGAGTGACACAAGCAGTGACCCAGTGCTGTAGAGATCTGGACAGACTCCTGCTGGTGGGGCAGGGCTTGCATGGGGGCTCAGGAGCAACCATGTGGCTGTGCCAAGGTGGAGAAGCCATACGTGGGTGCATGTCTTCATCCCTTTCCCTTCCACAGAGCAGGTTGCACCTCCAGGATGGACAGAGGCAATTTGGAGGTGCAGACCTCTTCCAGCCTGGGCAAGCAGAAAGCACTCCCTGGCTTAGGGATTTTTCTCTTTTGCTGCATTCCACTATCCGTGCAAATATTTTTTGTAACCTCTAAATAAAGAGTTTCAATACTTCAATCTCTCAAAAATGGTTAACGTGGTTGCCTGACTATAATTATTAGCAGTGACCAGAATGTTTTTTTTTTTTTTTTCTTTCCTGTTCCTTCTCGCTCATCTCTCCTTAGTCCTGACTGACCTTAGCAGTTCTTCCCCATGAAAAGCACAAATCCACATGTTACCATGATGCAAGAACCAGGTCCTGCACTTTCAGAGTAGTATCTCCATTCCCAAGTGAAGGTTCATTAGTGTCATTAAGGCTTCTCACTTGCATATGTCCTCCCAGAATAATCTGGCAGTAGGGTTGAGACATATGGTTTGTAAATGATGCAAAGGGAAGACAAATTTAAGAATAGTCTTGTGCTAAACATGGCAGTTTAAGAGTTGGGTGTATAATACACGACTTCATAATTCAGGAGGAGATTTTGTTCTTTTCTTTTCTTTTATTTTAGGTAACCTCTGTTGCTTGCTTTGTGTGAAGGCCACAGAAGTAGGACACTGAAGAAAGATTCAGGTGGCAGGGTGACTGCACTCCATCAAACCAGAATAGGGCTGAAATTCAGTGTTTATGGATGGGGATATAACATGGCAAAACTTCACAAGGAGGGAAAGGCAAAATCTTACTGCTTTCAAGCTTCTTCATGCGTTCACCCAGGGGTTTTGCAAAGATAATGAAAGGTGCTTGACAATATCTGTGTATTTCTGTTCAGTTACTAAGTAATTTTTGACATGTTATAAAGTATATCTCATTCTCTCTCCTCTGAATAGATGGCATATTTATGTTTGGTACAGTGCCTGCTCACTTGCAGGCACATCCTGAGTTAACATATTTCTGAAGAGTCTGATGGAAGTCCAGATGAACCATGTTTGCTTCAGAAAGCAAATTTTGGCCCCATGAGAGTTCTCTGTCTCTTTCATCCCTACTATTTATTTATTTATTTTACACACAGAAAATATGTGAACAAACTACCCAGATTCTAGTGCAGATAGGAATATGATTTGTTTTTCTACTGATTAGCATGTGCACAAAACTCTCTGTTAACATTTCTAAGATGGTGGTGTCTCGCCACACAAATTATTCATTCTTTTTTATATCCCTACTTTTTTTTTCACAAATTTCAGAAAATTTTAAATTTTAAATACCCATTTTGAAGGGCCAGATTCATGACCAAAAATGTGTAAATGTTTGTGATTTGAAAGTGGAATAGGAAGTCAGAAGGAAAAAAGAAGTAATCATTTTTGTTACTGGTTGGATCTAGGCCCAGAGACTTAGCCAGGGTGTGTGTGAGCACAGCTTCTATTTCACTTAGCAGGTGCATCTTTTTATCTTGCATAAAGTGCTGGTCCTATCACTTTGATTTTCACTCAGATGGTGTAACGGCCCATCTGTAAACCAGAACAGCAATTCTCAGTCAAGTTTTACTTTTTCCTCTCTTCCACGTAGTTTTCCATTCAATAACAATTCAATTGGATAATAATTTCCATTTCAATAATTTGTCATCCTTTCTCTAATCCTCTCTCCAGTCTCCATCTTCCCCTATACGTGACATTTCCCTGGGTGTATCAGTCAGTATCTACTCTTCTACTCTTCTACTATCTACGCTTTCTCTCCATGCAGCAATCCTTGAATTCCTGTTCTGGCAAATCCCTACATGAGCCTGACCCCAGATCCTAAAGGAAGACTGGAGTTGGGACATGTCTACGGGTCCCATGCCATGTCTTTGGGCCCACTTGCCTCCAGCTCCCTGTGGCTCAGCTAATCCTTCAGGGGGCTGTCAGGTAGAGGGAAAAAGGATTGGGGAAATTAAGTCTGTATAGTCTGCTCCAGGGGCTTCTTCTTTCCCCTCCTTCTCTGTTAAGAGGACCACTGAACTAGACAATTCTTCACTGGGGTGGTTGTTTTGCTTTAACATCTAAGATCCTTGGCTTTCTGTAGAAAAGGTATTTAGGTCGGCAGAATGCATAATCTCTTTTTATTTGTTACTCCTGTTTAAGATGGAGGCATTTAAATGGTTTCTTCCAGTATGTCAGTGACCCTCTATTATATTGGAAAAGCAATAGACTGACAATGTCATATGCATTGCACTGATTTATAAGATTCTTTCTTCAGCTCTTACTCTGTGTTTATCCAGACCTCCCAATGACTCACTGAAATCAATGTGATCCAAGGCTTTTTTTTTTTTTTTTTTTTTTTTCCTTTTATATACTTTTATACCTCTGAGAACTGATTGTACAATGGAACTTCTCTGATTAGGCTGGGTCTAACTAACTACACAAATCTCAGAAACATGTAGCAGCAGGTCCGATGGGAATTCACCTAATTAGTGGCTTAAAAGATGTCAGAGTTTAGCATGAAGTGGATAAACCATCTAAATAAATGGAAATGACGTGTAATGTGGAAGAACTATTGTCGCAACACTGAAAACATATTTTAGGTGCATACCTCTTATTTGAGCAGTGTAAAGGCATAAGGGGTAATGTTACATATTCAGTGGCTCATGATCAGGGTGCTCTGGTCCTGGCATCACATTTCAATCAGTGCCCCCTAATTGTAGACTGCATTTTGTCTCACAAATCTTTATAATCAGTTCATTTGTGCACTAGCTTTCCTAACTCATTCCTCTGGTACACATACATTTCTTAATATTGTAAGATTCAGAACAGAAACATTTTAGAGATTAAAGAGATCTTCTTTTTACATTATGGAAATTTGAAATTCAGAATTATCAAAGGGATGCATATGTTTCCACTCAGTTTTATATCCAGCACAATTTGTTGTAATTGATGTGATAATAGGGGTAAGAGGTGATAGATTTGTTTTACA
Source organism: Oxyura jamaicensis (assembly GCF_011077185.1). Lineage (NCBI taxonomy): Eukaryota > Metazoa > Chordata > Aves > Anseriformes > Anatidae > Oxyura > Oxyura jamaicensis. Next base: position 177,750,916 of record NC_048893.1, read on the forward strand.
ATCTGTTGCACTTGTAATCAGCTGATCAAGGACTGCAATTTGCAAAGGCCATTGAAATGAAACCAAATGCTTTTATAGGCTATACATAATAATTTCTTTTAATTAGCAAGCAGAACTGGTCCACATTTAAGGTATAGATCAATTGGATTTCTTCCTGTATCTCTTCTTCCATATTAAGTCCCATGTCTTATGAATCAGTTGTGTCTTAAATCCACCCCTACAGTTTGAAACAAATCTGCCAGAATCTATTAGCTTTCTTGCTGCCTTTCATATCTTTGGAATATATAGCTTTCCTGGGATGTGTAAAGCTTTCACACAAAGAAAATGTATAGAGCCCTGGTAAGGGGATATTTTGGGGCACAAATAAAGATATATGGGAGTGAGAACTGTAGCAAAAGGTCAAGAATCAAATAAGAACATTAAGAAGTGGAGGGATAGTGAAACTGAAGATTTTGACAAGGAGAGAAAGCTGACTGCAAGGAAGGAAAATTAAACAAGAAACCATTGTGCAAGGGTTGTGCTTGAATGAATGGCTAGAGACAGGAAAGGTGGTTTTGTAGGTTGGGTCTGTGCCCTACCATACAGTTCGTACAGCTGGTTAGTCCCTCAGTATTCTATCTGTAAAGCATGAATTATAAAAACTGTGCTAACTCATCAGGATCTTTTGCAGCCTGTTTGTGCTATTTAAGAAACAGAGTGGGGAAGAAGGGTCACCAGTGTGACAGGAAGAAAGGAAGAATCAACCAAAACTAAAGAGAGAGATAAAGGAGAGAATGAAGCTTCTGAAAGAGTGATTTAAGCCAGGCCAGGTGAAATCGGGCTGGAAATCACCAACCTTATTATGGATTTTTCCTCCCAAGATATTCCACATGCTCTATGTGGCTGTCTTGCAATGACAGCTGCATTGGGGGGAGAGAGAGGGAGGGTGGGAAAGTCAGGGCACTAGGCAACTCAGCTTTTGCTTTACAATGCACCAAGGTCTTGTTGAAAGCAGGGAAACTTGAGAAAGTCTCAAGGCTGTTGCTCTCCCTCAAGGATCTTATGGATTTAACTATTTGGAGCATTAAATCCTTGTTTCTTTTCAGCAACAGCAACCATTGCAAGTTACGGTTGTTGTTCCCCTCTTTCAGCCCTCCCGGCCTCCCTTTCAGCTGACACTGAAGATTAGCTTCAAGCTCTAAGATTGTAAAGTCTTTGAGGAAAAGCCTTAATGAGGATCTATCCTTTTAAACTTTGATCTAATTACTCTTCGAGCAATGTTTCTATTTTGGATGCTGCAAACAGATCAAGTTTGCATGTTTGAAGGTGGCACCATTCGGTGGACAAAAAGTAAACCTCACCCTGTAGGTTAAATAAATTTTCATACATAAATAAAAACATGAATAGCACCTATGTAAAGTAGCTGGCATTATTTCAGAGAATGTTTGAGAGCTGAGCCTGGGGAACTACTGGAGTACAGAAAGATTTTTTCCTCTTGCTGTATGTTTACCAGTCAAACGGTAGCAGAGGATATTTGAGGCCACCGTGGTGTAATCTATTGAGCATATCAGCAGGGAAAAAGGGCAAAGAGGACTGGAAACTACAGACCCGTCCATAAAGAGTGCTTCAGAGTTGCACAGAAGCATTTCCTTGGGCATGATTAAAACCTCATAGGCTCTAGCCCAGTGATAGCAAAGGAAAGCAAGCTGAGTCCTATAAGCCAACACTTTCACTTGATCTGTTGTTGCAGTTTCAGTGTTTTGCATGCTTTTGTCATGCATTTTTATCACCTCAGTCAACCACTGCTGTGATTTGAATCTATGTGCTGAGCTCCAGCCGGTGTTTGAAGACTGGTTCCCCTCTGCTGTCACATGCACTGGGCAGCTTTGCCCAGCATGGAGCAGATCTGGGCATGTGCCTGCAGAATGGATGGTGGCAGAGAAGAGCTATATGAGAGCCTGCTGACCTGGACATGGCTGATTTATAATCTTTGCGTGAATCCTCCCCATGGTTTCTTTAAGAGATGGAAGAATGTTCCCTGCTTTCCTGGCTGTCCTTGCATGGATCCCTGTCCTGCTGTTTGGCTTGGCTGTCAGCCTCCTGAGTGTCAAATGCTACCACTGGCAAGTCAGGTGTGAAGCAAATGTGCCATGTTCTGCTTAATGGGGTGTTACTGTAACTTCAAACCTTTGTGGTGACCACTTCTAGGTTAACACCCTTCAGTTACTAACCAAAACACAAACATTAAGCAGGAGGAATGTTAAAATGTGATTACGAGCCATGGTTTTGTCCAATTAGCAGACTGTGCTGCAGGCTTGAGTCAAGTGGCTTGTCTATATAAGGATGTATTAGTCATTTTCTTTTTTTATTTTTTTGACCATAAAAACAACAGATGTGATGCTCTGCGGTCAGCATAGATGAGAATGATTCATGGCTAGGCATATTTAAACCTCCACTAGAAAACTATCCATCTGAGACCCTCTTCACCTCTTCCCCATCGTTCCAGACAACCAGAGCCAAAAGCACCTGTCACATGATACATCTCAAAAATTATCAGTGATTCTCTCCATATGTCTTAGTTTTGAGGTGGCCAGGAGACATCAGCTGCTCCTGCCTACTCTCTTGGGACTGCATGGACTTCAGAAACACTAAGATAGCAATAGAGAAGAGGCTCCTATGTAGTGTTGATGTGGGTGGCCATAAGAGCTGTTGTGGCTGAGCAAGGATCAGCTCACACATGGTAACTTGGTCTTGTGTAAGGTGGCAGGCTGGGTTCCCATGTCTGCTCTGGAGCCATCACTGGTGCACTTTGGAGAGGAATTCATCTAATGCTGGAGTTAGTGTTTTCAGCTTGTGATGTGGAAGTGGGATGGGCTTATAAAGTAAGGAAAAGAGTCTGTGGACATGGAATATGGAAGAGGTTAGCAGTCAGGGCTTCTTCTGTAAAGTAATTGCAAGAGGAGCTGGGAAGCAGGAATCAAGGAACGGGAGCTGTATGTGGAGCAGTAAGAGTTTGGGGAATGAGAGAATCAGAAATCTTGTTATGTATGGCTTGGGGATCCTTGCATGTGGAGCTGGGGTTTGGGATGAAGTAAGAAGAAAGCAGAGGAGAGGAAAAAGCTGTTATCTCATGACCATTTTGGTGGCAATGTTGAGGCTGTTTGGTTATCCCTAATCCATAGCCAGATCTATGTGGAATGGCCTGGAACTCCATGAAGAGTGATCTGCCCAGGTTGGGATGTGTCTGTGCAAAACCAGACACAGTACAATGAATTTGGTCTTGCTTATGAAGTGGGAATGGAAAGTTGGGGCTGGATGTACTGTTACCCTCTTAGTACTGCTGCCAGGTCTGTACTCCTTCTGCTACTTCAGTAGTCCCTGGCTCTCTGATGGCCTCTGAGATAGGCACACCAAGGAATGGCCTGCTAAGAGCTCTGCTGAGTGGTGGCTCACATCTGAAGGTGACATCTCCAGAAGGAACTAAACCAGGAGTCCCACTGATCTGAGCCCCACAGAGGACAGGGAATAAGCAAGAGACACATCAGCATTTAAAATGCTTGGAAAACATAGCACAATGAAGTTCAATGTAGGTAAAAATAAACCAGCCCTCTAAAGGTGATGTAAGGTCTCCTCCCACGGAAAGGAGAAACTGGTGGAGCAGTAAGCTTGAAAAACTAGGATGGGGGACAGGTAATGGAGATGAGGCAGCCTTGATGAGCCTTGTCTGACAACAGATCAGATGTGAGATTAGGTGCTGTAATCTGGAGCACAAACAAGACAGGCCAATGAACTTTTTCAGCTGGAGAGTCAGAAGCAATAAATCACAAAGAAGGAAAGCCATGATTTTGTACCCTTGGCTTCTATCATAGCACAGACCGAACTCGTCCTGTGCTATAAAGTACGAACGTACATGTGCACAAAGAACATTACAAGAATTCTGGGACTGCAAAATTCAGCTTTTCCAAATTAAACCTGGAATTAAAGCTCCTTTTGGATTTTAAACTTAATAACAATTTACTGTCCTCTCCTATGCCTGTCTCCTGGCACAGTCTTTAACTGCCTGATGGTGGGCTCAGAAGCACTGCTTACTTCAGTGTATGGCATCCTTCTGCTTTGTCCTGTGCCAAATCTGGCTGCCTGTTTGATTCCTTTTCTCCATGCCTAGCCAGCTTAATTCCCTCATCTTCAGCTCTCCTATCCCAAATTCCAGCTTCCTTGTTCAGCAGGCCCTGTGATGACTTCCCACCTCAAATTCCACAGGTGGTTTTGACTGGAATCGCTCACTCCCACCTGCCACTGCAGCTTTTCCATTTTGCCACCAGTTTTTCTTTGTCACTGAGTTCTTCCCTTTTATCATTCTCCGTTTCATTTGTGTTCCTGGTCATTTCTCCATGGGTTGGTCTCTCACTGGGGCTGCTTGTCTAATGCCTGTGTCCTGCCCCATTGTGAATCTACCCAGTTAGTCCCAGTTCTCATGTTCAACACAGCTCCTTGTCAGAACATCCATCGCCTTTGTCTCAGCTATGAATTTTGCAGTCAGTCGTGGGAAGGGAGAGGTTCTCCCTGGCTCTTTCTCCAGTATCAGGCTCTTTTCTCATTGTTTGGCTTCCTGTTCTTCCTCTTATTTTTCTGCACACTTTCAGTCTCTCTCTCTTGCTCATGCTAGTTGTCAAAACATGGGGACATTTGCTGTAAAGCCTTGCAAAGAAAGGGCAAGACTTTTTAAGGTGGAGAAAGCAGTAGGTAAAATTAAAAACCCATCCTCCCCTTTTCTTGAGAAGAGCAGATTTCTCACCATGTATCATTTCTAAAGCTAGTCAAGTTCCCTGGATTCTTTGTGATCTCTACCCATTTGGGTGAGCTCTAAGCAAGGATCCAGGAACCTGGTAGAATGTGGAATTTGTGAAGTCTACAGAATGACTGCTGGCATGAGGTCAGCCCACAGACCTGCCACCACTATGTTGGAAGCAGTGTCTATATGATCAGTGAAGCATTTAGTAGGATCTTGATAATGACCGGAAATGCCTGGTTCTTGCCTGTCTTCATAGGCTGAGATGATCTCCCATCTCTCCATTTTCATCTTCTTCTAGATGAGCCCACCCTAGGTCAGCTGGTAGATGAATACATTTTACCAACATCTGGTGAGTCCCTAGAAACCAGCCAGGTGGTTACCCAATGCAGACAGCTATCATCGACCAAGATAACTCAAGAACTGAAACTAGACAGAAAAATCCATGCATGAGCTACTTAATCCTAGAATTATATTTATTTACTAAGGTCCAGGGCTCTGCTAATATGACACTACTGCTGTAAGAGGCAGTGCTAATGTCACTAACACACTGGGCTGTGGGGTTGTATTTGTTTGGTCAGGAAGCTTGTGGGGATCTCTGACCTGTGCAATGAGAATGGGAGTTCCTGCAGTTATCAAGTCTCTGTTAACTAAACTGAAGTCTACACAGATGATACCAGGTATAGATCCTAAGCTGGACACTATTCAATGATACTGAGTTTATACAAGACAAAGAAATGTGAGGTCCATTCTCTTGTAAGTGCTTGCAGAAAGAAAGCCGGAAAGAGAAAAAAATATTCCAAACCCAAGAAAAAGCTGTCTTGTAAAAGTAATTTTTATGTAGGTCCCGAGACTGTTTATAGGTTGAGCTGACAATTAAAATTACTTTTTACTAGAGCAACTTTCTTCCCCTTGTTTCTTTTCAGGCACACAAACAGCAACTCTACTGTAGCTTTTTGTTGTTTTTGTTGTTGATTTGTTTTTATTATTTATTTTATTTTATTTTATTTTATTTTATTTTATTTTATTTTATTT
>NC_048893.1:177756728-177845262 GCF_011077185.1 Oxyura jamaicensis
TTTATTTTATTTTATTTTATTTTATTTTATTTTATTTTATTTTATTTTTCTGTTTCATGTGAGTTGACTAGTTGTAAATAAAACTATTTTGGGTTCTGATACCTGGCAGAGGAGGTTAGTTAAAGCACCTAAGGGCAGTTTACTGATCTTATATGAAATGCACTTTTGTCTTTTGGCCACCATAGCTGTATTTCACACACACTGGCACTGCATTTCTTCTAGGAGGCTGAGACCCAGTCTCAGGTGAGCCCCAGCTCTAGAGGCCTTCTCTGTTTTTGCATGTGTTCTTTCCAGTTGTTGCCAAAGTAATTTGGGACATAAAACAGTCCTTACTTTAAAATTTGTATTTCATTTGCTGTTTTCTTGTTTTTAATACTTCCAAAAGCAATTTCATTAAATCTTGGTGGCAGGGTGAAGAACCACAGTTTTGTCTTTGTTGATTGCAAAAGCTGAAAACCGGTCTCAAAGGCACATTTATTTTTAGTTTTACAGGACATGGTTTAATCGATCAGAAATGGTTGTGATCACATGAAAACTGTTTACCTTCTGAATCTATGCCAATAACATAGCGAGATGGCACTCAGGACCTTGAATACGCTCTCTGAATTGCTCTGAAAAGACTTTTTAAGTGCCTGTCAGTCCTTATTGATTCTAGATACAAACTTAACTACAAACCCACTTTATCTGAATGTGGCCCTTCAGGCAGTATCCTGTCTGCCTTTTAGAGAGCATCACACAGCTTAGCTGACATGCCAGTTACAAACGGTATGTTTGAGAGAACTGAGAGCTGAAACAAGCTGCTTGCTATCCAGGGCTGCAGAGCTGGCTTTTTATCCAGCCAGCAGAGACGTAGGGGCTGTGTTTTCCAGCCGGTGCTTATAAAGTGTCTGACGTGGACACTGTGTCTATTTATCTCCTAGGGCTCCGTGAGGAGCCAACCCAAACCAAATGGCTCCTGCTCCCTTGAGCTTTGACTCCAAAGCTGGAGTGTTTGGTGCTATTTTAGGTAGGCTGAATATAGTCCTGAGCAAGTGTTTGTTATAATAGCAGGCAGTAAATGTTTGGAATTAATAATGGTACTAAGTATGAGCTGTAGTTTTTATAAGCTTTCGGAAGTCCACAATTAACCTAGTGCTCTTGGAGTTTAAAAACATAAATAAAAATATGCCAATGTGACCACTCCTTTCAATCCGGCCTTTGGAGAGAGTAGGCAAAGAATGAAGATGAGGGCTGGGTGCTTGAGTTGGTGTAGCCTGAGAGATAAACAACAGGGCAGATGTATCAGATATTACCTGCTTGACAACCAGAATGTTTGCCAGGTATCAAGAATGATGAATATACAGCAACCAGTCAGGTTAATCGTTTTTATTTATCAGCAAGAAAGCTTACTGCACTGTTCCATGTCAATAGGCTACTGATGTAACATAAAGTGAGTTTTGTTTTCATACATGGGTGGTGACATCCCCCGTGCTCCTCCAAAGAAGCAACAAACAACAACAGGAGGCAGCAGGAGCATGAAGTGAGCATGGGGCCTGCAAGCAATAGGAAAGACTGAACAGGTCTCCACATCATGCAGCTCATTTCTAGAGGGGCAGCTACTTATCTTCCTGAGTTTCAAATTAAAAAGCAGTATGTGTTACCAGCCTGAAGCATTCCTTGAAAGACCCAGCTGGATGGCTTGGAGACAGTGCTGTCCCCATAGTATCCAGCAGAAGACATGCTTGTGGACAGGTGGGTTAGCAGTCTTTGGTGCATGGCCCCTTTCCCTGCTGTGAAATGGGGCCATACTGGGATATGCACAGGTGGCCATGAACCAAAAGCATGCCAGGAACCATCCTCATGGGGTAGTCACTGAGTTTCTGTGCCTGGGAAAGTTCCCTGTTATATCAGTGTAACCTGTGTGTCACCATTTGCACGGCTTCAAGAACAGAGGAAGCTCTTGTATGAAACCTCTGTATGAACTAGACTTTGAACTTCCCTAAAATTGGAGTTATTCAGGTCTGAGGTTTTGCTTTGGGCCCCTCTCAGTGTTGACTTTTTCTTGCACTTGGACTGTCTAGGTCAATACTGGATCTTTAAACACTTAAGAGCACCTATTTTTAGTTACCAAAGGAGACAGTTTTGTTTTATTTTTAGGAAAAAAAGGTGGTATGAGGAGAGGTTTAGAGGTGTCCATCCAGACAATGTCCTTTGGCACTATTACAAATAGATTAATGCTTGGTGTGCTGACGTTTGTCAGCCTTTCTGATGACCTGCTAGCAAATGAACAGTTCCTTCACAAGTGACCATCGATTTGTTCAGCAAATAGAGATGAAAGCTGATGGGACTATTGCCTGTATTTCAGCTCAAAATGCAAGAGGTTTTAGGAGTCTCCATTTTCAAAAGTCAGTTATAGCTCCATTGCACCTATTATTACTTTACTCTTATAATTATTGCTACTAATAATCAGTAGGAGTTTAATATAATGGTGGTATAATCAGTGGCACTTTTAGCTTCATTAAAGTATACCAATATTTTAAGTATCCTAATTTATTTTCAGAGCATCTGGAGGTCCCAGCTAGGCTGGGACACCACAGCATGTGATATTATTTAAACAAACAGCAAATTCTGATTTCTGCTACAAAAATCTTGTGATCTTTGCTTAGGCTTTGTTATGCAGAACCTATAAGCTTGTCCCTAACTCTGACTATGATGTTTTTCAACTGGGGCAAAATATTTGTCTTAAAAAAAAATAAATAAAAAATCTTACTGCATTTGAAGCAAGATAAGTGCCAACTGGAGGACAAAACTGCCAGATATTCCTTTGTAAAACACCTGGCAAGGATGGGTAAGTGTTTCACACAGCTTTTAGGAGAGGTTGTGTCAACGGAGTGCTGGCAGATGTCTGAGAGACCTAGGGACTGCTGCCCCAGCTTCTCCCATGCTTGCAGCAGGAGCTGTGGCAGGGCACAGGGACCACAAGCTCTCACCAGTCCCTACTGTCATGTGAAGAAGCAGCAGCAGCAGGAGGAGGACGCTGCTATAATGCATCCACCTCAACTTCCTGGCAGTGGGAGAGGAGCCTGCTTCTTCTCTCTGCAGTCATATTCAGCTCCATCTGTTTACAAAAGCTGCAGGTTGGGATTGGGCATTCCCCCTCCCTACCCACTCCTCCCTTTTCCTGGCCAGTAATTTAACAATGGAGAAATGCATTTTTGAGCTGACTGATATTCTGTAGATTTGACTCAAATTAGTGGAACAGATGCGATGGAAAACCTTCCTTTGGGAGATACACAAAATGATGGGGTGACATTGTGCCCCTCTTCGTCTGCCAGCAGTGGTTATTGCTCCCTCTGCTTTCCTATGGGACTGGGGTGCTCGTCCATCCAGTTAAGCCCTTTGGTAAGGGATTGGAATTGGAATAATGTTGTATTCTCCCTCGGAAAGAGGAAATTTGAGGTGTGTCTGAGTGTTTTCATTGACAATCTGTCAGTCAGCACAAGTTCCCTCCTGCAGTCCCATTGCACCAGCCGCTGTGGTGTCCTGGCAGCTCAGCTCACTCTTACGGGTCCCCTCCCTGAACTGCCTGCACTGCTGCTTGGCACATTTATCAATAAAATGACTTGATCTCTTTCATTTGAATTTCATGGAGTAGATTGATGCTGCTGTTCCTAAAAGTAGATTTTCCTCAGATAAATTGTGGAAAATGATAGCAGCAAAATGTCAAATTTAGAAGAAAGTGGGTGGAAACCTGATTTTTGTCACTTCAACTTACTGCTTCAACTAGCAATAAATTGGAGTTTTCAGCTCCCGGCTCCCTCCCTCACCTCCTTCACGGCAGGAGAGTGTGACTTTGCCTAAATCTGATGCTGTGAAAGGGTCACGGTGAACTCCTCTTCCCGTGCCCAGGTGGAACACGGCGTACGGAAGCGCTGTTGCACAAACATGAGCTCCTAACACTCTCAAATGTTACACCCAGCTATGGTTACGGGGGAAGGGTTTCCATGATGCATTCCTGGTCCTCTGACATAGTTGCGGTGATTTATATGTATGCTGAGGTGAACAGGGGAGTTTGGGTGAGCAGCAGGTGTTCTGGGAAAGCCGCTTCCTCTGGCTCTGACCCTGTAGCCTCAGCCTGGCTCCTCGTTCCTTGGGAGATTTGTGCTCCAAGGCAAAGGTTTTTGTGTATGGTTCAAAGAAAATGTGAGAGGCGATTTGGGAGTATTATATAAGCAGAAACAGAGATATGGCAGGCCTTGTGTTTTAAGGGTGATATGAGGAGAGGCCTGAGGCCCACTGAAAACCGGTAAATGCAGACACATCAAGGGTGTGAATTCCCAAACGGCACATCTCCATGCTGTGGTTTATGGTCCAGATATGGGAGCTTGACTGGTGCCATCGAGTGGGAATTGCCATCTCCCAGGGGAGATCAGATGGGTATCCTCTGCATCAGGCACTTGTTCTACGTGCCACGAACCAAAAACTAAATTTCCAACTGTTTAATGACCAGTCACACCATGGGGCCTGCCTCTCAGCTGGCTCCTTGTGAAGGTGGTCCAGGGTGCACTCTGCTGGCCCTCCTCATTCCCTCCTGAATGGCACATTTGTTTTTCTTGTCTGCCAGGAAGGCTAAGTGCCTCAGTTATAATACTTCTTTATTTCTGCCATACAACCGTGACAGAGATATAAGAGTCATTGAAATGACCTAGGCCTCATGGCTAGGCATGTGTGGTTATGAACTTGATATGGTGATGTGCTGTGATTGGCATGGAGAAGTCTAGCCTGAGATGCTCCATCAGTCACCCACCCTGTAACAGCCTTCAGATATCTGTAAGACTGATGCATTATAGAAGGAAGCAATCTGTTTTCCATGCACATGGTGAGGAAGATAGGTTGTGTTTAAACAGCAGCAAGGGATGTTGAGGTTAGATCAACACTGGAGACAGTGAATTACTGGAGGAAGTTGGGTGGGGAAGCTGTGGATCCCCATCTTTTGGTGCTCTGAGGTATAGGTTGGACAGATAGAGATATACAGTTAGGAGTGGTCTTGCCTTGGAAAAGCTTCATGACTGGCCCTCTGACACTGTTGGAGTAAAATGACTAATGTGACACTGAGTGTAAGGTTTCATAGGTGTGGGAAGTGAACAGAAATTGAATCAGGATGTTGCACCAGAACATAGGGAGCAGCTTCACAGGCTCACTTGCCACAAATGATCCTTAAAAGTATACGAAGATATTCCCCTAGCTTTCCCATAGCTTTCTTTCATGTCATCCTTACATTCTTTTAACAAATTTTTAGAACTTTACTGTGACTTCTGCAAAAAAGGCACATTGTGTGCCACTGTGTTCAGGTACTGGTGCCATATACAAAATATAGGCTGTGTGGGCTTAGCATTTCAGCTCACTCACATCTACTGAATCAGAGCCAGCAATAAATCAGGTAAAGACCTGGTGTGGGCAGTTTATTGACCTTGCTTGTCTAAGGTTTGGTGTGGTTGGCTGTAAAGTCCACTTCCTTGTGAGAGCAGAATTTGTCTGTTTGAAAGCAGGGGTAGCAAGTCATCGTAATTTTGGAGCTGAATGAAATTTCTGGGTAAATGATGCTATGCTGTATTTTATTAGCTGTGTTTAGCAGTGTGAATAGCCCCACTATTACAGAATTTGATGGAGATAGTCCTGTTAACCATACCAGAATTTCCTCACCTGCCTCAAATGTTTTACTTTGTCTTGGAGGGACATGAAGAAGGAAAACAAACAAACAGACAGACTCATCCATTTCCAATAGGATCATGGGGAAAAGAAATAGTTTCATCCACATTAAAAAGCTCTGGTGGCATTTTCTCTGAGAACATTTACCTCCCCTGGACATGGATTCAAAATTCAGCAGGATGGTGATGGTCTCACATTAGGGAGGTATCTTTGTATTGGTGTGGAGATCTGCCTATGACTGCAAAACTCTCATCCCTTTATAAATAGCCAGCTCAGTGAGGCTTTGTGACTTAAATACATAAAGGCTTTGCTCCTTTCCACACGGTTGTGCTGAGGGGAGCAACTGAGTCAACAGGGATTCCCCCACAGCCTGACATTCCTCCTCTGCCACGTTCCTGTCCAAACAAAGACATGGGAACTCGCAGTTCTCATGTACCCTCAGTGTTTTGCCAACAGGGGAGCAGAAGCAAGCTTTGGGAGAGCTGGATGAGGAAATTTGGACTATGTGGGTTGGATAGCTAGTGGGAAGGGACTGAAGAGGAAAGGGGAGATCTAGGAGGAATCACTGCATGCCTGAAAGGATGGTGGGTTGCAGGGTGACTGGGGATGGAGGAAGGGGAGAGGAAAGAAGCATGGTAGCTAGAAGGGAATACAACTATGAGCCGTGGGTCTCATTGCTTGAGGAGAATTCTCTTTCTCTCTCCCTTCTTTTGATCCATTAAAAAATAAATCAAATATAAATAAATGCTTTCCCTGAATATGTGCACAGGAAATTAAGGAGCTAGAATAACTGTAGCTAAAACAAAACAAAGAACCAAACAACAACAACAAAAGAAGTGGGAGAGATTTTTACTATTTTCTTAAAAGACAATAATATTAATAATCAAAACTCAGGTTTTATATAGCATTGTACTTGAAGATGTATCAGAACAAGGCAGGTATCATTATTGCTGACCTGTAGATGAAACTGAAGTGGAGGGAGACTTGACAAGGGTCAGCAGGGTTGGAATTAATCTCATATAACCATACATCTTCACCTGAACTAGACACCTACACTCCCTTAGTAGGCAATAGAGATCAATCGGTACCTCTTGAGACTGACTCACTTGACCTATTTCAGACACCTACTTCAAGATGGGGTGAATCTCATCTTAGAGATGGTTGTTCCCCTGCAGTGAATACCAAGGTCAACCCTCAGGTGACCATGTCACTTGGAAATGTCTCTTCTGTAGAAGTTTACAGCTAGGTGAAACAAACCCCATCCCTCAGTCAGGATCAATGCCAAAGCTATGGCAAAATGGTGCCCTCGGACTTTTGCATGTGACAGCCAAAATCCTAGAATAACCCCATACTTTTTCCACAGCCACCTCCCAGTACAGAAAGCCTGTCAGGCTGGCTTGCTCTTTTTCAGGTCCTGGTTTGTATGGCTCGCACACTGATAGTGTGGGAAACCCTGGTGTTAGAAACACAGGATGGGATGCTTCCCTCAACAGCACTGGAGTCTTTCATTATCCTTCGAGATCCCCTTCTCATTGAGGAATCACTTCTGCTAAGGGATTGCCTACACTGCTAAATTCAATTCAATATAAATGTTCAGAACAGGGTTCAAATACAGTCATGTTGGCCTTACACCCAATTCAGCAGAATGACTCAGAAGAGTAAAATCTAGCTATCTTGGTTCAAATGGCTTATAAGGGATTTTCCAATCTACCAGCTCCAGAAATACTATGATCTGGGAATGGTGCTTGCTTTCCCTTTCTTTCTTTGTATGCATAAGGGGAAAAAGGGAAGTGGAGACCTGTGTGCAGTCTTGTACTCCTTGTTATTCTTGCATTTGTTTGATATTTTCCATTAATTCCTGTGTTTTGTGTTTCAGTGCCTTTGTTTTCCTTTCCTCTCTTTTGAGGAGGCTGATGGTGAACACTGTTATTATTAGGTTTGGCATTGCTTGATTAATTTTTTTCTTCTCTGCGTCTCTGTGATTGGAATTAAGTTTTTTCCTGCCTCTACATTGTAATGTTATATTTGTTTTTACAGTCAGCACCTTGCTGTGCAGTTGCTTGAAGGAGGAGGAGAGCAGGCACGTTCCTCGGCTCATGTTTTGCAAGACATTTTTAGTCCTCTTCCATGTGTTAGTAACCAGGCCGGCTCCTGTCTCCTGGCCTGTTCCCATTTTGACAGAAGTGAAAAAGCCTCCTCTCTGGGACCGTGTCACTGTTAGGGCTTTCAGGTTTGACAGGGTTGAGTCAAAGTAGTGGTTGTTGAGAGACGTGTTCCTCTGAGAAATGCCACCACCAACACACCGCAGCAGTTTGTAAGTAATAGAAACAGCTTTGATGCTTGGGAAGCAAAACCTGTGACATTTTGTCATTATTCACTCCAGTTGAGATGATTTATGAGCAATCAGACAGCTAGAAGCTGCATTTCAGGAGTTAAATGAATTTGCCTAGCTCCGTTTCCCCACTTGCAGCTTTGGTCTTGCAGGACGCAAAGGGAGCTCTGCTGCCTGCATCTCCCACACGCCCCCAGAAGCACGACCACCCCAGCTCCTCCCCAACCGAACTTTTTTGGCTCCATGCTCATTTCACACTGCAGAACAACACATTCCCTCTGCCAGCCCAGCCCTTGGGTCTTTGTACAGCCAGCCTTCCACTGACGGTGGTACGAGTCTCTTTGCATAGCGAGTGGGTGCGAGAGCCTCCCACTCCCAAACCTCTCTGTGGATGGGTGCCAGCCTCCTCCGTAAATCATGGCTCTTCTCATCCCCGCCCCTGGAAAAGCAGCCACCCTTCAGACTGCCTGAGCACTGCTGGGGGCTGAGCCTGCCTTCAGCATCCCAGCAAGTCGCATCAGCACTGGTGCAGCCCCGCTGGTTGCTAGCTGCAGAGAGGCTGCCAAGGTCAGCTACCCCTAGGTGCTCTGAGCTGTCTAGACCAATTCTCAATGGAGCCAGGACATTGCCACTGGAGCAAAACTTCCTGTATTTGCAAATCCGTCTGCCTACTCGGATGACCCTAATCACCATACATCTGTATAATTAAATCCTCTTTCTAACTTAATCTTTTTCTCAGCCCAGCTCAAGCTCCTTGCCCTTCTTGACTTCTCTTCTTTGCCTATCAGCTATCGTTTGGCTGAATGAAGTACCTGGGAATTCAGTTTTTAGGAGGTGAAGTGTATATTGTCCCCCGAAGGGAGGGAGCTCGGGGAGGCAGGATGGCAGCCAGCTCTTTCCTGGCAGCGATGGGAATGCCGACGTGGAGCTGCCAGTCGGTGAGTGGGCGTAGCACAGCTGCCTCCATCAGTTGGGTCCAACCCCTTTGCAAATATGGGTGAAGGAAGGAGGCTCTGGGTGACCAGTTCCCCCTCCGTGCCACGGCTGAACCCCATTTCTCCCCCCAAGCTCCTTTGCGGTGACAAGCTGGTGCCTGTACTTTGGTGCATCAGACACATATAAAGTCAAAACAAAATAACAATTTTCAGCAAAAAAAAGTTCTTTGCATGGTGAGCGTGAGTGGCACAGATTTCTCTCCCATTTGTCCCAAGCCGTACGTGTCAGATGTGGTTTCCATATGGCATCTATATCTCTCAGCACACCCACACTGGATGTATGCATTGGTATACCAGTGGCTGTGCTGAGCCACAGATAAATGTTTAGCATTCCTTAGTCAACTGGAAGCTCTGTGTGTATGTATAGGGTGTGCGTGGGGGTGAAGCCCAAGGAATATAAAAACAGGCATATGGCATTTTTAAACTCATCACACAGATAAAAAGGAGAAATAAATATAAGGCAACACACTAAAATAGCATCAACGTCTTTGAAGTAAACCCACTAGTAAGAGAAACCGAAGTGGAGGCTGCTGCATCAGCCCACAGCTCCAAGCCCTGCGCCTTGTCCTTGCATTTTCTGGTGCCCCACATATGCTGAGATTTCAGGCTGTGCTCCCTTGAATGGGGAGCCTTGGACTCACACCACTTTCTGCCACATTGGCACAGCCATGGTTTGGACACCCCAGAAGTGACTTTATCATTCTTCCAAAGCATGTGGACAGCTCTGGTTCATTTACTGAACTGAGGTTGTACTGAGTTAAACACACGCCCTGTATCCTGCCCTAGGGAAGTTGCCTGCTGCATACATCCCAGAGACCCGATTCAGTTGTTTAAGCCTAAGCAAGCAGTGTTGCCTGAGGCACTCTCGTGTTTTGGCATGTCCTCTGGCTGCCTCTCCTGTAGGGTATGGCTGTCCCTGTGTAGATGCTTCAGACATTGTAGGGAGCTGCAAATAACACTGCTCACCTGTGCTTAGGCAAGTGAATCAAACTCTCAGCTTGACATAGTGTCTTGTGCTAATAGGCTGAAGTTCATCAGAAAAAATGCTCCAGTGAAGTGATGGTGCATGAAGAGTTTCACCAGAAGGTCTTTTTCCAAAGGGTTCAGAAGTGCAAACAAAAAGGCCACTGAAGAAGCAGGGTCAGCCCCTTCCCTGACAATTAGTTTAAATGTGAATTTTTCAACACCACACATGAAATTCTGGATAGACATGCTATCAGCATTCACAGTACTGCTACCTTGTCTGCCTGGAGATATCTCCCTTCCCCCTGCTTGGAAATACCTTCAGCACGTGTCCTTGTAAGGTGGAAAGATCACCTTGCGTTGTGGTCTTGGATTGAGTGGTTTGAAATGTGGGGAAATTCCTCCCTCCTCCAGCATGGGAGGAACCAGGAGAGAGTGCTTATAGTTAGAAAGATGGAAGTAGCCTGAGCAAGGGTGGGGAAATTCCAGGGCAAGAGCAACCCCAAAAGGTTCACAGAATACTGGGTTTGCCTTGGTGGTGGCTCTCTCTTGAGGATGCCCTGTGCCTTTCTTCCCCTGGCCACCCTTCTCCTCCCAGACCCTCTACAGAACACAGGGGGAAACCTGAAAATCAGCTGTATATTTGTGGGGAGTGAACCTTGGAATGTGGGAGACTCCTGCAGCTCTGGAAGGAGGACTTCAGCCTGAGTCTTTCCCTTGATGGGAAAAAGATGGCCTTGTCTGGGCTCTTCCTGTTCCTGGTTGTGCAAAGACCTTCATCTCATACTACTAGGTATTACTTGGGTCATTTTGGGTTTTACTGGCTCAGGGTTAGCAGGGGGAAGAACCCTTCGAACAGTGGCCTTTTATCTTAGGAAACGCTCAATTCATTTTATTCCTCTGGGACAAGTGAAGCTGTTGGTGTCTGTTAGTGGATTTGACATAGCAAAGGGAATTTTTTTATTTGATTTTTTTTTTTTATTTTATTTTATTTTTGCTTTTGCCCTGGAACTGTTTTTCTAGGCAGAGTTTGAGATTCAGATATGGGATGCCTGTGTGAGGAAATAGGCAGCCTGTGTAATGAAGCACTGCCCTGTGTTATGATTAATGCAAAATGATTAAGAGGTGACAGGAAATAGGCTTGGGAGAAAAAAAAAAAAAAAAAAAAAAAAAAAAAGACAATAAGGGACAAGTGGTTTGTCTGTCTTGGGGGGCAACGGGTTTCTATTACTTGCTGAGGGTCTATTGCAGGGCAAGGTGCCAAAACCTGAATGCTTTCCACAATCTGAGTAGGGTAGCAAGCTATCAAAATCTTGTTGCCCAGGACACATTCATTCCTCACATGCCGGAAATTCATGAGGAGAAGAAAAAATGTGAGAAAAGGATGCACCAGGAAGCTTAGATCTTGATGTCAGTGGCACCCCCGGGGACAGGGCATGTTGTCCCTGGCTGGCCATGAGGGCCAGGGGCAGTCAGGACAAGCCACATGGGAGCTGATAACACTGCTGGTGTCTGTGTTTCCCTCCTCAGCTGATCCCTGTGCTGTTTGGACTGCCAGCATCCCTGCTGGAGCTGGCTCTGAGCTGTGGCCTGGAAGGAGGAAACTTTCCAGTGGTCATGAAACCACAAGCAGATGAGTGAGTGTGGGTGTGATTATTGTCACAAACAGACTAAAGATGGAAACGTGCCCTCCTCTCAATTCAGGTCTGCAGCGAGGTACTGGGTTTGGGGCTCACAGCTGGGAGTAGTGTGGTGCACAAGGTTAGAGACAACCTTAGTGCAGCTTGGGTGACAGCATGACAGCATGTCACATGGGGATGTTCTGCTGGTGGTGCAAGAGGGTGCCACCCCCTGGGCAGGGATGGAGAAAGCCCCCAGCCAATCTGTGTCCAGAATATGCAATTATTAACCCAAAATGTCTTTTTGGTTAATGCAATCAGCAATAATGCATTACAACTTCAAATGTAAAGGACTGAAAACTTAAATATTTGTTGTTGCTCAGTAAAGCAGTATGACTTCAAGAGCATTGATGATTTGATGGGCCCATATGGAACTCTTCATTGGAGAAATGTCTGAATGTTTTTTCTCTTTTTTTGTGGTATGTGATTTGGTCCATTGCAAGCAGCTGAAAGATTTGCAAAATCTCAAAGCAAACTCAGGGTTCAGATATAATGTCACTCAGCAGTGCCACAAAAAGTCACCAAAGGTAACGTCCATGTGTGCACTTTCAGCCTTAGACAAATACAAGGTATTTTGATCAACTGACCTTAGCTCACAGAGAAAGAGGACTCAACCAGATGACTTTGCGTGTGCCACTGGCCAAAGATGCCAAGTTAACTGATTTCATGCTAGTTATGGCTTGATCTTGGGCCTGAGCCTGCAGATTTAATTCTCCAATTTTATGTAAAAAAGAGGTGTTTCCTTAATTTTGGGCAAACCTGCCTACCAATCAGGTTCATTCAGTAAGTTTGAAACCATTGGTGAACCCATGGGGAAACTTGCTTCTGAGTTTTGATTTAGCACAGCCTAAGCTTTAATGTAACCTGAAATGATTTCTTGAAGGGTTTGATATTTGCAAAAACACACTGATGGCAATTTGGCATTGAGCTCACACACATTCACTACAAAATATCTAATAGACCAATACTTGATATAGTTATTTTTTTCAGAGTAGTGGTTTTCCTGTTTGGAAGAATTTTTCTCACACACTGGCAGTTCTTCCTTTTGCTGGAGCAGCTCCAGGACAGACGAGTTAATGCCCTGTGTAGTTTGTTTTCATATTGAGCAAACCCTGCTGAGAAGCTGGAAAATAGCGATTTGAACTGATAAGCTTGCAAAAGAGCTGACTCATCAAGTGCCACGAAACAAGGATTCCCACACTGTGATACACCTGGAAGTGTTAAACTTGTACAAGCCCAGTCCTCCACCCTTCTTCTGGAGGTGTTGGGGAATCACCAGATGCTTCTGCTTGGCCAGGGTAGAGCTGCTACCTCTCTATCACAAGTCCTTCCTTCTAGCAGTTGTGCCCAAGCAAATGGAGATGACCCAAACCAAAGTGTTGGTGTTGTGCTTGCAAATGCAGATGGTACTAGACAGTCATGCAAGCTCCATACCTACTTTGGATGAGAACAGGGTTGTAGCAGGTGAAACTATTTGATTTTAGGTCTAATCAAAGTTTTGAGTGGGATTTTGGGGCTAAAACATACGAAATAACTTCATTCAGAATATATCCCACAGGGGATACTAGGTTGCTGCTTTGAAACAGACCCAGTAAATACTGCTCTCACTTTGCTCTGCACCAGAAGAAGACCACTACTTAAAAAAAAATAAGCATGGATCTTGTCTGAGGCGTAGTCTGAATCTCAGTTAGAGGGCATTCTCACAACAGCCAAAATGCCCCTGCCTTTTTCTTTATCTCACTGGAATGGACTCTCTACTCCCATGACAGAGGACAGATGGAGAATGTTTGGTGTCATAGTCAAGGCTTTGGTTCGTAAATGAGCAAAATGGTGGCATCTTGCTTCAGTATGTGGAGCTTGGTGGACATGACCAGGCCCTGCACCATTCACATTCCTCTGCTTATGGTTCCTTCTCAGAAGGGGGGATGAACACCTTCCAGCAGGTGTGGTCAGCCTGTGGTCTTCTAGCCAGCAGCTGGCTTGTTGTAACTTGGTCTTGCTCCTTCCTCTGGAAATATTGCTGTAGTGGAGGGCCAGGGAAGGCTCTTGGTCCTCTGGGAATGTGAGAACATCTTCACTTATGTGCTGACAGTTTATCTGGGTTGTTAGCACATGGAAAGGAGGAAAAGCAAGCTTATGCAATGACATACAGAGGTTTTCAAAAGAGGCCTATCTTCTTCCAGAAAATATGTTATTATTGTTTTTTTATTTTTGTTTTTTATTTTTTCCAAAGCACAGCTTCTTCTGAAGGGCTTCCCACAGCTTCTTCTGAAGCCCTTCCTTTGAAGGGCTACGAAGCTGGTGAGGGGTCTGGAGAACAAGTCTTACGAGGAGCGGCTGAGGGAGCTGGGCTTGTTCAGCCTGGAGAAAAGGAGGCTCAGGGGTGACCTTATCGCTCTCTACAGGTACCTGAAGGGAGGCTGTAGCGAGGTGGGGGTTGGTCTGTTCTCCCACGTGCCTGGTGACAGGACGAGGGGGAATGGGCTTAAGTTGCGCCAGGGGAGTTTTAGGTCAGATGTTAGGAAGAACTTCTTTACCGAAAGGGTTGTTAGACACTGGAACGGGCTGCCCAGGGAAGTGGTGGAGTCACCATCCCTGGAGGTCTTTAAAAGACGTTTAGATGTAGAGCTTAGGGATATGGTTTAGTGGGGACTGTTAGTGTTAGGTCAGAGGTTGGACTTGATGATCTTGAGGTCTCTTCCAACCTAGAAAATTCTGTGATTCTGTGATTCTGACATGCCCCTTGGAACTTTTCCCAGTGACATTATGGGTACAGGTAAATCATGATCCTGGACAGAATATACCTCTTGGGAAAAAGTGGAGATTTTCTGCTAGATGTGTTGCTGGCTCTTTTCCTCATCACATGTGCATTTAAGTGCCTTCACTTCATGGTATCATGATCCAGAGTGAAGCTATCAGCACTTAGTGCTGGAGGAGGAGGCCGAAAGCCAAATGCCTGTGAGAGGCAAAGTTAAAAAATTCATAACAGAAGAATTTTTTACTTGGAAAATATTCTCCGATTGAAAATTTTTGCTTGCATTTTTTTTTTCCCACTGAATTGTGTAAAAAGATTGTACATTTTTATGTTTGAAAATCATTTTCCTCTGCTTGGCAAGAACAGCATCTGCCTAACAAAGACATGATGGATGATTGCTGGGCTCCTGCATCTTTCCTGACAGTGCCTGGTTATGGGCGTTTAGCTTCCATTGTGCATCTGCTGGGCAGGTGTCAGACTGTTGCAGAGCAAACCCTTCAGAGGTGGTTGCTCTACCTACCCCATACATCTCATTTGTAGATGAGATCAAAGAGAAGAGAAAAGGAGAAATTAACCCCCCAAAAATCAAAGCATGAATTTGGACAAAACTGATACAGGCCAAGTTGTTTAAAGATGTAGTGAGAGTCTGTAAAGGAAATAGAGGCTAGGGACAAAACTATCAGTGGACACATGCACAGGGCAGCCCAGAGCAGAGGAAGCACCTTTGATTCCAGACCCGTGCTGCTCCCACCAGCTTGACTGGGTAATACACCTATGAAGAATCAAGGATGACCTATGTTGTCTCTACTGTCTGAAGTGTCTCTATACTGACTTGGAGAAAGGGAGAAAAAACGCTCTATTTGGTAAAGGATATCTCTGAGTCATCTGCCACATCAAGGTGTGAGAACGTGGATGGTATTTGAACTCAAATTCTCCTGTAAGATGCAAAGTGCTTTTCCTTTACTTTGTAGTATGCTCTTACCTCCAACAACTCCTCAAAATTTACTGCATGAGGATAAGTTTTTTTTCTAAGTACTTCGTTGGTAATGCAGGACACCCTGTCATGTTATCCTTGGGAAAACTCAAATTCATGTATCTCTGGTATTGTTTTACTCATTAAGTCCAAAGTGTAAGGTGTTCCCAGAATTTGTACAGATGGCAGCAACTTCGATCAACTTCTAAATTGGATTATGTTTGTGCAAGGAAGCAGAGTGATGATACTAGTGTCTGAGGGGCCCGTGACATCCCTCACAGTTATCTGCTCTGTGGAGGACATGCAGTCACCAAACCCCTACCCAGTAAATGCATGTCCTAGATGACAGATGCTAATTAAAAGCCAAACCCAGTTTAAAGCCACTTGAGACAATGACTAAACTTGTGTAGAACAGCCTGTTGACACCTGAAAGTGGCTGAGCACAGCCAGCCACCCACATGCTGAGCTGTGATGCTGCCGTGGCATGCCTGGCACACTGCGTGGTGTTGTGAGGAGGACCCCTGGCAGCCCTGGCATTGGGCTGTGGCCCTCCAGCAAGGACATTTTGGCTGCACACTTTGATG
The DNA here is from genome assembly GCF_011077185.1 of Oxyura jamaicensis. NCBI lineage: Eukaryota > Metazoa > Chordata > Aves > Anseriformes > Anatidae > Oxyura > Oxyura jamaicensis. The sequence goes on from NC_048893.1 coordinate 177,772,698, forward strand.
AGATGCATCCTTTGGCTGTGGCTAGCTGGTAGAGGCTCAGCCAGCTCCATCTGCCTGGTTTGGAAGTTACAAAGTGGGACAGAGGTTCCAGCACTTTGCTGCAAGTCATAAAAGATATTCCCTGCCTTGGGGAACCTGCTGTCAGTGCAGTAAATAATGGTGGGTGCTGTACAAAGGATTTCATGCTATGGCTCTGCCTCCACAACAAGCAGTAGCTGGCAGATGGAAACATTTTGTTTCTGAGACGAAAGTAATCTGAGTTCTGAGTCTATTATAAGATCCGAGTACTTGAGGTTTATAATTCAGCCTTCATCAGGATACTGGAGCATCTGTTTAAAAAATGCATGAGAAGGAGAGAATATCTGTTTCAACGTTAGTAGTGAACATTCTGGGAGTATATGTGCACAATTTAATTTTCTAAAAGATGAGGACACAAGGGAGGTTCTGAGAGGTTTAGGAGGTTCTGGGAGGTTTAAATACCACCGTTTGGATTCACTTGCTGATCTGTTACCAACTGCACTGATGAAAACTGGAATAAGATAAAATGTGAATGTGACCAATTACCTGTGCTTGTAGACAGAACCACACATCCCTATGCGTCAAGACATAGTTGGCTGTCTTTGAGTGACTGCCCATTTTGAAAGAATACAATAAGGCATTATTTCATGGTGATGGGATGTAGAAGTGGGTGGAGATAATGGATAAGGAGGCCACATCAACAGACAGCCAGCTGATTGTGTATTCCTCCTTTAAGGCTCTTGGCGGTGACAGTGGTGACAACCATCAGTGTTGTTTCCAGTGTCCCAGGTGGAGGTAAGCAATGGGGTTTATGTGTCACCATGTGCACAGAACACTAATGTTCAGCTGAAGCCTCAAAATATTGTTGAGGAAACCCAGGCACCATAGGGTATCAGACAGCCTCCTGACAGGTTCCTAAAACACCACTGTCTTCTGACTGTGTTCACCAACGTTATTTGAGTGACTGGCCTGCAGAAGCTCACAGGGTCTCAAATGGAGGTATGTCATCTCCCCAGATGGATTTCCTTTTGTCATTGTGCTTCTGCATAGGGGGAACCCTCCCCCAGTTATCAATAGCTGATAGAAGGGGTAAGCTGATTCAGAGATGTCCGTGGACTGTAACCCATCCCTAGCTGCTGTTCCTGGAGGGTATGTTCACATTTTGTGTATCACCAGTTCCTCCAGCAATGGCTAACCATTAATTCTTCTTCCTTCATGCTCTCCACATTATGGGTTGTGTGTTCTAGTCCACTGTGGAGGCAGGGAAGGCAATGTTTTGGAAATGCAGGATGAAAGTGGAAACAGCTGATGATGACGGGATTCTGGAGTTGTTTTCTTAATTGCAATTAGGACTCTGATGCATTTGCTTGGAAGGTGGGTGGTTTTTGTGTCTGTTTCTGTCCTGAGTCACTTTTATGTCACAGCGATCTCACTCCAGACAAATCAGTGACGGTACTGAAAATAGCACAGTGCTGTTTGTGATGAGGACAAAGAGTGGGCTTTCACAGGGAGGCTGCCCCTCATCTCTGTAGTTACCATGGATGAAGGACAACCCTGGCATCTGGAGTGCCAGAAGATATGTGATATAAATAAGTATCTACTTGTTTCTTCCTTCTTCTATCTTCAATGGCCGATGAAGCCTTGTACTGTTTTCTTCTCATAAAAATGTTCTAGGAGGGTACGACATAGGTGGGAAGCGAAAATTAAACATTGAAGCCCAAAACATGGATTTTGGTGCTTCTGCTCAGGCAGTGTGAATCCATCAGCTTGTGTTCAAAGAGCATGAGAGGCTTCCACAGACAAAGGGCTGCCAGAAAAAGAGAGGGACATCGACCAGTGGCAGGCTCCTGCCTGCCCTGGAGCTGGTGGGTCATTTTTTCCCTGTCGCCTTTCAGGGAAGACACTGCTATGAGCTGAACAAGAACAGTGGAACTACCCAGCCATACCTACCTTGTGTGTTAAGACAGGTGAAGGCGGGATAAAAAGGTGGAGGTCCCAACCGGTGTAGCACTGGATATCTGATATCTGTACTTCATGCTGTGCCTCCTTTCAGCTTGGTGGATCTGAGCAGATTTGGTCCTGAAAGAGCAGTTAAATCTCCAGGAGCAAATGGGCAACGTGCAAGGCAGGCCTACAGCTTAAAACCAGAAAAGGTGCTAGCAACAGCTGGTGTGCTGCACTGCATTCCTGAATTGCATTCATGAAACCTCTTTCCGGATGCTCTGGGTTTTCTGCTGAATTAAACTCAATTGAATTGACCATCCATTATAACCACTTAAACTACAATTAACATTTACTCTAGAAATAAAGGAAAACTTAATAATAAACTCCTCCTTCCTTCTTTTTTTAATGGAGGTAATTTGCTTTTCTGGGAAATCTCAGTGATCTGCATTGGAAAAAAACACAGAAGCAAATTGTGCAAGACATCCCAAAGGAACACCAGTCCAAGTTTCTGACACACCATGTGCTCAGTGGCTGCAACATATTTTACACAAAACCTATTAGAAAAACACTCAGAGTCTTTTTAAAAATAGCATTTTCCCACTATTTTTTTTTAATGTGTCTTACTTTCTGAAAGCCAATCCCACCTCCTACCCCCCCTACACCCCAGCCAGCTATCTCAATCTGGCAAGGAATAATGGTTTATGGCCAGTAAAATGTTAGCTCAAAATAGCTATCAAAACTTTACATGCATGTAATAATATTACAGTTTTAAGGTCTACTAGATTTCTCACCTGAAAAAAATGCCTTCCATTGTGAAAGGCATTACTTGTTTGTGAGAGATTAGTGTCAATTAAAATAGACTCGTAAGTCATTTAAAGTCTGGCCATTGCATTTTTGGAAGTCTTAGGCAGGAAAAGAGTTCTAAACCAAAGCATTTGCTTCTTTCATTCACTTCTGGTCTCATCTCTGATTAAGATCTCAGGACCCATCCCAATGCCGATTAGCAACTTGTGCGTAGTGGATTACTGGACATGGAGTACTGCTTGATTTCTATGACACTGCAAGATACTGAAATGGAGCAAAGTAAATCTTGGAAGCTGGTTATTTTAATTTATATGATTATTAAATATCAGCAATTTGAAGCTGCCCAAATTGAATACCATGGAAGTGGATTAGTGTACAAAGAGCAGGTGAGGCAGTCAAAAATCAAGTGACTTGATGCACTGCTATACTGTGTATGCCTTTTGCCTCCATAACCACAAAGAGTATAGCAGGAAGTAATTTCATCTGCACAAATATTTATGCTGTTTTTATATAAATGCATATATAAGTATGTAAACATATTTGTCTGTAATTTTAAATGGATGTATATGTGTTTATCTGTAAATATAAGGCTTATCTATAATATGAATTGAACATATGAAATACCTAACTGCCAATATATTTACCTGTGCAATCACTACTGCTTCAGCCTGGCATACTAGCTTTTTCATGAAGCAAAGCATTCTTTTTAATGAACTTTATTTTATAATTTCTACTTAACCCTCAAAAATATATTTGGGAAATTCTGTGGAAGCACGGCCCATTGCATAAGGGAAAAGCACAGCTCCTGTCTGAAACTAAGTTTCTGGTGCATTTTGTTGAACTGGGAATTGTATCCCAGTGGTGACCAAACCTTCACATTCCGGACATAGCAAATCTTCCCGTTTGTGGCAAAGAGGCAAGGAAAAAAACAAGAGGGAATCAGGGGAAATAGCTTCAAACTAGAACAAATTACTGGCTAACTCTGCTGTCAAAAGGTCACATTCTTTCCTTAGGCAAACCTGCACAACTCTGCTGAGGTCAGAAGAAGGAGTATGAGGAAGAGGAAAGCATACCAAGGAAATAATCCTTCCTGTATGACCTCTGGGTGCTGCTGCTTGACCTGAGCGCAGCACAGATGAAAAGAAGAACTGGAACAGAGCACACACAGCACTCTCAAGTGGTGAACCTTCTGAGAAACTTTCATCTGCTTATAGAAATGTTGATTGGAAAGGACCTCTCAAGCTCATCCAGTTCAGCTGCCTTTTTAAATCAGGACTATCACTGGCATTTGGTTAGGCTGGCTTTCTCCAGCCAAGCCTTGAAGACTGCCTGAGATGGAGACATCAAGCCCTGTCTTGGTAGCTTGTTCCAATGCTACCTGACTTCCCCAGTTGAGAAGGCATTCCTAATGTCCTACCTTGAACCTTAGAAGCTATGATTTTTGTCTGTTGCACCTTGCTGTACCATCAGCTACTACTAAAAAGTTTGGCTCCATCATCTTGGTAGGTATCCTTCAAGTAGGCTGCTAGTAGGTTGCACTTCAGCTCTTTTCTGAAAATGGCTGTTGAAGGTGACTGCAGAAGGCAGTCATGGGACTGCTCTGCCAGCCCTGGGAATGATCTTCCCTCCCAGCAGGCATTTGCTGCAGCTGAACTTTTCTGAGGTGGTGCTTGTAAGTTAAACGTAAATGACTGTGAGGTTTCAAACACAAAGAAAAATCATTAAAAGGAAGATGATGGAAAATGAATCTACTGTGTGAGTTCAGAGAAAGGTGTTGCTACCCTATATCAAATTACATGTACTACAAGTATGGAAATACAAACTTCAGCAGCAAATGTTATGTCTACTCTCTAACAATCCATATCTGGCTGGTTCACTGCCATCTACACCTATAACGACTCTTTTCAGGAAGTTTCTCTTGCATTTGGGTTAACTGGTATTCAGCAACCTATGTCCATGCTGTTATACTTCCTTATCTTCCAGATAGAGACTGCATCCAAATTACCTGTTGGGAATGGATCCTGGCTTATCCTAAGTCTCAGATTAGGCTATGGAGAAGATTACTTGGCAGGGGCCCGAGCCAGGCCAGTGGCTTCTAACAGCAACGATGAATAAGTTCTGATGTTTGGGAGCACTCCCTCGCACTGTTTAATGTCTAGACATGGCCTCAGCGTCTAGTTTGGTTGACAGAAACATTCTTTGTTTCCTGTGCTGTGGTTGTCTTAACATAGGGATTGTTTTTTCATAAAAGCTTGAAGTTTCCTTCTTGTTCATATTAAAACCAAGGTCTGGCAGGATGGCTGGTCATTTAAATGTGGACCCTTGTTAATCGAGATCTCTTCTTTGTGCTGTAAGGAACTGTAAGTCCTGACCAAAGCAGGGCTGCATTTAAACGGGGCTCACCTACCCCATGGAGGTACACGCAACTGGAAATGAAGGATGGCCGGCCTCATCAGATGGGACCACAGCAGCTGACTTCTTCCAGGAAGATCTGTTAAAGACCTGTCAGTGGGCAAAAGGGTAAGACATTGCCAGGAGTCATCTGACTCAGCTGTGCCTTCTCCAAACTAATTGTCTGTACTCCCTCTGCAGTCAAGGCACCTCCAGGGGGTGGTTCATTGTCCTCCAAGGGGTGTCTAAAAGGGACAGAATGAGTTGCCCTCTGAAAATACCTATTTTTCTCTGTCATCTGCAGAGAAGGCTTTTAAATGGCACGCTTAAACTAGCCACTTAACTTCTGGAGTGCTAGCTTTAGGTGAGGCAGATCTCTCCCATCTGAACTGGATGAATACCAAAGAAAATATTTGCAAACAAAGATTTGCAAACTTGTATTGGCATTCAGAACCTCTTTTATCTGGTTTCCATAAACAATATTTCTAGTAATATTTTGTATGAGAATATTTTACAAGCAAATGCATTATTGTGGTGCAAATACTTGCATGATCCCTGCCAAACTGCAGGTGAAAGCTTGGCAGCTGGGGAGGTTTGCAATCTCTGTTGCTGGATATAAAAATTGGCTTCAGTTCTACCCCCTGAAGACCTCTGGAATTTTTACCATCCGAGTAAGGGTGGAGGAAAACCATTGTGTGTCTCTGAAGGCCAGTCTCTCTCTGCTGCTTGCACGTAGTGAATTCTTAAGTCACTACCCACAGTGAACAGGCTGACATTTGCTTGTGGAAAACATTTGCTGGGTCATTACGGATAACATCCCATTTTCTAAAAATCTATGCCTTCTTTCTGATTGCTGCTCGAGTAGAAGAGGCTAGCTGAGTTAGATATGTGCAAGTGGTTCACCTCACTTTTGTTCTTGCTAACCTTGTTTCTGCCTGATTTAGTTACTGGGAAGATGACTACTTCATCTCTGAAGCCATCTGTCCTTACTCCTCCAGATAATATTTTTATTAACGCTTTTTATTTATTCCATTTTATTGCATTTGATTTTATTGCATTTTATGGAATTTAAAATCTGTCAGAGTGATTGTTCTCTTTGTAAAATGGATCATTGCATTTTCAAAATTTAATACCTCCACTGTCCTCACACCGTCTGGAATTTAAAGCAGCTCTGCGCTAGTAGATATAATTTTCACGATTTCTGAATGGATGTTGGTGTTGAGATAAACTAGGAAATGTAATTGTTTCCAATACCACTACCATTGCATATATACTTTGCTGAAACTAAGCGTTAATATCTGTTTTCATTATGCCCTTATTGCATTGATGGAAATAGCTCAACTCATAAATGACATTACAATCATCAGTGTTAGAATCAGTTTAGAGAAGGCATTTCATTTCCCTGGTGAAAAAAAAAAAAAAAAAAAAAAAGGAAAAAAAACACAACTATAGTCTCTGAACTTCTGAACACTTTTAAGCTGCTGTTGAGAGTTGAGAAAGCAAATACCAAACCCATACATAATCCTGCTCTGAGTTGTCAAAGCTTCCCTTCTTTCTCCTTCCTTTCTGTGACTGATCTTGCTTTCTTTTGGGGAATGCTATGCCTTTTTCAGCTAAGATCTTGTAGACTTTGACAGAAATTTTCTCAGGTATGTTTTCTTGGACTGGTGAATTTTATCCTGGTGAAACATAATGTAAAAAAAGCTCATCACCAATACCTGAAAATATGTATTACTATTTTATAAAATCTGATGAGGTGCTGGTCTTGTGTCCTGTTCATTCTTAAGCTGTCCATGCTGAGAGCTGTCCTGGTTAATTTGGGGGTTGGATCTGTTACTTCTTTCAGGATTTATATCTTCAAAACACATTTCATCAAAAAGATTTCCACTGTTTTCTAGCAAATTAAAATTGTGTTAAATTCTTCAGCCATACATTTCTTCATCAAGGTCTGTCTGGGGTCCTTCCTCCCTTCCCCATCCCTTCCAAATCCATCTCCTTGTTAGCCCTGCTTCCTCTTTCCCCCAAGCCTCCATCAACCAGGTGCACGCCAAAGGCTTGCTTCATGGAGCTATGCACTTGGTGCTCAAACTGCCGTGGCACTAATTCTCAAACCGTGGGAGGAGAAAGCAAGTGGTTGAGCGTATCTCATGGATTAAAAAAAAAATAAATTCTGAGAGCTGTTGACAGAGGACATTGTAGTCTTCCAGCATCTAATCTGCAGTTGAGACAGATAAAAAGACATAAGAGCCTCATGCTTTTATTTTTTGCCAAGTTTTTCCTTTTACTTAATATGCATCATTGCTACATTGCTACTTTGGGAAAAAAAAAAAAAAAAAAAAAAGCAAACACCAACAAGCAAGTCTCAGAATAGCAGTTTCACAATATTTAAGGCTTTAGTGGCAATCCCTCCTTAGGCAGTTCCCTCCCCAGCCACTCCTTCTCTCATCACAGTTTGCCTCCCTTTTTGTCATTTTCATCTATAAAAGCAAAAAGACAAAAAAAAGAAAAGAAAAAAAAAAAAAAGGCAAAGAGATCATAGTTTAACCTGGATTATGTCATTCATCCAGGGCATCCCATTGCTTTACAAACAGTTGTGTTGGCACAACCGAGAGGTCAGAGAACTGCATTGCAAAGGCAGGAGAAGGGAGAGGAGAATTTCTTAAGCGGATACTGCCGCCAAAACCAAATTATTGTGAAACTGCACTGTCACATTCCAAAAAACCACTTTCCCCTAAACCTTATGAGACTATAGCAAATGGTGAATATTGGTGGAGGAGGCCCCTTTGGACCAGGCTGAATGCTTTTTAAAGCCTGATGGTAGCTGCAAAGTGGACCAGGATTGTGAACACCTCTCACAAGCTCCTGCCGTTGGTGGTCATTCAGTGCTAAATAAGACAACATGAATCCTGACCCCTTTGGAGCAAAACCATGGCTCACACAGCCCAGTTCAACTCTTACAAAACTGAAAAAAGTGAATTATATTCTTGAATACACACACGACCACCCAAGTGAGGTATTCCCACTGGTTCGAGCTGTGCAAAAGAGGCCAACATCTGACCATAACAGCACAAGAACTGCCAGCGTATCCAATTAGCAGGATAAAAGTAACTGCCCTCCTGGCTTACTAATTATTTTCAGAATACACAGTGTGATGGAAACCCTTCCAAAAATCAAATCTGTCTTACAGCAGTTTGACTTAAAGGCGGTGCAGAATGGAGCGTTTCTAAGTGCATTGCAATTAATTATGCTTTCAAATGCACTGACTAAATTCAACTTTGCAATTAGATAAATAATAACTGAGAGGAAAGGTTGTATTTTTGGAGTTACATGTCGCAGTAGATGAATACGCCTTTTGCCCCAGCTGCTGTGCCTGTGTCATGGCAGACGTCTTGCAGTGAAGCCCTGTCTGTTGCAGATGAAATGCCTGTACAAAAGCAGCTTCCACGTCCATTTAAATGTACAGGACACATACTCATGCACTCAACACAAGATCCTCCTTTAATTTCTTTGCCTATCTGCCTCGAATATCAAAGAGGATGACATTTTATCAAAACTACGACCAAACCGGTAACATCAAAGAGCCTGGCTTGGCAGCCTCCACCCTTTTCAGGCAATATTGACTCAAGTAGTGGATGTCACTGATTTCAGTCCAGGTGTGCCAAAGTGAAAAATTGGAATCCACATGCCAGAGCCCTCCATGCTGAGCAAATGGATAAAGGTGACTGACACACACACAAAACATTGCCTTTTCTTTTTCTGCCTTCAGATTACCCTTCCATTAATTGTGCAATTCCTAAATACAGCCAGTATTAAAAAATGGCCCACAGCTGTTCAACAAACAGCTTTGAAAATACAAATTGAAATTATTGGTTTAGCTCACAAGGATATAAGCACTCATGGTAGGAGTGTATCCTTGGCTAAAGGGGAAACCACAGAGATGGGAAACAATGTCCCTATCACTGGAACTTTTGTTTGTGGATTCCCACAATAATCATTCCTTTTCTTACCTCTTTAATATTTGTGATCACCCACAAGGTGAAGTGCTTCACTGATATTAATTGAAGTGCTAGAAACAGGGTTCTGAAACATTTATTAGTTGCATTTACAGCCAACTTGGCAACCTTGCATCTTCAAAGGGCTCAGCTGCAAATGAAGACCAGGTGGCAGAAGGTGAACTTGAGCAAGGTGAGAGTGTTGGTGAGCAGAGGGAGCGCGTTTCATAGCCTTGGTGAAGGTTTGGCTGGAGGAAGGGCATGTTTGGGACTGTTGATCAGCTCTGCCTATAGTTAAAGGATGTGCTTGAATTCCTGCCTTCACGAACCAGCATCAGTGAATAGCACTTCCCATGAGCTGGCTCAGAGACTGCGTCCCACCCTTGTCAACAATAAACTCACTTCAACTATTCATGGTTTTTCTATGTCTTGGATGGACTGCAGTAACTCAGATGGGCTGGGGATGAAGCCCTCTGAACCTATCCCTATGCCAAACATAGCAGGATGACTCTGCACAGGCAGCTCAGGCTTGGCAGAGCCCTTCAGATCTGCTCTCCATTTTCTCTACTGGCTTTTCATAGATCATCAAATTAAGCTCAAAGTCTCCTAGTGAGGCCCAGAAAGGTACAGAGATCTACTGACTACTACAGAAAGCCCAGTTCCCACTGCCTCAAAGCATGGGATTAATCACTCCTCCTTTTAGCTGCCAAGCAGCTGGGGATCTTGTTTAATCCAATTCTCCATAGTCAATAGGTAGAGGAAGAGAAATCTCCTCTCTCTTTGCGATAGGTTAAATTGTTCCCTAAAGAAACCTGTCTACCTCCATGGACAGCGGGAAAGCTTAGATCCTGAGCTGATGTGAAGCACCACACTTTCAGACAGATCAAATGAGGTGAGAGGACTGCATTCCAGCTGAAGTATGGCTGAAGTGCCTAAACTTGCTCTTTCTGGACGCGTTCCTCGGTGCCTCTTGAAGTCTGAATTGCTGAAGTTCCCAGATGGTCAACCTTGTCACAGATTTCACTGCTGGAATAATAAAATACCTGGCCATTCAAACAAGCTTCAGCATGTTATCTGAGCATCTAGAACGAACTGCCTCTGGGAATCAGGGCATGTCACAAATCGCACCTCCTTCTGCTCCAGGTGGAAGCAGAATTTCTTTGCTTGGTCATTTCTTTGGTCATCCCTTTCATAAATGCACAGCATGTCAACAAAAAAGAACTATGTTACCAGTACTAGACACTCTGCTGCATGCATTTCACCTGCAGAATGGATGAAAGAGAAAACACCTCAGGACTAGTAATAACAACACTGCTAAAGGTCTGATGGGGAAGGACATATGTGCAGTGGAAGAACTCATAAAAATTGAAGAGGTACTGAAGAAGGAAAGGTGCTTGACATCTTTCCATGAAGTATGAACTGGCCTGGAATATACTTGAATTTCCATGAGTAGTTTCAGAGAATGGTTTTCACTCCTTGCAAGACTGGCAGCCATCTCAAGATCTTACACTTGCAGCAGTTTTGACTGAAATGGGTAACTCTTAAGTCTCTTCCTGAATATTACACTTTTATTTTGAAGCTTAATGGAAGTCTGTCTAATTCCATGTCTGTGGGACACATTTCCAGGATGAAAAATGTGGAAATGCATGAAAAAAAAAAAAAAAAAAAAAAAAAAACACCTTTGAGGTAGAGTTCTTCTCTACTGCAAAGCAACACAAATGCTTCTAATACTATGATGAGCAGAAAGCTCTGGCTGCTTAACTGCTGCTGAGCACTTCACTTCAAAAATGCACAGATTTGGACCATTTCCCAGATGTCGCATTGTCACTTCTGAATGACACATTGGAAGAGGAAGTCGAACGAGGAAGCGGGTTGAGGAGCAGAGTGTGCAGTGGGTCCCTCTTGCGTGTGGGGGCCAGCCAGGAACCTGGCAGCTGGCTGGGGGTGGGAGTGGGGGGCTGCAGTCAGCATGTTGATTTTAGATGCCTAACTTAGATGCCTTCTTCTCTCCGTTGCCTTTATAAGGAATAGAGTCTGGCAGCCACGGAGCGTGGGGAGCCCGAATTACCCATCGCTGTCTTACTAGTTGTCATGGCAACTCAGGCAGGCACCTAGAGGAGATGGTCTGAACGTGGTCCCAGCCGACTTGCAAATAGATGCCGCAGCGTGTGTGCAAGGGAGGCAGCTGTACATGTCCCAGCTCACAGCTGACACTCCTGCACACCAGTGACTGGAAGGAGCTGGGGCTTGAGGCTGCCCTTTGAGAGCCTCAAGCTATAAATCCTTGTCTCTCTACCTGGTTTTGCTCAGTGTTTTGGGCAAACTGGGTCATTGAGGACACCTGGTGCTGCAGGAGGCAAAGTCTCCATACCGGTCAGTGCTCCTGGAGCTGCATCTCTGATGGGAGGGAAATGAAACTACTTTATTCATGGGACACACTCCTACCTTGGGAGATGCCCTTGTGAAGCTGGCACTGCATCCCACGCCTTCCTTTGTAAATTACAAGACAGGCTTCAAGCTCCTTAGGGAATTGATCATTTAATTAATCAGTTTATCTGCCTCTACCCTACATTTAAATTTAAATCTTTGTGGAAATTCCATTCAAATCTCTTAAGCTTTGCTAAAAAAAATTAATAAGTAAGCAGAAGAATGAGTACCCTGCAAATACCCTTCTCCCACAAATCAGATCCATTTCAGTTATTGAACCATTTGTGTTATTTGGAGATGCTCTTGCACCTGCAGAGGCTAAGTTCACTCTAGATTATTGGAAGAATTGTGCAAGTGACGGAATTGGGCAATCTCATAGTGATGCAAACTGTGTAGTTTTCTATGAAGTCTTTAGCAAAGAGTTGCAGGCATTCAGAATTAATTTCAATAATGAGCTGGGATTTCAAACCTAAATATTCAGTTTCTAGCTGCATTGCAAATTCATGCCCAGAATCTACTCCATATTACTCATCACCTTTTGCAGCCTTTAACAATAGTAATAGATTTCTTTTTAATATGCACAAAATAGAAATACAATTAGATTTTAAGCACTGCTAACAATTCGCTTAAGATCAGCTATGATCCTGATATCTAGAAACTGCTAAAAGCCAAGACTTTTGTTTTGTTCAATTGTATAATCAGGGAAAAGCTGTGAAATTCAGAAGAGAGGCTCAGGTCATGGTAGGATTGTTGAGATGAGTTTTGAGCTTTCAGCTGTGCTTGTATCTGCTGAGGAACCTGCACAGCTCTAGTGGGGGCTGGAGTTTTTTCCTTGCTACTTGCTTTGGACCTGTTTTCTCACCTGTATTAGAACTACATCCATCTGAACCAAAAATCTAGTGTTTGGTTACAAAGTTTGAATTGCAATGAATCAGTCTTTCAGAATAGTTTTTCAGTTATTAATGTGCAGATCGTTTCCAAAGCCCTACAACACTGTGTGCAGATCCAGCTGAGATATTACTGTAGAATGAGATGCAATTGTTCAATGGCACTTGCAATAAATGTCATCTCTCAAGCCAGGAAACAGGGAATAAAATTTTCAGGCTAGTACATGTAGAACTCTATAAGCCTGTGAGAGATTTTTGTCTCTTTCTTGTATATAGATTACCAAGTCTGATGTTAACCATTTGGCTCATTAATAACTGATTTACATTTCCCAGACAGCAAATTGCTATCTGACACAAATTTATAAAAGAGCTTCATATTATGAAATTCCCGTTTACAGTGACTCCTTTGTGATTTTAGCTTAAGGAGTTTGTGATTAAAATTTTACTGTAATCATGGCAGTCTCCTGGGTTGCTTAAGAAAAGCAATTCTTATTTCCTGCATCTTAGAGCTCATCGCGGTGATTTATTTTAAATGCCACCGAAGAGGTATTCTCTACTTTGAAAATTAGATAAAATAAAAGTCCCTCAAAACAAGTAGAGAAGCTGAAGGATTCTCAGTCTCAGCTGAGGCAAGAGAACTAACCTTTTACATGGTGTTTTTTCATGTTAGCTGTGTGAGCCAAATTGTCAGAGCAGGCTCCGCAGTACACTGCAAAACCAAGGATAGGAGGGGTAAGGAAAAGAGGAAAAGGGAGGTGTAGAACTCCATCCTGACCCCTGAAAAAGCAACATTTGCTGGATATTGGCCAGCTAACCTGATTAAATCAGATCTTGGTTTGCTGCTTACATCTGTAGCAGCTGCTAGATCAGAGCAGGGCTTAGACAGTAGCTGGGGCTAATGGATTACCTTTCTCCCAGCCCTTGCTCTCCACATGGATTAAGAGGGAGGTGGTATGGGAGTTGTCACTGGAGGTGATGCTTCCCATGGGAAATTCACCAGCAGGCAGATCTTAAGATCTAGCTTGCATTACTGAAGCCATCCTAGCTCTCCAATTGGGGCTAATGACCAATTTAAGAAACCAAGTGCTATTGCTTCATTTATGATGCCTTTGTTCTACTCATCCATGGTTCTTTGTGAGTTCTGTTGTGACTGGCTCAAATGTGTCCTGTCTGGGAAACTTTAAGAGCATTTCCTGTCCACAGCTTATTCTCTGTAGGTATGTGACATTCAAAATCCCAAATGCTTGGGACAGCTCTCTAAAGCCATGCTGTTCTGCTCATTGAGGGAATAGTTGAATGCAGCTATTCAAATACTTTTTTCAGTGCATGTTCAGTGTTATTATTAGCTATGGAAGCACCTGTAAATGTTGGTCAGGATGGTTGCTTGCAAAACCAGTGTTACATTCGTATGTATATATGTATTTGTATATATATACCTGCAAGCTGATCAGATTCCTCTTGCACTGTCTGTCTGGGTCTGTGATAGAAACCAAACAGGACAAGGGCACCAGCTTGAGGATTGTCTCATGAGTGTCCATACTGCTGAATAATTGGCATGTTCCCTGGCACAGGTTTGTCTGGTGCTCACTGGTGAGCTCCCTACCAATGCCTCGGCATGGCTCGTGGGACAGCAAGGCTTGTGTGGCTGAAGCCCCTGGGGAAAGGGTTTTCAGCTTTGTGAATGCAAACTCTGCTTTTTCTTTCACATTTAGAGCCAAAGATGAACCCTTGTCCTGTGTCTTTGCTAGTATAGATGTGGTCTTTGAGTCCAAGTCCTTCAGGATGATTTTAAACCTACATTTAGACAAACAGCTAGGTCCTCTGTGGAGGTCTTGCTCCTTCTGTTGCATAACTACCTCAAATCTTTTGAGATGAATTGTTCTTGTAGGAAATGTCTTGCTTTTTCTTTCTATTTTCTCTAACCAAAAATACTTGCCATGTTTCAGTGGAGAATACTTTTCCCCGAAGTTCAAAATCCCTTGTTTCCATTCTTTTTCTCTCTCCTTTCTGCATTGGCAGATGGCAACAAGAGATAGGGATTTGGAGCCAAAGAGTAGAAGTATACACAAAAGCTTTCCAGGTTTCACCTCCTGCCAGAAGCTGTGTGTCCCTTGTTGCAGTCCTGTTAAGTAGTTTTCCAAGTAATAACTATTGTAGGATCATCTTGCAGAGTTAATGTGTTCTCTTAAGGAAATTCAAGAGAAATGATGCTCAGGTGAAGAAGTATCTGGGATCCTAACATGCATGTGGGAGTGACTTGCCCCATTGTCTTGTCATGTGAACTGCAGCAAGGTGCAGCAGAGGATACAGCTAAGCTGCCCTGATTGTTATCAGCTGAGAGCCAAATACCAAAAGCGCTGTTTCCCAAAGCTTGCATACTTTTTTTCTACTGTAAATATTGACTTAAAAAATAATCTTGAGAAAGCAATTGGATGGAAAATGAAATGTCTTTATGTTGCCACTTACACATGCAAATGTTGTTGTTTTCATCAAAGGTGACTTTTTAGCAAGGTGGTTAAGATATCTTAATGAACTAAAATGGAAAAATAGTAGGTTTTAGTTTGGAAGATGGTGGCATCTTCACTGCAAAACGGTACCACGTTTTATCTATTAATCATGTTTGAATATCCTGAACATGGTTCCATTCAAGTTTCAGGTATGCTGAAAACGAGCCAAGAACATAATTTTCAAGTTGCATTATCGTGGTCATGTCACTTTCCAAAGTATCACTAAAGTGTTCCTTCATTTTGTCCTTTGCCAAAGAGGTAGGGAGACTGTGTTGCTCTCTGGAAAAATGCCTGCCTAGAAGTAGAGGTCCAGATCTTTAACAAGGGTAAATTGGCAAAACCCCACTGATTGTAATGGAGCAATGCCGATTTTTGTCAGTTCGGGATCTGGCCCATCAGATTTTCAACTGTTATCACCACAGGCAGAATTCAAATTGACACAGCGTGGGCTAACATGATTGAATGCAGAGCAGGCTGCCTGGTTTCCTAAATTATTTTAATAACAGAAAGAATGTAGCTGGAATGCCAGGCTAAGATCTCTACCTGGATAAGGGCCCAGATTTTATTTAATCTCTAAAAGTCTCTCTCTCTGCCATTTTTTTATTTTTTTTTTTATTTTTTTTATTTTTTATTTTTAATAAATAAGCCTGTTGCAAAGTCATTACTTTTTCATTATGGAGATTGTCATGACAAGGTCCCCAGGAAGAAAAGTCTCAGATTCTGTTCAATGCTGCATAATCCCGCAGCTTCAGGTAGAAAGAATAGGTCTCGTAGAATAAGTGAACAATGGAAACAGAGAAGGAGCCTGCCTCCCTCCAAAACCTGTATTAGATCAGCTACTAAATCCAGCTTTCATACATACCCAGACCAGGTATTACATTTCTAGGGACTTTGGTGGGTCACCACTGCTGTGAACCACCCGAAGACGTGTGGGATCCTGGTGTCCACTGGTTGGCAACGTCCTCATGGGCACGTTTCCATCTCAGTTGCCTGTGGGAGCTGAGCTGCAGTGCTGCTGAGAACCAGCCTTGGGAGCCCCCATCCAGCGTGACGTTGGTGGTACAAGGAGGGTGAGATGTCCTCTGAGATGGGTGGGCAACAGGTGGACAGCTGGAATATGTGCCATCTCTGCTGACTGACCGTGAGTCTGTAGGGACGGTGATTAACCTCACATAAATAAATATGCCCATCGAAGGAGCCAAATTAAAAACAAAAGCATAACCATTTGATTTCTCCCCTTAGGGGAAAAAAAAAAAAAAAAAAAAAAGTCATGTTTTTTTTCTCACATGACAGAATTTAAACATTTTACTTTCATCTGCCCTTGTTGTGCCTTAACAAAGCTAGCTGGTTACTTGATATCTTGGCTCTGATTTTGGGGGCTATTTTTTATTCCTCTAAGAGATTCAGAGGGTGGTAAAAAGCCTCATTGTAATTCAGTAATTAGTATGTCTCCTTCTCTTGACCAGGAATGCAAGGGTATCCTTTTCTGTGAATGTCATTTTCTCTCTGGGCTCTTGTGCTTTAATTTCTTAGATGTGAAAACAGGAACAGAAGATGAATTAGGTATTGAAATGAGAGGACATGAATATGACTCTGTTCTCCTACAGAACTTTTTCTTTTAAAGTGAATAAACTTTTAAGCAAAACAGAATAAAGGGCTTTATAAATCAATTGTAACGAACCAAATGTTTTCATCCTTCTAGAACTTTATTCAGGAGAACAAACTTGGTTTAAAGACAATCTGAAGCTTTAGTGCACTAAGTTCCTGCATATTTTCTCTTTTCCCACCTACTGTCTCAGCAATCTGGCTTTACTTCTCAAATTATTCGTCTAGGTTCTGTGGTTTAGGTGGATAAATATTGTATCCACCAAATAAAATGTTTAAGCCTAACACAGTGCTTAATAAGTTAGTGATGCACAAGTATTAGACTTAGAAAGGCAATGTTTGGTACTTGGATGAAGGGGTCCTAGGTGAGAGGAACTTGTCTACCTCTGCTTTCAAATGCACAAGAATTAGTTTGAAAGAAATGAAATATCTCTACTTGATGAAGGAGGGGACTCAAACATTGCTAAGATTTGTTTTCTTGGCTATATGATTTTTTTTTTTTTTTTTCTTAAAGGCACATTTGCATTCTGCCTTTCCCAGTTTCACGGGGTGTCTGTCTCATCCAAGCTTCACCAGTGTATTGCCTTTCACCACCTGCCTGATGATGGCTGAGCTGTTGTGAGGTTGAAAGCCCTGGTGCTAAAACACTGTGGGCAGTGTGGGAGAGGGACACGTGCTTCCCTCAGCACCGCCTGCCTCTCCTCTGCTTCTTTCCTGGCTTCCCTAACACTGTGTTGCAGATGGGAAGACTTCACCTTGCTCAAAGGGTTGGATTCAGGATTTTTAGAGGATTGCTTCACATCTAAATAATTCTCCACATCCCTGAATCATGCTGAATGCTCACAGGAGATGATTGTCTTGCTGGTTGCAGCAGAGATCTCTTTGTGAAGGAATTGGGCTATTCTCGGGGGTACCCCAAGGATGTGGAACTCAGCCCAGAACAACCGCAAATGTCGCTGCTTTCTGGCTCGTAAAAGTGATGTCTTTGCCTTCTCATCATTCAGGACCGACATGGGTTTGCATTTTTTATTCCAAGGACTGGGCTGGGACCTGAAAGACCCTCGTCAGTTCTCTGTGTCTCTTCTTTGGAAGATGCTTGCATCCAGGACAAAGACCTGAGCAGACAACGGGAAAAGGCACCATCACCGCTTCATTAAACTGCAAGTCCCTTGGATGCCTCTGAGCATGCCAGATGCCTGGGTGCCAAGAGCTCTGCTACTCATCTCAAGTCCTTGTCCTGCTCATCCGAGGGCTTCCTGTGACGTCTTCCTTGGTAGTCAGAGCAGGGAGTATTCACAGCAATGCTGCTCAGTAAACACTCGTTTCATGGAAAAAAACAGAGGCTTTTTCTTTTGTTGGAAAATTTTCATGAATTATTTTTGTTTAGGAAAACATGATATCATTCTGATGGTAAGAAAACAAACCAGCAGGCCAGCTTTCTGTTACTCCTAAAATATCACCTCCTATTTTTCATTTAGGAATATAAAAGAAGAAAGTGGAGAAATGAAATAACCAAGACCAAACCTTACATCTGCTTCTTAGCTTTTGCTTCTTTTTCTGCCTTTGGCCAATGCTTTAAAAAAAAAAAAAAATGTGAGAAAGAGAGTGTGAAAAGAGTATTTTTCCCCCTTGCAATTTGAAAATGTAAAAGTTGAAAAAGTGTGGATTGCTTTTTATTGTAAATTTATTTTTTGGGGGGGGAGAAAATTTCTTTTAAATCAAACCCCTATTTTTCGGTGAAGACATTTGAACCAGTTTGGCTCACCACATTTCATGGCTCTACCACCTCAGACCACAAATTATAGATGTCATAACAAATGTCAAAAATACAGCAGGACATAATAAATTATATATGCACAGACAAAAGTGCACTCAGTCATATATACACACACATGCATGTGTATATATATATATGTACATACATACATATAGTCATCTGTCTGTGTATAAAAGCATGCTTGTGTGTGCATAGATGTGAAGTAGACTTGCAAGCCAAGGAAGTCCCTGAGAGGTCCTACTTCAGGAGGGTCTCCTTTGTCTATTAGGAAGATCCCTTTCCATACAATATTTATCTGTGCTCTCCTCTGTTTTTACTGGCTCTATCAAATTCCCTGATTGAAATAAAGTCTATCCAGCAGCACACGTTGAGGCTGTGTTTCAACCAGCTGCTGGCTGCGTGTATAGACAGTGTGAGGAAAGCCTGAAAGCTTTGCTTGTGTCATGAGAGAGTGGCAATACAACTTGCACATCACACCTGGGGCGTGATACGAAAGTTCATTCCTTAGAAGAGAGCCTTTCAGATCAGAGTGGGAACACTTCACACCTGCCAGTGCATTTCATTAGGCCACGTGGTGACCATATGAAGAAGGGAGGATATGTAAGATCCAAGTTCCTCCCCTTACTCTTCCTCCACGGGGAGGCCAAGGCATGTCCTGTGCCCTTCTCATCTTCCAGGCTGGCTCCCAAGGTCTGGGTGGACCAAGGCAGCTCAAGGCACGTGAATTGCAGAGCATGATGTAGAAATCTTTGGCTGAACACCAAGTGACCTGGTGTGTCCTCCCAGCATGACTCTAGGCAAACGGGTCTCTTGGCAGGGCTTTTTCCCTCTGGTGCAACTTTAAGCTGATGTGTTTACATTGCCTCCAATTTCACTGCCACCTCCGTGGCAGTTAGTCCTGGGATGTCTGCTCTGCATGGCACTGTGTCTCCAAGCCTCTCCTGCTGCTCTGAATCCACTGTTTGAGATGGGCCCAGTTATAATCCCAAAGCACTGGTGAAAAGCAAACTCTGAAGACAGCTTCTTCACCTTCTTTTATCACTGTAGGGATGTCTGGGTCCTAAGGTAATGGCTTCCTACTTGGATTTCAAAGAGAGACATCCAGAATGAAGAGGTGACTTGAGATGCTGGCAGTTTCTGCCCTCTTCCAGTCTTCCATGCTACTCCAAACTTTGCAGCAGTTCCTCTGCACAGCACCAGGGCCATGACTGCAGACCCACTTCCCACAGTGCCATCAAACACAAGTCCTGCAAATAACAACAGATCAAGGGTGCTGCCCTACACAGCAGCCTTTACTCCCAGATCCTCCCTCAGTGCCCAGGAAAAGGGGAGGTGGTCTTCACAGCATGATCTGAAGAATGTTTTTGCTCCAACAGCCCAAAGGGAATGAGAGTGATGAATGTGTACTTAAAACGAATGGCCTGCATGCACAGCTGGGTTTGCAGCACTCTTACGGTCCAGAATATTCCTGTGCCAAAAAAACAAAAACCAACCAACCAACCAAACAAAAAAAGCTCCCTTGGTTAATGATTCTGCTTCACATTTATTTAAGCCTTGTGTTTTGTTGTGCAACCCTCCATTGACAGATGTGTTCACAGCATTTAGGGTGTAAGCCCAGTACTTTTTATCCCTGTTAAATATCAAAGAGGGACGTGAAATGCAATCTGTTTTTAAAAGACATTCGTTGAAATCTATTTTTGTTGCTGCTAAAAATATGTATTTATTGTGTTAGTCTAGGAAAGAACTTCTTGGTCTGGCTGAGCAGCTGCTCTGAGCCATCTGTAAATGTGCTCTCAGCCTCAGGTACAAAGCAGTGGCCCAGGGACTTTGGTTTGCCCCTCCAGAAGTCATCTGAGCAGTTTGGCAAATCTGCAGTAGAGCTATGGCATTTTCCCTCCCAGTGAACTACTTTAGCTACTCAAAAGGAGTTCCTGCATCCAGGCAGATGCCTCAGTCCCAAATGTGCCCTCCTATGTGTAAGGTGGGTGCAAACCTACTGGAATAAATCGGGTTGGCGTTGGAGCAGCAAGGAAGGTTCACAGCAGTCTGAGCACAGGAGCAGCCATGTGGAGGAGGAAGTTCAAGTCTTCAGGAAAGAAAGAAAATAATACTTATCTTGCATGTGAAGTAATCCCTCTTAGAAATGCAGACAGGCAGGGCTTCCAGGTGAGTTGCTGTGGGGATGACATCCTCCATGAAGCAGCTGCGAAGGTCTCTCCCCAACACACAAGACGTGGTACAGGCTATGAGCTGTGTCGGATGGGACTCTGTAGGGAAAAGGAACCGACTATTTCACCTTTCTGACTCTTACTCTTGGGAGCTGGTGTCTAGACCTGTGTTTTGTCTGTCCCTCACACTTTACAGAGCAGGTGCATCTGCACAAGGGCTTAGGGAAAACAGTACATGCAGGCATCTCCAGTGCCATCATGTTTGGAGAGGGACTCTTCTGCCAGGACATACAACTCCTTCACAGTTTTCCTTGTTTTCCTACTACACTTCAGGAGCACCCAGAGATCCATCCCAGGGAGATACTGGACAGGTCTTGTGAAAGTACCTGCCCTCAATATGTCAAAAAATATATCAAAAATATATCAAAAAAATTTCCTGCCCTCAATATATCAAAAAAACAGAGCACAGTCAGGTCCTGGCAAAGAGACCATGTCAGTACCTACCCAAAATCATACATGACATAGTCGTCTTGTTTGGTCAGTAGGAGTTCTCATTTGATCTAAAGATACTGTATTAATGTAAGTGGCTGACAGACCTTTTTATTTATTTTATTTATTTTTGTGTGTAGTTAAATAATCAGGTTGTGGAGTCTCACCAGTGTAGCAGAACTATTTATAGCCCTTTGCACTGAGAATGAGTTTGGTGGTTTGACACAAGTGCTGGGTCACACTTGGGATTTGTCCCTTTCATCATACCTGGCTTGTTGGATTTGCAAAGTCAGCTGGGCTGGGTGGTGCTTTTAATTAACTGAATGCTACACTGCTGTCCAATGCAAAAGGCAATTTCATTCTATTGGAAGGGGTCCTGAGTGGCTCGGGTTAAATAAAACCACTTGATATATTCCTTTGCTAAATAATCTCAGAGCTACTTCTTGCCCCAGTTACATTGCTTTGACATCAAGCAGCAAGCATTGCTTGTGGTGTTGAAAACTAGTTTTTAGTATTCCCCACAAGCTCCCTAATACTTACATTTTTAGAGATTTAAAGCAGGTTGCTCTTTTCAATGTTACATTTTGAAGGGGATGAATCTACACGGGAAGGCTGTTTGTGCTGTGATGCGGCTGGACTGTGAACCTTATAACACATAGTTTGCTTCACTTTTCACTGACAGCTCTGATGCAAGAGAAAAGTCAGAGGGCAAG
Organism: Oxyura jamaicensis; assembly: GCF_011077185.1. NCBI lineage: Eukaryota > Metazoa > Chordata > Aves > Anseriformes > Anatidae > Oxyura > Oxyura jamaicensis. Next base: position 177,794,420 of record NC_048893.1, read on the forward strand.
ACACACATTGTATGCAAACAGGAAAATTGTTTCTTCTGGGATCTGTTCATAAATGGTAAATGGTTTCACACCTTTGCTGTAATGTGTTGTCAGTGACTACAGGGTGTGATGACAAGAACTCTACACGGAGAAAGGTTTTTGGATAAATTAAGCCTCTGATAGTAACAGAGACCTGATATGCTACCTGGTTGCTCAAATACAGAGGCATATCAAAGGGAAAAACTGGAAAATGAAGAACACCTAAAAGCAACTCTTGTTGGCTAAGACCCAACAGTGAAGTAACAAGCCTGGCCAAAGGGATTATGAAGGGATAACTGAGAACAAAAGCTATTTAGTTTTATAATTGTTTAAAAATTAAGCTAGTCACATATTATTTTACTGAGGGAGGCAAAAAAGCAAAGCAAAACCTGGCTTTAGATATAGATACACCACTCCGCTGGGATCCAGGACAGTCCCAGGGTTATCATGCAGAATAAATTTCAGTATTTTCATGCCAGTGGGTTAGTGGTTGGAGCCCTGGAGACAGCTGTGGTCAAGCACTTGGTGGGGTGGTCATGGGCAGGCTTTTGAAGGAGCTGTAGCTGAAAGTAGCCAAGGTGTGAGCCAGGCTGTGCCCCTTGGCCTGATAGGATGGAGAGAGGTCCCACATGCTTTTTATTGTAATACTACAGGTATAGCCCATCTGATCAATGTGGCACAATGTTCTTGTGAGCTCCCTGATCTCAAGATCTCCATGATCTCAAGGAGGAGCTCTCCTTCCTCTCCTTCTTCTCTCCTACAGGACAAAGGAGAGGAGTGTGTCATTTGCTGCACAGACTAGGGCCAACCCAGCTTCATTCCACACATCAGAGGGTTGAATCAGAAAGGAAAGGATTAAAGTTGCTCAAGCAAAGCTAAATCTGGCATTTCTTAATTTTGCATGTGAAACACTGTTCTTCTATGTAAGCGTTAGTGTTACAAGTGCTTTGCTGTGCAAGTGCTGAGTATGAGCCCAGACCCTACCTTACAGCTTCACCAGGCAACGCTTCGTCTTTGATGAGCAAGTGCTATTGCTTGAGTCATTCTGAAACAGATAAAGGAAGCAACAGAGAAATCACTAGGGAGGATGCAAATAAAGAGCATGGGTCACTTTTGGGTTCCCACAGACTCTGCAAAGATGAGGAGCTTTTTTTGGCGGCCCTTATCTAGAGATACACCTTTGATGCCTGCTGCAGCTTACCTGGGGATCTTAAGCCCAGATGACATCTGAGTGGTCCCTCTTTTTCATGGAGACCAGAGTTTGGGGTGGCAGAAGGGACTTACTGCACACCATGGTTGCACCTACTATAGGGTTTGGATGTAGCTGGGGTGTGTGCTTGAGTCTAGGTCCTGGGGAGAGAAAAGTTTGGTGTGATGGAGTGAAGCAGGAAGAAAAGCAAGCTGTTGTTTTTGCTGAGTCCCTTGTTTTCTGGTAGAGCAAAGCCCAGCCTTCCTTAGACAAGTTCAGCGTGAGCACTGGTCATGAACTTAGGAAAATTAGCTTTAGTATAAAACAACACTAATGGTATTCTGTCCCTTCCACTTCCTTCCTTTACTGCTGTGTTAAAAGGTCAAGGACAAACGTTAAAGCACTGAAGAGTTTGCAGCAAGTGTTTCCTTCTCTCAGTTTCACCCCTTCAATGTGTTTAGGCCTTTTTATGTTAACCTGAATGACTTACCAGAAGCTGCTGCTACTCTGTGAGTAGCAGGGGAGCTGCTTATAACTGGTTTGTGAATACAGTTTTGGCTTTTGGTTGAAACCAACCAACCAAACTGGGGTAACACAAATTAGTGTGGGTTTTCTCTGAGTTTTGGCAAAAAAATATATATATACAAAATTTACACCAAAAATTTTATTTATTTATTTATTTATTTTGCTAAGGATGTTCTGAGTTTGGACCAAAAGCTGTTTGGGTTTGGCAGTTTTGGCGTTGCAGTTTTTTTCATTCTTGACATTTTCAGTTTTTCATTGGGAAAGCAAATGCTGTGCAAGTTTCTGTTAAGATGAAAAATCCCCTTTCCTGTGGTAGTAATTTCTCAAATGGTCTTCCTCAATGGAGATAAGTTGGCAGGAGATAAGTGGGGCAGGTGAATGGGAAACCCTGACTGCTTGTGTCTTAAACATTGGCAAATGATAAAACCCTCAAGCGGCCTTCGTTTCCATCTTCTCATCTGACACAGAGACCTTTATTCTGTTCCCAGTTCTTCAGCTGATCCAGAAAGGCATGAATGTAAATACAAACCAACAATTTATTTAAGGTTCTTGCCTGCTTTCAGACTCTTCAGGGATGATGTAGTTGAAACTGTTCTCCAAAAATTCTGATATTTAAGAGTTTGTCCTCCAAACAGATCCAGAAATAGGTCTTAGTAATGGCCCCTGCTAACAGTACATCTCATTCCTTCATCGTTGGCTTACCGTGGCCACCAAATGGTAGTGTTGGTCTGGATTTTGACTGAAAAGTAGCTGCACTGAGAAACAACTGACATGAGAATGGGTATTTATTCCTGTGTCCTTGAACCTAATCTCTAAATAGATTTTTTAATTATTATTATTTTTTTATTTTTTTTTAGGTTTACTGACATATCTGGATCCTCTGTTCTGAACTCTGTTCTCTGCTTTTACTCCCCTGTTACTCAAAGTGCAGCTATTCAACCTACGGAGTAAGTCATTGTGAAGGTGAACAGGTTAGCCAGGGGTGCCGTCTTCATTTCTCCTAGCTCACCAAAGTAGGTATGACTAAGAGAGTGTATAGCAAATGAGGCAGGAATTGTGAACAAATGTAGGACTTGAACTACTGACACCCAGCGTGGACCCGTATTGCAGCTGTGGGAAGCATGATCTCACACAGCCAACACCTTTCTTCTGTCCGCATGCCCTGTCCTTGGTAAGGAACTCCACTGACAGACTGTGTCATCCACGGGGTGTTGCCCTTGGTCATGTTTGGTTTTTAAAGGAAGTTTGGCTAGGTTAGCAGAAATCAGAGTGGTGGAAGTTCATTATGACAATGTCATGGGAGCATAATGTCATAGCTTGTCAGAAAACCTGTGCTAATGGACTTTGCTGGATATGGAGAGGTCTGTCATTAGGTGTTCATATAGCTTTAGCTTGAGTTAGGAACTGATGTGGGTAATGATCTGCAGACAATCTAACAGAGAGTCATCAGAAAGAAGAAAGAAGCCTTCTGGTTTGTATACTACTGTTAACTCTCTACCCAGGTCTGCTCAAAGAAAGAGGACTACATCGGACACTGTAACTTGTCCAGTTAATCCTTCCTGTACTCACTTTTTCCTCGTCCCTTTCAGCTATTCAGTATAACCCCTCAGAATGAAGCCTCTCTTATTCACGCCTGCTTTGGGCAGCTAGGAGGAATGAAGATGGCACCTTATGCCATTAACCCCTGGCCAACCTGTTCATCTCCACAATAACTCACTCCATAGGTTGAATATCTGCACTTTAAGTCACAGGTCTTTTCTAATCTTTTTATGCCATCTGCTGTATCTCTGTTTTGTCCCTGTGATTCCTCCTTGGGGATCTGTTGTCCAGCATGTGAAACAGGAGTCATAAAGGTAATCTGGAAAGCCTGGACTGCTGTGAGAGGTGAGCCCAGATTGAGCACAACTGAAATATACTGGAAAAGTAAAAAGAAACAGCAGGGCTAAAAAACATCCCTGCAACAGAGGGGCCATTCCAGTGAAGAATGGTTTTACTTTTCTTGTGTGAAGTCTGCATGAATTTCCACATTTTTTCTCAATCTTTTTTCAGTTCAAGGTATATATCTATACTGAGCTACATCTCTAACTTTCAGATCTCAGTTCTTTTATTTTTTTTTTGTTTGTTTTGAGCTGCCCCAGATTCACCACTGTCTGTGTGGGTGCCCCTCTTCTGTCAACAGAATACTGTTGTCAGTGGGAATTTTGGTTGGCCTCAGTGGTCAAGAAGCCAATGTACTCCTTGGCTTTGTTTAGATGCCTTCTGTTTCTTCTTTGGTATTGACCTCAGAGATGACTGTGGCAGATGACTCAGACAGCAGGGTCAGTATCCTCTTGCTTTGGGAATAAAGAGGTGACAGATTTAGAGAAAACACTGATAATTATTATTTATTTATTTATTTTAAATCTTCACTGTACATTTTCTACTTTCTCTCATTCTTGTTTTTTAAAGTAATTTCCAACTCTCTCTCTCTCTCTCTCTCTCTCTCTCTCTCTTTTTTTTTTTTCATTATGTTTGTTTGTTTTACCCCTGGTGGTGTCTGGTGTTTTTCCCCTGGTGGTGTCTGAGCTTGCACTTATTTTAAAGCCAAGCAGCCACTTACATGACAGACAGTTGTATCCTCTGGATGTCTGTTATCAACCAGCACAAACAGGCAGCAATGCAAATCTGCACACCCCGAGGGAATACTCCCCTCACCTGGATGAGCACAAGTGCACAGGGGCATTCTTAGCCTGTACACATCACTTCTCAGGAGGACTGGGCAACGTGCAATGTTATCTTGTACCTTGTACATCATGCTGCTGAGCCATCACACATTGTGTTCCCAAGCTGTTGCTTTGTCAACCTCTGGAAACACACTGTCTTCAAGTAGATTTAGGATCCTGGTGATTACTTCCAGGTCCTGACTACTGCATGAGCTCTGTGATACATATTTGGGGAAATAATTAGCTTGGATTTTATTGCTGTCTGCTGGATGGCAATCAATTGACATCACATTTCGATCACATAGGATTCAGTTCTTCCCACTTGACTTCTGATGTAATTACAGACCTAAGTTACCTCTATGGTTGGTGGGCATTGACACTTTGAATTTGTCTGTTTTTGAGATGAGAAGGCTACACTTCTCCTTTGGCTAAGAAGGGGCCTGGGTCTGCCTGTCTCACCATGCCAACAGCCCTGCCCACTGCAGCAGAACAACTCACATAGGAAAGTGTAAGGTAGGAAGGAGGGCAAGGGCAGCAGGGCAAAGTCCTTGGTGATTTATGCTGAGGGTGAAATTGAGCTTAAATCTATGTGCAAGAGGAATGTCACAAACCTGTGCAATGCTCTTGATGATCACACAGCTGGCTCCTGCCTTCTGTACCCCAGCCTGAAGCTGACACTGCAGCACAGCCTCTCCATCCTCCCTCCATCCTGATGCAGCTGCTCTCTGGACACATCATCTACCACTTCAGGTCAATTGACAGGGCCCATCTAAGGGTGTGTTTTGAAGGGTCTGTGATACCAGCTCGCAGGTGACCCCTCACAAGGTCTGAAGTACTGCACCCACCATGCTCTGTGGAGTACATGATGCAGGGGTCTCAGACACAAGGAAATCTTGGAGGCCTGGAGAAGGAAATAGGCTGTAGGGAACCTTCTCCATCTTCCCACTCTAGTCTTTTGCCCTGGCTGGTTGATGCTCCAGCAGTTCTTCCTGTAAAAGACTGGGTGTGATTCAACCAAAAAAATTATTTAGGGTAATTTTTATTCTTTTTATTTTATTTTTATTTTTATTTTTTTTAATTCTTCTTTTTCTTTTTCTTTTCTTTTCTTTTTCTTTTTCTCTTTTTCTTTTTATATTGCTATTTTTTATTTTTAATTTTATTTATTTATTTATTTATTTTTAACAGAAAATAGTAGTTCAAGTATATAAACAAAGAAGACAATACAGGCTGAATATCATAGGGGAGAAAAGCCCTGGCTGTGAGACTTCTCTAATCTTCCAAGGGAAATGGTGAAAACTGTATCACTCAGGACATTAAAAATAAGCAACAAAGAGCACTACAAAAAATGCTGTTGTGAAATACCCTTAATTGACAAGTAGGTGGACTGAAATGGTTTCATGTATCTTTTACATTTATCAATCCTTCTCAGAGCTATCCTCGGCATCCTAAAGAAATATCCTTTGGCTGCGAGCACTTTGTCTCACAAGTAATTAAGTAGAAATGAGTATATCACTAAGTACATTTCAATGTGTGTCCTCAACTGGCTGGAACTCAACCCGGGGATTCAGGATCTGCTTGTAATTAACATTCCATAGTAAGACTCCACACCCTCTATTTGTCTCTTCCTAATTATGTGTTGGAAATGCACATTTCTCCTGCCATTAGAGATTTCAGCAGAGGAGTTCTAACTGGGCTTTAAATTGCCTTCTACCTCAATTTAAATATTCCCTGTTATTTTAGGTTTGTAGACATTACACAAGTAAGCTTTTTCTCAAGGCGTCACAGGAAAACAAATCACTGACTCAAAAAAAAAAAAAAAAAAAAAAAGGAGAAAAAAAACGACATAAAATCCAAACTAAAAAACTGCTGAACTGCCACTTGGGTTGGTGATATCACAGATTTAGACTGTGATCTGTTAGTTCTTGTGGGTTTCAATGCTGGCTGTTAAATGTATTACTCCCAATTAGCACAAGAGCCTGTGGATGCGAGGGGCAATTGTGAATGGGGCTGCTCAGGGTTCTTCTTTCTGTGAAACTGCTTTTCCTGCCAGTTCATCAGAGGAACATTTTCATGGCAATGTATCAGCTGGCAGGGTTTGTCACTGGGAAGGTTTGACTGCATTAGGAAATGGAGAGATGGACCGCTTCAACTTAGGCTGAATGGAGGCTTTAACTGGGGGTTGGCTGTAGGAGACTAAATGGCTCATGCTCCCTGAGCTTGCTGTGCCCAAAGGAGTATGTGGAGGGCTGGGAGGAGATATGGCTGTGTCACAGCTGGCACATCTGGCTAGGGACCTGCTGATAGCGGAGCGGCAGCAGTAGCCCTTACACCACACCTAGAAAAAAAAAAACAAACAAGCATCTCTGCATCGGCAGAGAGACACAGCACCCCTGTGCATGTGTTATGAGGGTCCCCAGGGAGATGGGAGGAAGCAGTGGCTTCATCCCTCTGTCTAACAGGAAAAGAAGGAACCCCCCCAGCAGAGCTCCTCTGGCTGGGTACTGCTACTGCGCCGCTGCCAGGGCCATGTTGGGATAATGCGTGTCTGAGGGAAACCAAAACAGTTTGTTCCCAGACTCCACACAGCTTCTAGTGCCCTTGACTGTAATGGTAATTAAAAGCAAACAAATCTGGATGAGCCCTGCGAGGCTGCCAGATCCCCACAGAGAGACACCTCAGCTTTCCTTTATGTTTTGTATGGTAATGGGAAGCCTGGTGGTGAACTCCTCACTGCTACTAGTGAATGGTGACATACGAGATGTCACCCTGGAGCCAGTGGATGAAATTGTGGCTCTGCTGAAGCTGGTGGCAAAATTCCCATTGAGTTCAATGGAGCCAGAGCATTTTGTGCAGTTATTTTCCATATATAAGTCACTCAAGGGATATCCACACACACAACCCAGCACTTTTTTTTTTTTTCTTTTCTCTAATGAGTTTTTTTTCTCTAATAAGTTAACAATAAGAAAAAGGCTTTTTTTATTTTTTTATTTTTTTATTTTTTTATTTTTATTTTTTTCTGGAATGGTTCATATTTGGGAAATCCAATTCTGACCTACTAAGGCTGCTCTGACTGTTTTAGCCGTGAGGCAAATTTGCAAACTGGCCTAGGGAAGCTGGTACTTGTTATTGTTGCTTCAAAGACAGTCTATGTGGGAGAGGGAATGAGATGTGTTGGGATTAAAATACCCTAGCCGTAAAAAGCAGTAATAATTACCGTCTACATGTGGGCAAGTCAAAAGGGGTTATTACCAAAAGAAATTTAAACTCTTTCTGTTTGCAGAAAAAAAAAAAAAAGCCTGCCTAAAATCCAGTGTTATTCATGTGTGCAGCATAGATTGTTTTTAAATGCTGTTTTCTTCAAATGTCACTTTTGTGAGGCCAGTTCTAAATGGATCAAGATGACATTAAAACGTTTGGCACCAGGTAAGTGAGGGTATAATGGGAATTACAGCGGAGCTCTGGGATGTGGTGTGCCAGTGGATCGCCCCCTGTGAGACGGCACAGCTCCCCCCTGAGAGGCAGGCTGTGGACTCCAAATCTCACCTAGAGCCTGGATCTTGATAAGGTCAGTGTGTGCATCAAGCAGCACATCTTTTAGTACTGTATATTGCTGTCCTCTCCTGAATCCAGGTCAGATAATCAATAAATTGTTAAATTGGTAAAGGACCATCAGAAAATCTGGTGTGACTTCTTACAGATACTATGCACTTCCATATATCCCTGCCTGGATTCCAGTAATTTGTGATTGAATAGTTCGTGCCTTCCCAAAACACATTCATCCATCATGTGAGAATACTGCTGATCAGTACACCTCATAATTTCATGCTGATTAGTTTTGCACCCAGTGTCTTCTCATTGTTTTTAGTGAAAATGTTCCTCAGAATTATTAATAGAAATTGGTGGAGAATAAAATGTCTGTGAGGATACATTCTAATGGAGAGCACTTGGCTTTGTGCTGTCCCATCTTCTGCATGGACTTTGTCAGAGAATTGTAACAGAGATCTGTTATTTATGTGGGGTTTGGGCTGCTCTGCTTGTTTATAAAATCACCAGTCCAATTCCAAACATAAAAATTGGTCTGTGTGGTTGAAAATATGAACTGAAAATGTTTCGATTATGAAAAGAAGGGCTTCTTCATCTACTGTAATTAATAGGACAGTTTCCTAACCTACAGTTGCTTGTGTGAGAAAATTCCTTATGCCTGAAAAATCTTGGCTGAGGATGCCACATGCCATTCCTCCAGCCTCCAGTTTTGTGTTAGAAGTTGAAAGAGTGTGAAAGAGTGTGTGTGTGTGTAATGCCACTGCTTCATTATAACTTTTACTCATAAAACGTCATGCCACAATTCTGTCAGCTCCAAGATTAAGGCATTTAATAGCGTCATTTGGGTTGTGTCTTATACCAAGATTCAATCAGTTCTTTGTTGCATATGCTGTTGGCTATCATTTGATTGGGCAATGCCTGAATGTACATTGGTTTGGAAAAGCTGTTGCACAATACTTTATTCCTTGTTGCTTCATGGAAACTTGGACTTCCTCTTAACTTCACTTTCTGTGAGTTACACGCTGCTGGGGAGCTGTCATTGAACCAGAAACCAGTCATGATGAGAGCATCTGTTTTATTTGTTTATTTTTTCTATTCTAGGTCCACAAACTCACTCCAGTTACACATGGGTTTCATTTATATGGTTATCAAAGCCTATTTCTTCAGTTGCTTCCTGGCTGTACACGGGGCAGAAGCCAGAACATTTTCCTTCCTTAAGGCCCTCTTATATAAAGTTTGGCAAATATCTCCCTTTTATTTTACTGTTAGATGTATATGTATCTTTTTCTTGCCATCTGTTGAAAAGATTTTGCTTATATAACAACTGTTTTCATCATTTATATCACCACAGAGTAGAAATCGCCTATAGACACAGAATTTTTCTTGCACTCGCTAGCTATTTCACACCCACCTGTTTATGAAGTGGTTTGAGTATGTATATCCTCAGCCGCTCATGGATCCAAAAATATCCAGCTGCTTTATGAATCTAATGAGAGCTGCATTTGTGGACATGAAGAAATACCACCTGTGAATTTTGCTATGTTTTCATGAGTCCTGCTGGTTCACGCTGGAGTGACCCCAGAGATTTCTGAGACTGGCTGACTTCCTGATCCCCTCTTTCTGGCACCATGAAGGGATTCTACTGGGTGTTGAGAGGGGCTGGGTGGGTCATGCTCCTGCTCTTGCATCCCCATGAGTGCTGCTGCCTTCTGTGCTACTCTCTGTGGAGAGAAATAGCACCTCTTGGAGACAATTTATCACATCCTCGTGCAGATGTCCAAAGAAGAGCAGATGGCTTGCATGCTAGAAATGATCTGTTTCACTACCAGTGATTATACAGGGATGCCAGGCCACTGGAATCTTTGGTGTTGGCATGCTAAACTGAATGAGACTTTGAGTATTTACTGCCCAAGTATCCCAACTGGTCTCTTACCTCCAGCAAGTGTCTGTTTATTCCTTACACTACTGCTAGCAAACTCATGGTTGTCCCTGGTCCTAAGGGACCACAGAGCCTGTGGGGCGCACAGTCTAACTCATGGCAACTGTTGAACAACAATTGAACTGGGAGGCCAGGAGCACTCAGAGAAGGTAATTTCATCTGGTAACGGAGGCATTCTTTGTACTGTGCTGACTCGAAACCATCTGATGGAGATTTTACTGGAAGCAAACTAGATAGATCTCTGTCCATGCTTCTGCTGACCAGATTTTGTCTCCAAGGCAGCTCCGTTCTTCACTGGACTTTGATCTGTGTAAGCTGTAGGCATAACTTCTCCCACACAGCTTTGGCATTTTGAGGTTTTTCTTTCCTCTTGTGGGTGCCATAGCAGTGTGTGGCTATGATGCACTGGGATTTCAGTTGGCCTGACATCCTTGTCCTGGGTCTCTCCTTTTCTATCTGTACTATGAGAAAACTCTTCTCTGGTTGTCACTTGCAATATCTCTTGTTCCAGTAAGTGATTCCTTACAATACAGAAAAGCTGCCAGTAGGTCCCCAAGGCAATTGATATGTTTGTGCCATCATCTGAAAATTGCTTAAATGGCCCAAAAATCAACACTTGCTGCCAGCTGGTCACTTTGAAATCAGCGGGGCCTTTAAATCAACAAACATTTACGGCCTCTCGTGTTTTCTCCATGCCATGAGCTGAGAAGCAGCTGTTTGTTTTTCCCATTTTCTTTCCCAGCTTTTATTTGCTCCCTTGCTGTGCAGTTGTCAAGGCACTTGTACTACACCTATACAAGCTTTTTCTTTGTCCCAATGTGGCAGCTCTCCTGGATACTGACGGCTGAGCTGCAGTAGTTGACAGGCTGGAGCATACCTTCTGCTGTAGGCAGGAGGGAATTCTGAATGCAAGACAGAAGTGTGGCAGCTGTAGGTGTGCACCCTTGTGGCATGAATTTGTTCCTGAACTAAAGAGAAATGTGTATAAATGAACCGTATATATACAAGATCCTCTTTTGGGATCACGGAGATGGACCAGATGGGCCACCTCTCTCTAAGTCCTTCCTCACTCTGTGGTTCAGTACTATGTTGATGAATGTGATCTGGGCTTCCTGATGGTCTAATGAATGTTAACCTTAGAGCAGAAGTGGAAAAAAAAAAAGTCCATTACTTTAATATCGAATGCTTCTAACTTGAAACCTTTGGCTGATGAAAACAAAAGCATATGCTGCTGCTCTTGCTCTGCACATTCTGCAGAGTCAGGGTATCCCTGGTGTGGATTGCTGAAGGCCAGGATATTTTAGTTAAAAATAAACCCAGAGCAATCATGACAGGCTTGTAAATTAATGTGGTGCGTTCTCTGAGCACTAGCTCTCATCAGGGTTACTCCGGTGATCTTTCAGTGTCGTCCATCACCAGGGCCCTATCGCTCTAATGATGCATTTCATATTAAAGTGGCTCCAGTTGCTGGGAAGAAATTCTGCACACTCAAATTGTAAAAAGTAATACTGTTGTTAACCTCAAGTGTTCTCCTTTTTCCAATGGTGCCCTGGAGAATACAGCAAATAGCTTCCACAGACAGAAATCCTATTTATTCTTTGGCTGCATTTAAAGCAAAACGTTTTCCTTTGCTGCAGCCTTTCAAACTCTGTGGAGAATTTCTGATGATTAAGTGATGAACTGTTTTGTAAAGCTGGTGCTGCCATCCAGATTAACTTTTATTAATTTTTTTTGGGCTGGACTGAAATAATGCAATCTGCCCTTGAGACGGGGGCAACCATGTGATTTCCTAGGCCAGCAGTGCCATGGGAAGCGAGTAGTGACTCAGAGTCTTGCTTTGGTAGCTGGTTCCCCTTTGTTCCCAGAGGAATTCCTATATATTAGCTCCTTCCCAGCTGTGGCTTTCTTCCCTCTTTGCACTGGGTCTGCTTGCCGGTGGAGTTGGCTGTGGTTTTCCCCTGCTCCCCCCTTGCTGCTTGTAGCCCTCCTGGGCTCTCCATTGCCTCTGCTCAGGTGCATGTGGTCTTGTATCAGTGTACGCTGCCACATGCTGTTTCCACTCCTTTAGACAAAAACATCTCCTTTGTACATGCAGAAGCAGGAAGTCAGACGTCTGAGTAGTCTTCCCACAAATTTCAAGAATTACTCACGTTCATTGTCATTCTCTCTGTGCTGCACTGCCCGGGGCAGCCTCAAGCTTTGCCGAGATCTGAGGGCACACCCATCGATGTGAGGAAGAACAGAAACCCGTTTATGCCAGGCAGACACCAGCCACCCATCAATCGCATGCCCCAGATCTCATCCTCCCTCTGATGCCCAATGCACATTGGATCCATACGCCCTGGGCCTGAGCTTCCTCCCAGGACACCTTTCCCACCTCTCTAACACTCTGGGTGGTGAAGAGTAGGCCTGAGGGCAGGCTTAAACATGTTTAAACATCTTACCCTTGTGTTTTCTGCCTGCACTAGATTGGCCACAACTTCTCTGTTTGTGGCTTGGATGCACAGTTCCTCTTTGTGCAGGGAAAGACCCCTGCTGCCATGCTGTGGAGGGCATAAAGCCCTTCTCAGAGTGGTCATTTGGGGTGGGATTCTTACCGCATGGCAGTCAGGTTCCTGGTCTAAGCTACTGGTGTGGGCTAGCTAGGCATGTAGCAGGCAGAGATGGGCATCTCTGGAGGCCGGTTCCTCCCACCTGCTATAGGTATTTGTGTTAGGGTGGAATGACTCACCCCCTGGACATGCCTCTTACCACCGACTTCAAGGAAAGGCTGGAAATCTGGCTAAGGAAGACACCTAATGTTTTATACGGCTTCATTTAGGTTAGATGAATCCCTGCCCTAAGTGTCTTAGGATGCCTGGTAACAACTTAGTCCCAAGCTTTCTTTCGTCTGCGTGTGTTTGATCCATCCCAGCTGACTGGATGGGTGATCATGGATCTACAAATGGCATGGACACATTGTGGCTCCTCATCTCCACCATGACATTAACAGCATGACTAGCGTGTGGGTCTGGTCCTCAGAGCAGGCTTGGACCAAAACCTGTGTTTTTTTGTGACCCACTCAAAAGTGTGGGCATATGTGTAAATACCTGCTTGTTCTGGTCAGTTCAAGTCATGCATGTCATCTTACCTCTAAGCCTTCTGGGCTAGCAAACCAGATCATCCTCTTCAGAATACAGTAGTGATGCTTCAGAAACAAGTAATGGACCAAATAGTTACTGCAGAGCTTCTGGGTGCTCTCACTGGATCCCTGCTGGTTGGGATAGGTCCAGACTTGAAGAAAGGTGAGGCAAATGTAACCTGAGTTTCTGCTGTGGTCTTTACCACAGATCTGGACAACGTGCAGCTGAACATGGCTCTGCATACCAAAGGTATCTTCCCTTCGGTATTCTGAAAGACCAGCTTTCAGAGAGAAGGTTAACTTCAGACCTGCCATGAGTAAGGCATGTGCTGACTAGTGTGTGTGCAGTTCAGCAGCAGTTCATTTTATACATCACAGAATTAAGCCAGGAAGTTCCTCAGCTCTGTTTTGCAGGCTGCTTTCTCCAAGCAATCAGGTATTTCAAACTTCTTATAAACACAGTGATAGTAGAAATGGATGGTGTCTAAAGCCTGTCTCCTGGTCCCTTGTATTCTGTCTCTGAAGCTTATGTTAAACCTCTGCTAACTTTTGCTTGAATATCAGTTTATAAGTTACATGGGGTGCAAGACATTTTTATTCTACATTTGTCCAGGACCCTTCACAATGACCCTGCCTGGGCCCAGCACATGGGTCCTGAACCATGCTGTTAGAGCAATATAATTAATAATCATTTAAAGCTTCTGAACCCACGGAATGAAAACCGCATGCAGTATTCGCTATACAACTGTTTTGGTTTGAGAGATTCGGTTAAATACTGACTCAGTGATTAGGATATGTAGGTTGGGATTAGGGTGATAAACAGTTCAGCATTACATCAGTTAGTCATAAGCAGCAATGAAAAAGGGCCCACACTATTTCTAATGCTTCCCTGATGTCATTTAATTGGAAGGAACTGGGTTGCCAGAATGCATGTTGAGATGGTCCGTGTTTAGTCTCTGACGGGTCGGGGAGAGATTTCTACTTTCATACCATTGTTTTTTGCCACAAATAATGTTACCAGTGACTCCTTTTTTATTGCCTATCAGTTATGTTTTGTATAATTAAAGCTAATTACTAGGTATGAATAAATCTAATTCTGGTGGGAGTAAACTGCATTTACCATATTTATTCTCTCCATGACTGACCTTTTCTGTGAAAGGCTTTATAAATCCACACTTCTGAGGCATGGGGAAAAGTGTGCTTGCTTCTGTGTTGACTGATTTGCAATGCAGTTCAACACTACATATAGCCTTAATGACTCAAAATCACAGCCACTGGAGCGTAAAAAGCTCCTGTTGAGTTCAGGTCTGAAAAGAGAAGAAAGGTAAGTGAGACACCTGGTTCTCATCTACACGAAGGGCTCTTAGATGCTAGCCTGGGAAGCAAAGCTGGTTTGCTGAAGACATTCTAACTGTTTGTATGTCTGCTTTCCATTTCCAACTACTAAATGACATGAAAAGACAGCTGTCAATAGGGCAAGTATTTTGCTTGTTTAGCGTTGCATGTGACCTGGGGCTGTTGCCATCACGGGGATGTTATCCCTTCACTGTGGAGATTGTGAATAGAAGAAGATAGGGTGGTTGGAGAGAAGAGGACTCTCCACATGATGCTGTATTTTAAAAAAGACATTTTGGCACCTAACAGGATTAAAAAAAAATAAAAATCAGGCCCCATCTTACTAGGGGAAGTTGTGGAGGGGATGCCTTTCTGGGGAGAAAATGCTCTGTGATGCCTGACCTAATCCTACCTTGTCACCAAGGGGTGAAATCTTTGCTGCACCCCATTAATGATGAACTGTGTGTGTGTTACAGGGAGAGGGAAGGGCCATATCTATACTTAAAGCTAAGGCTTTAAGCTAATTACTTGGCCTTTCTGCATACACATATTTTCACAGAATATCCCCAAAGTATCCTGAAATAAAGACTGGAGTGAGAGAGGTATTTCAGGAGCTGCATTGCTAAGATTTTTTTTTTTTTTTTTTTTTTTTTTTTTTTTTTTTTTTTTTTTTTTTGGTACTAGACACCTCCATTTCCTCCTGCTTTCTGAACATGGTAAACAACCCTCAGGTGGAAGCGACAACTGAACCCAGGAAAGACTGAGAAATTTTGGCTGGGCAAGCAAACTCCTAGGCCTCTCACCCCCTCAGTTCACACTGTCTTCGAGGTGGCCTTTCTTTCTCCGCCACACATCCCCTCCTGTATGGGTTCTCCCAGAGTTCAAGGCCAAAGCCCATGCTGACTTTTGCTCTCTCCTGATTTAAACTGTGGAGCTCTGAGCTGCAACTCACGTTTGCTCAGACAGTGGAGAGGTAAATATGACATAACCAATTCACCCCACTGCCTCTAAGCCCAAATGGTTCCCAGGAGGTAGATGTAGTGTGAGGGCTAGCAGGTGAAATCCTGACCAGTCTCAGTGCTGGAACCACCTGTGCTTCCAAAGGAGCACTCCTGGAAGAGGATCTCCTGTGATGGTGGCTGTGGGTGGCCTTGCAGCTCTACCAGCCTCAGAGTGGACCCAAGGACTGCTGGGCTGCACCTTGGGGCTGAGTGTGCTTGTGAAAGTACTGAACAGGCAGATTGATGCTCCTCCAGCCTGTTTCATTTACTATAACAAAGATCACTCTGTAGGAAGAGAAGGAAGCCTTTTGCCTATTCAGGAGTTTCACAAGCGTGGTGCACTCATGTTTCTGGCTGTGGGAAAACCCCAGAACGTGGGCTGGGTTGAAGGGACTGTGCAGGTGATTTTACAGAAGTCCTACCTAAGTTCCTTAGTTGCATAAAAATCACAATTTTATTTAAGGTTTGCATGTGTGGCATTTAGACGTGCAGTGACTATGAGGAATAACTCATGTGTTTGTCTATAAAAGCACTATCCCACCTGTTAGTTGGAGAACAGTGTGAACCAGGAGGAGGAGATCCTAGGTACTGTTTTTTTTCGAGAAACACACCAAACCCAGGAAATGGGCATGGTCAGAGCTGACTGCAGCCTCAATGGCAGTGGCAATGTCGCACAGACCATTTATCTTCCACCTCTGCTCACCCACTGCAGCAAGTCTGCATTGGACACAGCACTCGCACTGACCATGTCACTTTAGTGTGAGTCAACAGGATGATAGGAGGAAAAGCAGGAGCTGCAGAAATAAATTTGAACACCAAGAAGCTGTATTATGCTGGATCTTGTAGTAATATGATGCATAATGCACAAACTGTTACCTGACCAAAGGAAACTCACATACACAGAATCATGCACAGTGGTTATTCCCGCTGATGTGCTCATAAATGAACACCCTTAGCACAGCCCACTGTGGGCTGCATTTGGGGCCTGAGCTATTGCTATGGACTGATATAATGAACGTAAGTTATCTCTGAGGCTGCTGTTCATAACGAGTACCCTTGGTCCATGGCAGTTGCCCTCTTCTCCTCCCTCTTTGAAAAGACTTTGGGGAATGGTGACTCCAAGTAGGATCTGTGCAGAGCTATTAGGTGCTCTGAATTGCTGCCAAAGCAGCCTCTCGTTGACTACAAAGGGAACCTGTGGAGACTAGCCTTCGCAGGCTAATGTTAGCCTTTACGATTATTGCCCTAGGCTCCCACCATAGTTACTGAAGAAAGACAGCAAGCCACCTTTGAGTTCCTCCTTCTCAACCTTTGGAGCCTTCATGTCTCTTTTTCTAGTATAGGGGGCAATGCTTGGTGAAAGCACCTAAGTGGGATCCCCCGTGTAGGTGGTGTGATTCCTCCCTCAGACTTGTTGTGTATGCTTTGGATCTACTTGGTTCTACAGACCAACTTCCAGTCTGATTTAATTGAATAGAAGGGATTTTTGTCTAAATGGACCTTCTGGAGGTTTCAGGTCAGGAGAGCAAAGCAGGTGCCACCGTGAGGAAGAGGGTCAGAGAAAGGAGAATTTGCTGGGCCATGTTCTTATTTCAGCTTTCAAAGCAGAAACAGCTTCTGGATCACATCATGTGGAATGGAAATTGGAAGCGCTAAGATTTCCCCCATCTGTCACCCCAACAAGAACAGCCTTGTTGTTTCACCAGTCCCAACTTCACTACTGCACTTCAGCCACTAAGAGATGATTTCAAGCTCCAAAACGCAGAACAGATTGTGTCCTGTATGTGTAGGGCAAAGTGACTTTCACCTTTGGGGTAGTCCTGGAAGATCTCAGAAAGACTCTGAGGAGGAAAAAAGATGCAAAGAGTGTCTCTGTCCTGATCCAGCTCACATGCTGGGTCTGAAGAACGTGGTGGTTGTTGTTACATCAATTTGCTTTTCCCCCAGTGTTGGGAGGCTGGTGCTGTTGCAAGCAGTGGACACAGTGGCATTCCCATGCCTCCGAGGTCAGTGGAGCCTGGTGGAGTGTGACTTCCTGGGATGACCTTTCAGCCTCACACATATCAAGTCTGAGTTCACAACATAGTCTGCTCTATAAATCTTGTGTTTATTTTCTGGTACATCCCGTCCCCAGCACGCCATGCACTTCATAATGTACTGCTGCAGAGGGCAGCTCTCAAACAACAGAGGAAATGTATCTTAGGCATTCCTTTCTCATTCCCATCCCAAAACTTTTCCCCAGTTTTGATCCCTGTGGTTTGGATTCCTTAAAAGTGTCTAGAAAACCTTATCCTCTGGTGCCTCCCAGGACTCCTCTCCCAGGATTTCAGGGGTTAACATCCTTGGAGCATCACATTGGGAAGCAGCGCAAGTCTGTTCATGCAGTTGACAGTGCCCTTTTATTATTGCTTCTATCTCTCCTATCAGATGTCTCACTCCTAAACAGGGTTGTTATTAAGATAATTAGTTAATGTGGGTTATTTTATTATGGTAGTCTTATTTGGTTTGATTGCACGCTCAGCTGACACATGTCATAAAAGCAACAAAAGCATTAAGAAGTTGCATAATTGGCAAAACTGAACTGTCAGTGTTATGGAGTTCAAAAAATCACAGAGGGGATAAATGTACAGACTCCATAGAGACGTGGGTCCTTCCGTGAACCTTGGATTTCTCCTCCGAGCATTTATTAGTCAGGAAAATGACTGGCATTTCCTCTTCTGTGTTTTAATTCTCTGTGCTTGTGCTGTATTTTCTGATCTTTGCTTCAGCCTGAAGAGGAAGGCAGCTTAGTCTTGTTTATCTTTGCCAGAGATTCCTTCGTTTTGGGAACCGCATCGGAAATAACTTTGGATGAAGGCAGACGAAAGGCTTTAAAAAGCATCTATCAAGTAATCAAGTGGGTCCGTGTGTCATATTTCCTGACCATCTATTGCCTTGGTATCTGCCGTTGGCACACGTCCCAGTGCCGTCAAACTAGTGCAACCCTATTTTCATTTATATCCAGCATTCCTCTCTTCAAATACTTTATCCAGCTTCATCACTGTAAAATCCTGGCAACTTTCATCTCCTTAATCTCGTGAGTCTTCCTTGTGCACCCTCCTGACATACAAGCTGGGGAAAAATATTAGCTTTCCAGCCCGTCTTAGAAGCTGCATTTCAGCGCATCCCAGCACGGCTCTGCCCTGAGCTCTGACCAGTGCCACCATCTCTTTGTTTGTGTCCATTTTCTCCAGGTTTGGACTGGAGCAGCAAGTGGAACACTCCCAGGCTGCTAAACTCTGACCAATTTGCAGCCATGTCGACCTGCAAATATTTCCTCCAGAGTTTGAGATTTTTGGCATCCCAAGTTTCCTGGATGTGCTTACATCATCCCTGTGCGGAGGAGGACTTGGCCGTATGGTTAGAATGTGCTCTGTGTAATTGAACAAGTTCCCTCAAAAATACCCCAGCAATTTTACCAGTTCTTGCCCTGGGTTATGAGGCATGTGATGTAGCCCTCGGGGCGGGAGAGGAAAAAGCCCTCCCAAGAGCATTTCCTGAGCTAATTTGATAACTGTAGGATTTGAAATGGTGGAGAAAGAAAAATCTCAAGCAAGAAACAATCTGGTAAAGCAGCATGGACATATAAAAATGTAAAAAATACATCTTGATGTTTCAGAACGTGGCCAAAGGAAATTGATCCCTAGTGCATTAAACTAGCTCCAGTGGATTACGAGCAGTCTATATCCAGAGAAACTGTGTTCCAACCATGGGCACTGCTGCAGTGAGGGTTTGGCCTTTGAAATATCCTTTTGTGATTGCTGGTCTGAAAGAGGGATTTTAGGGACAAGAGCTGCTGCATACAAAAAGAGCCTGAAAGTCCCTTCATGCACGTTGCTCTTTCAAGGTGTTCTACTGAGGCACAAAGCACCAGAGAGGAAGGCTCCTGACAGCTTTCCGAGACACCAAACATTGGGCATTATGTTTTTTAGGTCATCACTTAAACCCCAAGAAGCAGGAAGGAGGGCACACAAAGGCGTTCTAGCTGGAGCTCTTCTCGGTCTCCTGGAAGAGACAATGGGAGCAGTTCATGAGCAGAGGCGCACAGCTGCAGCGTGCTCGGCAGCTTGCTGTGCACAGGGTAGAGATCAGAATGCAGAACCATTAACCAAGTCGCCTGATTGTTACCGACAGATTAGAAAAAAAACACCCTTCTGCCAACTTTACACATTCACGGCCTCTTGTCTTTGTGAGTCAGGAGGCAGTTCCCGTTGAGAGACACACACGCTCTGTAGTACAGGATGATTTTTGGCAAAGTCCGGGTGATCACGAGCCAGACGGGGCGGGGATGGCATTCCAGTTTTATAACACAATTCCATAATAGGAGACAGCATTCTTTTCATATTAATGTTCATACAATAGGAATTTTAAACCCCAGCTTTTGGGTTATGTGGGAAAAAAAAAAGTTGTATTTCAATGCAGTAACAACATTATTTTATAACTCAATGGAGAGAGCTGCTAGTGGACCAACCACTCAGAGTGCAGTGGGCATTTTATAGGATGTTTGCATTTCAAGAAAAATCAAACTGGAAAGCACTTACATTGTTATGTGCTTGCTACTCCACCATGATGTCCTCCTTGCATGGTTTGCAGGTGCACATTCCACCTGCTCTGGCCCCTGGGGGAAATCCATGCCACCACTCTCTGCACGCTCCTCGTGAGCACTGTGAAGCACTACCATTGCTGCTCCAGAGTTTTCAGGCCATCAGATGTGCAGGCATTTCCATGCCTTTTGGTAGCACAGGCCAACTTGTGGCTGCTTTAGGACCATCTCTGCTGTGCACATCACCATGGACACTTTCTACTCACCTGTTCTGGTGGTCTGGAGAGGAATCCGAGGCTTTGCAAGATGTAACTCATGGCCTGACTTAGATCTCAGTGCCTTGCTGGGACTGTGGAATTTTTAAGGGTAAATTCTCCTCTTGCGATTTTGAACAGTCTTTGAATTTCAGAGCAAAAATAACCCTGTGCTTTTGAGAGTCATCACAGCTCTTAAGGCCTCTCACTGTAACTCAGATACCTCGCTGCTGGCATCAGTGGTAACGGGTGAGGAGGGTGAAGAGACTCTCCACCTTTTTTCAGAATGTGTAGTAACAGGAAACTCTTTAAGGCTTTCAGAAACACTTTTGACCCTCCTGATCTCTGTTAAAAAGGAAACTTCATAAAAACACAGTTTTGTCCAGCAGAATGCCACCCCTTAAACTAGCATCTGCCAGGCTGCCAGTTTCCAGCAGAGCAGAGACATGGGGTATATGAAGTACCTTTTCTCATGCGTGGCATCTTACTGAGACTTTGCAGAGGGCTTTCACAAAAAGTTCACATTGTCCTAAACTAAGCTATTAAATTCACCAACACTTTAGATGAGCAAAAAAGAATGCTCTGAAAAGGGTAGAGTTATCAGTAGTATTTAGAGGCACACTGGTACACCCAACAGAGCAGAACAGGGCTTGTGAACATCCTGAGAGGTTGTTCTGCATCTGGCCTGAGCAGCCAAGGGGCTGTGGATATCAGTGAGAGTAAGCACTTGTTGGGGACGAAGTGACTCCAGGTCAGGTCTGGTCCTTGCAAGAACGGTGGGGTGGCATTTAGAAACAGAGTGGGAAAACCTCATTAAGTACATGCATGCAGATTTGGTAGGTGCCAAGAATGCTCTGACGTGTGTTTTCACATACAATGCTGATTTCAAGGAGAAGGTTTAGAGGTGGCAATTTTATAATGACGATATGATATTTGGAGAGAGTCCAGTGATAAACAGAAGTCTTCAGGACATATGTTCATACAGGAGACATATCAGTAGGGTTTGGCAGCTATGGTTTCTGGTTTTCAGGCAATGTACAGCACTGTGGTATGAGTGCAGGCATCCCTTTGTATAGGTAAGATTTTGGAGTAAGGTAACACAGAACCTGAGCCTGTTACCGAACATCACCAAAGGTGCTGTGATCTCCAAGCCAAGGGTGGCAGCCCTGTCCTGGGCTGAGCTGGGGACAGCCAGCCAGGGAGAGAGACATCTCCAGACACTGACGTGAGCACAGCCCTACTTTTTTAAAAAAGAGACTTCCTGCCTTAGTAGAAGTGTTGAAACATCTTGGTGTGTTTCCCTGCCTTCAAACAAGAGCCCCATGCTCCTGACGTCACTTCCCCGGGCTGCTGGGCCGATAACAGGATGAACCTGAACTCCCCCTGAACCAGAGGTTCCACTGTGTCACCGCTTATTGTGCTCTACCGTGGGGCTGGAGACTTAGCTACCAGCATTGTTTTTGTAGCTTTACGCTTCACGCACACTTTCCCCCCACTCCTCCCCAGCAGTTTGGAAGGAAGCGGCATAGGAACTTCTGCGATGTGCTTGCAGGCACATACAAGCAGTGTGACTCATCAATAGACGGGGCTTTGGGAGCCGGTGCCTGTTACGGCGTGAAGCCAGCCTGCTTCTTCCCAGAGCTCCGAAAGGCAGCTGGCTATGTCAAAAGGGCAGAGAATAAAGCGCGTAGTGTAAAATGGAGACACAATTAAGCAAAGATTAAAAAACAACAACAACAACAACAAACTATATATTTTTTTTTGTCTCTTCTCAAAGTTCCCTTGGGTGGTTTTTGCTGAAGCAAATAGTTCTGCAGCTTGTTACTGTAAATCGTGGCGCATAGATTTTGCAGTAGCACTAATCTAAACTTCTGAATGAGCAATCATATAACATCTACCTTCGCATGCACTGTGCTTATCATAGGATATGTCTTTATCAGTTGGTAGCACTGAGGAAACGGCATTTACGAGATATCGCTATAAATCTTATCCTTCTCAAACCTTCAAATGTTTCTGCCTCATCTCAGATCTTGTGTTATACGCTAGGCAGTGTGGATGCGTTGGATAATTTAATGCAATTTATCAGTGTAGTCACAGGAGCATCGATATAGTTTATGTTTCAGACCATTTTAGTGGGATGCTTGTATAGCACTGTCTGCATTTTGAAACCAGGAAAATTGAGGCACTTTCTCTGGAAAGACCAATGAGATTTAGATGCCTCTATTTGGTTTCAAGCATATAACCTCAGAGAAGTTGCTAAGCTTGGGGTCTGACACCATTGCCTCTGCTTATCTTAGAGGTGATATTGCAGTCAACCCCAGTAATTTGTTTGTGTTGGATTATGAGGCTGTACCTGTAGCTATGGATTTCTTTTACACCTTTGGAAGCCCATGCTTTTTCCACTCACTAATGGAACTTGGAATAAATGGAGGAAAATGCATGTCAAACCTTTGAGCACAAATATGGTCCTCCAGCCTGACATTGCTTGAGACATTGAGATTAGTCTGAAATGACCACAAGAGTCAGAAAGTTGTAAATTCTGACATTTCTGATTTCAGAGTAGTAGTTTTATTTTTGTATATGATTGTATTACCTGATTTTTAGAGAAATCAAATTTCTACTTCTCCTAAGATGACAAATTCACAAAAACAAGTGCCCTTGTTATGTTCCTAGTTATAAACTATGTTGTTCCAGTTACAATGGCTGTATTCACATGTCATGGGATGGCAAGGTCAGGTAATTAATACATCCTATAGACATGCCCAAGGTTATCACTCTTTGACTGGTTATCACTCAAGGTCATCTTCTGTTTGTCATTATAACAAAACCAAGCAAAATTGTCTCTTTAAGAATAAATAAGAATAGCATCAGTTCTAATAGTTCACCTTTATTTGCTGAACTAGTTGCACATTTTTCCAAATTTTCAAGTATCCATTAAAAATAAAAGACAGCCTGCTTCCGGCTCACTTGAAAGGACAAGTGTCAGGCTGCTCTATTTCTGGACACCCTAGACAGTTTGTGAGCCCAGTGCTTTAGTGTGGTTAGAAGTCCTGTGTCTTTTGTACTGTGAATCACTAGATAAAACTCTTCACAAGATCCTGAAATATTCCACTGTGAGCTGTGCTGAGGCTTGGCACTACCACATAATAAAAAGAATAAGTTGAATGCTAGGAGAAAATATTGCTCATGAATAAATTACCTGATACGACAAATGACAAGGTCTGAGACAGATTAGTCATCTAGTTCCAGTCATCACCTTGGTTTCTCCTTCTGACAACTTTTGGAGTGTTTCTGTGGTTATGTAAAATTGTCCACAAGCAATAGTTGGTTGAGGCTTGTATCCTCAAGATCTTTTTCTCCTTTTCTTCCCCAGAGCATAGTTATTTTTCCATCACTATAGAAAACAGACCCTTTGAGTAAGCCTATCTATCTTTCTTAAACTTCACAGCTTCTACTTCAGTTTTATCTTCCTTGAAGGATACCTTTTTTCAATATGTTCTTGTCACTGGGACTGGGGAAAATTTACATTGACAAGTAGTATAAAATTCCACTGGTAAGCAACTTAAACCTAGATGCTTTCCCTGGAGAACATGAAATTATGTGATTATACTGTATATTTATGTACCCTTGTAATTTTTCTCCTTTTATAGTCTTCTGAAATTCTTTCTTGATCCCTTGAGATAACTTAATGCTACCCACAAAGGAGCACGTCCCAGATGCATCTGCACACAGAGTGTGACAATGGTACTCAGCTGAATGCTGAGTTCAGTGAGTTGGGGACCAAGGAGTCTCTGTAACTCTCACGTTCTTGGTATTTATTCCAGATTCATGTGTGTCAGTCCTACTTTGCTTAGTAGTCTTCATAACAGAGATAAAGGAGGGGAGATGCTCCTGACATGGTGAATTTTCTGAGGATGTTTACGGGGGTCTGTGAAAAGAAATGAAGGTGTCTTTTACAAGAATGAAGTCCTCAAAACATTTGAAATGACGGGTGCAGAAAATTTTCCATGGATAGGTATTTTCCTTTTAATTTGTAGTGTAATTCATTTAGGCAATTTATTAAGGATGTATTGGAAGGCGAGTGAGAAATGGAATTATTTTCCTGGTTTAAAAACAGCTTGTTTAACATTTATGCATGCTGGGCTGGGTCTCCAGATGGTACAAACTGGCATAGATCCATTTAATTTCAATGGATCTATGCCAATTTCCAGCAGCTCAGAATCTCGCCCAGTAAGTCACTTTTGGTTGCATGACTTTGTTTCAGTGCTAGTAAGATCTAAAGAGTCAGTCCCTGAAGTGATGACATTTTTTTTGTAACTTTACCATAATGAACCATTCCTTTTTAATGATTGTCATGCAGCTGAGTGAGCATACACACTTAGTCTATTCTGAACAGACGCAAGTCCATTTTTCCCATCTACCTTTCATTACTGGTGGGTTTATAGCTAACTGTGTGTCTTTCTTCTTCAGCAAGATCTAAATGAGAGGAGTTCCACATACATTAACTTTGTTATAATAGCTGAGTTTCATACAGAGAGCCTGAGAGTACGGAGCCTCTGAACTGTGCTCCCCCTTAGGAGATAAATGGGGAGGTAACATGGAGTTATACCCTTTAGTGCATACATAGATATAGCTTATACAATGCATCTGCTTTAGGTACTCACCTGACCATCACAGTGATATTTGATCATATTAGCTTTTAATGTATTCAACTTGAGATATTCACTGTGTGATTATAAAGACAATGCTATGGAGGCCATTAATGCCAGGCTCTTCTGTGACAGAGGCAGGGCCTAGCATAATGCTTCAGCGTCTTGAATGAAACTTTGGAAGAGGGGCAGAGACTGAAGATTCAAACCACACTTAGACTTTTGAAACACTTTTTCCTCTTGACAACTTACTGCTATTGAATGTGTTGTGGGGGTGACCCTGGCTGGCAAGTACACAACCAGATGCTTGTTCATTTCCCCCATCAGGACCATGGGGGAGAAAATAGGAAGAAGAGCAAGAAAGCTCATGGGTCTAAATAGAGGCAGGGAAATCACTCACCAGCCACTGTCATAGGCAAAACCAAATCAACTTGGGGAATTTAGATTAATTAAAAATGTTTAATTACTGATTTGGGTATTGGGAAAAATGGCAAACATTCAAATGCTTAGGGAAAACACCTTTTTTCCCCCTTTCCTGTCACCCACTGACAGTGTTATCACCACAGGTGGTATCACTCATTCTGCCTGGTGATGCGATAGGTGGTGCAGGACATTTAGATCAGGGTGTAGCAGTTTCTTTCTGCCACTCCTTGTTCCTTGCTCTTTTGTTCTGCTGTTCCTTCTTTATCGTTTCCTTTGCCCTGGCATAGGTTCTCCATGGGCTGCAATCCCTTTGGGGAACTGTTGTGGGGTCAGCTAGAACTGGTTGTCTGGCACAGGGCAGCCCTTCTCCTCCTCCCACAGACACATCCCATGCTGTGCCTCCCCCCTGCTCCCACCCCTGACTGCCAAAACCTTTCCACAGGCACCCAGTGCAGTCTACAAGCTATCTTAGTAGCTGAGCAGAACACATGAGCCACAAGCAATTGGGTGGTAAGAATATCACTACATGCTTCATTTATACTCTTCATTAAAGGTCTGCTGTTGGCTCTCTTAACGAGACAGGATAGCGGGCCACTTACATCCTTGGTGTGACTCGGTTTGTTTCATTATTTTACTTAAAGTTACATTATAATACATTATTTTTGACATCCACTGAAGATTAGCAACCCAGCATTTGTGTAGCACAGAGCAGAGGAACACACAAATGTCTTTGGAAGTGCAGGGACAGTAGCCTGTCTGAGACCACAGAGTTAGCTGTATTCAAACCCAGCATCTCCACCGTAAGGCTATACTGATATGTTATTTTCATTTTTTTCAATATGAATGCTGGAATGAAAAAGAAAATCTTAAAAAAGTTTTACCATCTTCATCCCCATGATCAAAAATTGCAGCCATTTCAATAACATTAATCTGCCAAGATATTAAGCCATTGAATGAGTAGTTTTGATTTAATGAATTTCTCTCATCTCAGCTTATTTTCTACTCCTCTTCTAGCTTTAATAGCTAGCTGCTTAATATGAGAGCTGTTCCATTTCATTACCTTTCTCCTGTTTTTTTTTCTTGAGGTGGAACTAATGCAATGCAAATTATGATGCCTGTCTCTGATTTTTCTATTAGGCAACTTAGGATTCCATACAGCCTGTGTTATTGAGTGTGGAGTTAGAAATATATTAGAATTTGTGATGAAACCCTGGAGTTTGCAGTATATCAGGCTTGGGGAATTTTTTTCAAATAAGTAATGATATTCAATGATACTCAAGTTCTTGATGAATGCCTTTTCTGCAAAATATGTTACACACACACACACACTTCAGTACTGTTATTTCCACCTGATGCAATTTCATACCAACTGCCATATAAAATTTCTTACATAGAGCTAAGCACAGTATGAGCTCAATAGTGCACTAAAGCTGCAACAGTGCAATATGAACTCAGGAAGGCTGTTGAACTGCTGGTTAGGGTTGGCAAAACCAAGTTTAGGAAATAGTTGAATGAGTTGTGTCATGCCAGAAGGAATGGGAAGGTAGCTATTAACACACACTGGTTCCTGAAGAGCTAGGGTTACCTTAGCAATCAGAGCAATTTCCTCTTTGAGTAAAGAGGAAATAATCTTTGGATTAAGCTCTGTAACATGTACATATGCTCTTTGACTATGTAGTCTGTGCAAGAGATGCTGTAAATTGCTGCTTTTGAAAATCTTGGATATGGTGTGTAACTCAGTTAACACTTTTGT
The DNA here is from genome assembly GCF_011077185.1 of Oxyura jamaicensis. Taxonomy (NCBI): domain Eukaryota; kingdom Metazoa; phylum Chordata; class Aves; order Anseriformes; family Anatidae; genus Oxyura; species Oxyura jamaicensis. Next base: position 177,821,454 of record NC_048893.1, read on the forward strand.
CTCACTAGTTCCTCACTTTTGTCTTATTTCAGAGAATAAAACTTGAATGGATTTCCTGGGCTGTTGTCCTGGTCAAACATATCAAAGACAACTCCTTTCATGTCTGTCTCAAAACTGGTGAGTTTCTTTACCCCAGTATTTTGAAATATGGGTTGTTCTGCAGACTCCTTTTCCTGATGATTAGAGGATTTATTTCCAAGTGACGTTTTCAATGTATGCGTAGCCAGCCTCTCTTTATCTATTTATTTATTTATTTACTTATTTATTTTCTGCAGTAAATTTATGATGTTCTCCCTTTAGAAGTTTGATTCTCTTTTCATAGAAAGCAGTCCTACCCCTTTTCTGCATTTGCTTGAATGCTAAATGAGACAAACTCTTCTTTTCCCACTACTATAGCAATGCTCTTCCTGGAAGTAGCAGAAGCGATTGGTGTAGTTCCCCATCTGGATTACCTAAAATGCCTCTGATCCCTCCCAAGTGGAGAGCAGATTTTTTTTTTCTCCCCAGAATGTTTTAATTTCCTTTGCTGACCTAGATCATCCTGAAACTATGCTTTCCCTGCACTCTCTGTCTGATGAGATGCAGCTTTCTTTGCTGACTGTTGCTTTTTTTTCCATTCCTTGCGTGCTATCTGCTCTTTCTAATAAGTTACAGAGGAGTTTTTTTCATCAGTTTAGGTGTCTAAACCTCTTCTAAAGGTTTATTTCCTTTTGTGGAGTATGGGTATCTTTTCCTGAATTAAACTTCAGTGCTCCTTTACTAGACTGTTTCCCTCATCACTCAATACAAGGGTTGCCCGTGAGAAAATGACCAAGTCACGACAATGGACAGCAGGCAGCATTTTATTGGTCAGGAAAGGGAAACTCTAAGGAGGTTTGGGAAAACCAGCAGAAACAAAACATGCATAGAATACAGGAATTTGCAAGGGAACAAAAAGTGTTACTATTTCCAGGAAGTAGTTTTTGGCTTGGTGGCAAGGCCACTAGGAAATCCTATAGAAGTGTTAGACCATGAACATATTTGGTAACTACGCCTGAAAGGAAACCCTCAAGACAAACTTGGCTTGTGAATACCCTATGAAATTGGAGAGAACCTCAAATAACCCTTGTGATTCAGGAAATATCAGAGGATACAGATGTTGCATGAATGAATTGGTTGAGTGCCTAGAAGGAGGATGAGCCTGATTCTTGAATGGGACAATCCACTTGATTGGAAGAGAAATAATTGCAAGGAAGAATTTTAAGAAAATATGTCTATTTTCACAATGAGGTCAGGAAAGAATTTTTTTTTGTGTGTGTGTTTATATCTTGCTTTAAGGGATTCCACTCTAACATGTCAACATTGTAATCAAGTACCTGAGAATCAACAGCAATTATATAAGAACTGGAAACAGTGAATCTCATTATCTTAAAACTGTATCATAGTGTCTTTTTTTTTTTTTTTCTTTTTTCTTTTTTCCTCTCATAAGAACATGCGGTGGGCTTTTTGTTAGGTTAAATAAATAGATAGTTTGGGAGAATTGAACTCATTTCATCTTGTAATTGTGATAATTGTATTTTGTTTTCTGTCTGTGTATGTGAGAATGGAAAGAATAGGCAACATGAAATTCAAAGGTTTGTAAACAGGTAAAATGGGGATGGAAAAGGTATTGATGGACTAGTTTCTTATTTTGCTTAAATATTTCTCACATCTTCTTTCAAGAGTGAAGAGACAATCCAGATGCAACCTTTGGCTCAGAAAGTCTGTATACTGACTGGTGTGGAAATGATCTCTATTCTGAAGCTCTTTGTTTACTCTGTCCCTAAGTGTTCGGTGCTGTCTATTCTCAGAAGATATTTGCCAAACGTACTTTTTGTCTGGCCAAGTACAGCTGTTCTGATACAGCATTCTCAAAAGTCTGTGGGGATACATGCTTGCAGATTTGGTGTATGTGATAAGCGCTAATGTCTTGGAAGGAGCATCTTCTGTATCTGTAGAAACTGCTCCAACTGAGCCATGAGTTGGAGTGTTTATGCATCTCAAATATCAGGATTACTTTTGAACAGTGGGGCCTGCAAGGCCCCAATGTGGAAGCCATTCTGCAGAAGCCAAGTCCAAGACTCGGGCAAGTTTTAAGGAACAGTGGAATAAAATTCTAGGAAGAGATTAAGGAGATCTGGAGAAATGCATGTGAGACCTTCTAAGCTAGAAAGGAACACACAGTTCTTTGTGATCCATATTTTTTTTTGGCCGAAGTTGCAGACCAAGTTGTTGATTTGTCCTGAGAATGCTTCTACTACTAGAGTTCTAAAACAGTACAATATACTGTGGCAATGAGTGCAGGTAGCTACGCCCAAAAGATCACTTTTGTGCAGGAGTGATAAGTCTGACAAGCTCTGACTCATACTGAAATCACTGGGAATACTTGGAGAAGTAACTGGTTACTAACACGAGTAAAGACTTTGAAAATTGCATCCACTGTCCCAGAACTTGGTTCTTATCTGGGATAATTTTTGAGTCATTGGTGGTTTTACTGCTCATGAATAATGTGACTTTCCCAAACACATGGTGAGAAATTTTAGCCACTTAGTTTTTGCATCAATACTTTGTAATTCATATATCACATGCTTTTCTATATTTGATCTAATCTAATGTGTTTAGGACATTTGTTTAAAATAAATGATTACTGAGGCATCCTGAGCTACAAAAAGTAAGCTAACATATTTGTTAACTTTCCACATATTCCATGATTTTAATGCTTTTAAAAAATCTGTCCAGGATTTCAGATCCATATTGATTGAAACACTTGCTAGCACAGTAGGTCAAAAAGCCCTGCTGAAATTTGTCAAGGCAAAACACATAACTCATCTTCAATTCTAGCAAATGTCACAATGAGTTTTTACCAGATTCTGAAGCGTGTGGTTGTGGTTTTTTTGTGTTGTTGTTTTTTGTTGGTGGTATTTTTTTTCCTTCCAGATGACCCAAAGAGGTGTCAGAGATGCTTCTTACCTGGCAGGCAAGTCAGATACCAGATGCTTAACAACACCAGTGCTCTGAAACCCCAGCCCAAGCACTTCATTAATGCTTTCTTTGAATAAAAGTTTTGAATAAAGCTGGTTTGCAAAATTTGGCTCTGGTTTATCAATGAAAATGATCCTTTCTGATTCTGGGTGTTGAAACAACATAATCAGGCCTGCCAATTTATACAGTGATAAAACAGAGATTATTTGGGGTTCAAAATGAGGAGATGAAACTATGGTTCATATGTTGCTGTTTCAACAACTTTTGACCTGACCACTTGGTGACATAACACCTTGTAAGAAATACCAGAACAGAATTACAGTCCTAATGATAATTAAATGCTGCTGCTTTACTTTCAGAAAATACTTTTTATTATTATTATTATTTTTATTTCATTTCCTAAAAAGAGAGAAGAAGGAAGAAATTGTCAGAGGCAGGTGACCTATGTAGCATGTGAAGCATAACGTACTCTCCTTACTGGAGATGCTGCAACAGTACTGTGATGTTGTTTGCTTGAGACGCTGTGTGTAAAAATTACTGAAATGAATATTTATACAAAGTGATGGTCATTACCTATCTACATTCTAAGAGTTCCTAAGAATGCAAATTAAAGCCCAGATACACTTTGCCTTAGGTAGTGTCTCTTCAGTCTGAGGATGTGTGACCTATGGTCACAAAATCACAAAGGCTGCAGTGCTGTTTCTGCAGCAGCGCTTGCACAATTTAACCTTGAATTTCTTCCCAATCTTACTGCTGTCCATGTTAAGGTCCCCCATTCTGCCAGCCCAGCCCAGCCTGCTACCAGTTGCTACAGGTATAATTTTGTTCTTGGCTTTACTAGAGTGTCTTAAAAAATCAGCTAGATAGATTCCACTGACATCTCTGTCTTCATCATTCTTCCATCACCATCATGTACAAATTTTGCCAGCAGTAGTTTCGTATTAAATCCTAGGTTGTTGTCAAAATGTTGCAGAACATTTTGCCTGTCATCCACCCTTATAAGAACCTTTTTTTCAATAATCAGCATTCATCTCCATTCATGACTTCTTCAGATTTTTCCTCCATTAATCCTTTGCACATTTATCATCACTCTATTCATATCACCATAGAATAATTTAGCTTGGAAGAGATCTCTGGAGCTCATCTGATCTAACCCCCACTCAAAACAGGGCCAGCTATTGAAGTTAAAGCCAGCTATTGTGCATTACTGCTATTTAATGAGTGTGTTGTGCTAAGTCAAATGGATTATGGTCTATCATATGTGCTGAGTTACCTTCATCAAACAATGCTTCAATGAGAATACGAACCCCTAGAGTTCCTTCCATACCTACTTTTCTGTGTTTCTAGTGATTTGAGAGGTGTTTGGGAAAACCTATTCTTCCATCAGCTATTAGAGTGTCATTTATTGTATTTCCCACTAACCGATTCTCATAGCAACAAGTAAACAGGAAACTATTTGGTGAGAAAATTTGCACTCATTTAGAAACAGAGGATTTTTTGCTCTGCATCACCCTTTGTTTCTCTCCTTGTTCCCTGATATTTATGAGTTTTCTATTCTTTTCTCAGCATTTCCTTCCCCTGGTAACTCTTAATTCCCTCACCCTTTGTATTTCATCCACACTCTCTTTGGACGCATCAGGGATAAGCTGACATGATCTAAATTCTGTTTACAATGTGTAGTCTATACCATGCACTAGCTCTACAGCTGTAGATGTTTTGCCTATACCCATATAACACATACATGTGTATACTTTACTTTCTCTTTCCAAGAAGTGATGCTTGGTTTTGGGGAGAAGCTCTTGCACAAGCATTTTCATGATTTCAATTCAAAGAAAGTCACAAAACAAAAAAGGATGAAAAGGCCAGAAATGTGTTTGTGAGTTGGGGTAGGGGATGCACTTTTAGGCCTGTGTAACAGCTCAAGACTTGGTCTTTCCCCTAAAAATAGGCTGTGCTATTTAACTTACAATAAACTACAATAACTGAGGTAACACAAAATGCAAGAAAAGGTGTCAAAAGGTGTAAGAGAGGGAAGAGAGAATGATACTTCCATGGGGTAATTTATATGAAATCTTTGGCTATACCTGTGCTAGTAAACTACACAACACTCGGCCAGAGCAATTAGCATAGCATGGCTCACATATCTTCAGCTCACTTTTTTCTATCCAGAAACACGTTGGTCTTGTCCATATTGCCTGGTGTCAGAACTAGTCCTCAAGTCCTGCATTTCCATCTTATTAAACTATTAGTTAAGGAGTGGTAGGATTTCCCTCAGTGGCTGACCTAGATGTTATGTTACCTTATGGTCCTTACCTCCAGCTTTTGGAGCTGGAAATATCACACAATAGCCCTCCTTCCAATCACTTCAATTAGTGAGAAATTTGTGATCCAGCTGGTAGTATGAACTTCTGTTGCCATCTGGGTCTTCAGAAAGTTTCTCTCAGGAGGATATCCTTTACGTAATGTGTATAAAGGATACATTATTACCCATGACTGTAGTAAAAGGATTAATTTATACACCTACACACACAACACATCCTGTACAAGATGTATTTTGCCCTTTCCACTTCTATTTCTAGTCTGCAATAAAGCATATATGCAAAAGAAAATACAGTCATCTTGACTGAATCCTGCCTGCATACCTCTTTTCTAAAATGGCTGTTCCTTTCACTGTCTCCTCAGTGTTCATTCTTTCAATATGACCAGTGAGAAAATTAGATTAATGTGCCTAACTCTCAGGTATTGCAATTGCAAATATAATTTTGTTTTAGTGATAGTCTTCAATTTCATTGAAAAAAATCAAAGACATGGATGAGGTAGATGAGTTCATAACAGAAGCTGAAAGGATGACAAGCTAGAGATGTTCTTTGATGAAAGTTATTAGCTATCATGCCCATTCCAACTTTCTTTCCAACCATCTTAGATTTTTTTTTTTCTTTTTCTTTTTTCTTTAAGAGCTATGCCTGGACTGTGCTTTTTGCTTGATTCAGAGAATATGGAAGAGGTTGAGTAGATTCTCATCAACTCTTATTTATTTATTTATTTATTTATTATTTTTTTTTGACACTGAAGCAACTTGGGTAACATGCCATAGCTTTTCAGCAGGTTTGGTACAGAGTATTCTGGCTCCAGCTTGTGCCTTTAACTTTGCCTCAGGGTCCGAGGTGTCTTACAGCCTTTTGAATATCTGTGGTTAGGACAAAAGCTTGTCATCATGGTACACCATGAAAGTAGCTGAGCCTGGTAATAATCAGGAAAAAAAGAATAATTAGGCAGCTGAAAGACAAAAAATGCATGTTGCTCAGAAGTGGTAGACTTTCACCTCTTGGTTGTGTAGCAGAATTCCTATTAACACAGAGGAGTGAGTTTATTACCTCCTAAAGCAAGAGAGGGCAAGTTCAGGCTTGAAATTCTTGCATTTTACATAGGCCAGAGGCACAACTTTACTGGAAGCTTTTTTAGTGCTAGGTGTGTCACAAGGATGGGAGGCATGAGAAAGGGTGTGTTTTGGAAAACTGTAGTGGAGTTGGGTAAGGGCCACTGGCCAGCTTCCTTTTCACACCGAAAGTGCAGTTGGCTTGTCATATGGACCTATGGCCAGATCTGGATTCAAGCTGCTAATAATATGTTATTTTTCTCCTTCAGGCTCCATTTACAGCTTTAATTAAATGGTACTTGCAAAATTTTGCTTCCTGGCATGTGCAGTTGTATCTGTTCAAATGCTTTTATGCAAGCAGAAAAGTTTCAGGCCTGCTGTACCACACTTGTAAAGGCATGGGCCCAGCTCATTTAGGCAAGTACGAGGAGTTAGTACAACCACAGAAGTCTTTGGCCCAGAGGTGGATTTACCAATAGAGGAAGATGGGGAGGAAGAAAGAGTGGGGAAAAGGGACTAAGGTGACAAGCTATCTCTATCTATTATCTATCAGTACTTGGTCACAAGGAGCAATGGACAATCTATTGCAGTATCCTTCAGTCTCCATACAATCACATTCTACCCTACAGAGCTACTAAAAGCTTCTTCTATGTCAGAACACCTCTATTACTTATAGGAGAAACACTGAGTTTCTATTTGCACAATCATTCAGGCCTTGGTCACACTGATTATGCCTAAAAAAATTAATTGGAGCCGACTCCGGCCACATCATTTACCTTTGGATATATACAGAGCAGCATTGGATTGTTATGAATTTCAGGAACTGGCAACCAGAGTGTATTTGAGGAGAATGACCTAGAAACAAACTCTGTATCTCATTACTCTCAGTCATCCAGTGTGATTTACTGAGTGGGACAATTTGTGGCCCACCCTGCTTTCTGAATCTGTCAAAATCTAATATTTTTGACACTGACCTGTAAAGCGTGCAACTGATACTTTAAATGAGGAACATGACAAAAATAGCAGAGAAAGCTTTTAATTATATGGGATTATTCTTAACATACTGCTTTTTCCATAACCTCAGACTTGGGACTCAGCATTTCTGATTTCAGTAATTTGCAGTCAGATAATACTATGTCTGTGGGCAGGAGGGATAAATTTAGATCTGAAATGAATGACATGCATTGTAATGAGGTGCAGGCAAGGTAAGGGATCATCAGCAAGGAGTTATTTAGGGGAAGATGAACTGGAGGACAATCCAGAAAAGATGAGGCAAAACACCCTGTTTGAGGATAGAGATTCCAGTCACTTTAGGAAATAATGAATAGGCATTCTCTTCAAGATAATGTGAAAAGTGGCTGGTAAACCATTTTCAGAAGATGGTTGTGTAAGTGGCAAGGAAAATGCAGAGCTAAACATGTGGCATTAAGGAACCAGGCATCTCCAGATTGAAGGGGGCAGTGGCAAAGCAACATATTTACTTTGCAGATCTGTAAGAACAGGTTGATGGAAGGGTCAAGCAAATATACTTCCAGATAGGACAAATTATTTAACAGTTTAGATGGATTTTCTCTGGGCCCAGTAATAAAATGGACCTTTATGAACCAAATGATTGGCTCTCCTAAGCAAAAGCCAAGTCAGGTTGGTTCATGAGACAGCTGTCATCTTTTTGAGTGCTAGAGGAAGAGGGACCAAACCATTGCAGGAGCCAGTGAAGAAGAAATCTTAGGTTTTAATATTTTTTACTAATAGATTTCAGATTCATTTATGTTTCTTACCTCTGTCTAGTATCATACTCAGTTGTCTTGATACTCAGTACCCACAAAACTATATTGTCCCCTACCAAGTGAATTTTCAAGTAGTATGGCGGCTATCATTATGAGTAAGTCTGAGCTAAAAGCTCATGTTGAAAGTGGTATTCTTCAGAGAAGTAATAGACTGACAACTCCTGGATCTGTAATGACTGTGATCTCAGTTGAGTGACAAACCTGAAAACTTAGCATCCAACCTTTCCCTTCTTTGTATGTCACAGTGTCATTAGATGACTTTCAGTATTGATGCAGAAAGTGAAGAACTACCTATCAATTACCAAAAGGTTTCCCCCTCTGAATGTTCATGCAAGGAGTGTTCCAGGTGACTTTTGGATGATTCATCAGTTATCACTGCCTGAGTCATGTATCCCTCTGAGTGGGTGAGGCTATGAACTTCTTTGTCTTCTGATATGGTAATTTGCTACGAAAAAAAATTACCTTATGGCATTCCATTTTTACAAATCCATGTGAGGACAGAACATGGCAGAAGGACTGAGAAACAAAGTCCATCAGGGACAGTCACAAGAGTTTTGAAAGGAAAGATAAATGTTGATTGAACACGGCAAGACAGCATGTCGTGACACTTGGGTTTTGGCACATGTTATGGACTAGCAGTTATAAAACAAAGCAGGTGCCCATGCAGATAATTTGATAAAGGGACAGCTGTAACGGCACTTCCCTTGGGTGACTCTTCTTTAATAACATATCTGTAGTTGTTGTAGATCTCAAAGATCAAAGTCAATAGAGCAGCCCAGAAAGGTGAGACTGTAGGAATGGATGGGAATTTTTCATGTACTGTCTATTCTCCTTATTAAAAAAAAAAAAAAAAAAAAAAAAAAATAAGCCAAAATAAAACCAAGCCAAGACATTTGTAAAAATGCAGTGTAGTTTTGTGAAATGTGAACATTAGATTTACTTATTATCTGCTGTCTAAGAATAGGAACTTTAATTCTGGACACTTGGCACTCAGGCTTTTCCTGTTATTGACTGATTTATTTGCAACTCATGTGAAAAACACAAATACTACCATTCACTGGTACTTTTGGATCAATACAAATGTTGCATTAATAGATAAAATGCAAAAATACTCCCCTCCTCAGTGGTAGGCAATGCTGGACTGCACCTGCAGGTATTGATTTCATCTTGGAACACTGCGGTGCTGGCTGTGGAAAGACAATGACCTGGAGGTGAATTTGCACTTTGTTGGGGTTGACTTGTTATCTGCCTGAGAAGCTCAGTACCCCTGTGTGAATGTGATGGTGGTGGTGGCAATGAGAGGTCTGGTACAGGAGTAAGTCTGAGAACCTCTGACTGAGAGCTTCTTACAGATAACACAACAAAATCAAGTTTTATTCTCAGGAGAAGAGGTTGTGCTGGCTCTGCTTATACTGGGCATTCAGGGCTTTTTAAGATAGAAAGTTTTTTTTCACTTCACGGGAGTCCACATCATGGAAGGACTTCACTGATGTAAAATTGATAAAGGGGCAACAGGCAGTAGCCCAGTGGCAGAGGCAGGTATGTAGTTACAATTGAAGTAGCCTCCACTCTGACAATTGCCTTGTGCCATTAAATGTCTGGCAGAACAAAGGAAAAACTTGCTGAATAACCTCTAGAGTCCAAGAAATATTCAGAATGGTGCAGTAGACAGGGAGGTGAAGCATACATCTTACGTCTTTGTAAGAAATACTGAAAAAATAGCATCACCGTGTAGGCTGTCCTCTGTACTGCAACTTGATCGCTTTTGGGCTGATCCTATAAAAACTGTCATCCATGGAGTAGGAAAATGTATAAATGTCAACAAGAACAACATTGTTCTACACATGACTACAGCCTACTAAAATGTGCTGCTGAGGCTTCAGAGATGGAAAATCATGCCTTACACCAATTTGCACTGTATTCACTGACTGATAATGTGGAAAAAAAATGCAGTGAATATCATGAGCAATGGGCAAATAGCATCCTTCACCTGCAGTGGTTAGCTGGGAGGGAAGCAAGATTTTCCATGAATGAGTGGCCAATTTTGGGGAGAGGTAGGGGAGGGGAAAAGGGGGGAATAGTGCTGTTTGTTTTGCTAAAAGAAACATATATATTTATCTCGTACTTACCAGTCACAGTTTTTGGCTTCACAAGATTCTAACAGCCATGAGATATGACATCTGTTAACTAAACAAAGCCTTCTAGCACTGAGGTTCCAGCTATTTCTCTAAGCTTCAAGAAAGCAACAAGATGTGTAGGTTTGTTTATATCTGTTTGTAACTATTTTGATGGTTTCTAAGTGGTAATAATTTGAAATATTATTGCTTTTCTCCATATAATTTGCCTGTAACATAACAGCTAAATATATCTTTTCTCTCCCAATGTACAGGGTAAGGCTGTTGCTGTAAAAGATGTCAGCTCGCAGAAGAGTTCTGCGATGATTTTCCTGCCTCACAGAGCATTTTGCATGCAGCCTATGTTTCACCCTTTTTATGAGAGGCCAGGTGTGTAGGGAGAGGTAATAGCTTGTACTAACTGACTGATGTTCTAGGGAAAATGACACATTTCTAGGTACACACATCCTTGACTTTCAGTGTGACTTATGAGTAATAGATGCAATACCAAAAGAAACAAGTGACCAGCCACTAAAGGTTGGAAACAAGAAATTATAAATGAAACTTTTTTTTTTTTTTTTTTTTTTTTTTTTTGTCTTTATTCTGGAAATTTACTGTAATTACCTGGTTGGGGGGATACTGCATGCATAGAGCCAAAACTTGATTAATGTTAATTTTAGAGTAAACAGAGCCAGGAAAGGCCAATGTGCTTCACAGCTAAAAATACACTTTTGTTGAGGGACATGACATCTGTGGATTTACAACCCAGTAATTATTTGTGAATAATGACTAGCTGTCCTCATATAATTAACTTGTGAGGCTTCAGCAGTGTCTGGGTATCCTTAGATGCACCAATCAGTGTTGATTTTCAGATCAGAAAAGCTAATCCAGAAACAACTATAAACCCAGGTGATCCTGCTTTCCTCATTGGAACCAGCTGGTTAGTTTCTCTAGGACATAGGACTGGAACAGTGCAGTAAAACAAGGCTATTTTAAATATCCTCCACAAAGACACAAACACTTACCTTTGTGTCAAAGAAAACCCAAAAATTCAGTTTTGCTGAATTAGAGATGTATGGATTTTGTTCTGACAAACTCTCCACTACTTTATTTAATGCTTTGCATATATCCATTTGCTCTGAGGGTTACCGTTGTATAAACAGAACACTGTTGTTCATAGATAAGAGGTAGAGATAAAAGCTAGGGTGGGCTACTCTTCAGCCATTTTGTCTGACCTCCATAATCTGGGGCACGTGATTTCACTAATATTTCCTGCACTGCTCTAAGGTTTTTATGTTGGGTTAAAGAACATCTCTTAGTCTTGGGGTTTTGCATGACAAAGAACCCTCCATGTCCTTCGTTAATTTTGTTCCAAACCTCCATGTCTCCTTAGGGAGGTATGTATAATCAAAGCAACTTAAGGCTTCTTTTGATTAAATTAAATTCATGGAGGACAGCATAGGTGCTTGGGATGAGTTGTATCTTCGGCTGCCTAAACATGAGAAGCATCTAGTCGAACGTAGTTTTCTACAGTCCTCCTGCAGTCAATGGGGAAAGATGATTCATTCAGAAGATTACTCATCCAATTCATTTTAGAAACTTCTTTCAGGATGAGATGAATCATTCTCTGGAGACACCTATCTGCTTCCATGGACTGCATTTCTATTTCAGACTAGGTACCTAGCTTTTTGGTGGCTGAAATGGGGCAAGATGACTCTCACCATCACTGTTATCTATAACATTAGCTCTTTTTTTTTGAGGGTCAGAAAGGGCTTATGACCCTTTTGAAATATGTGCATCAAAGTTGCATAGAATTTTTAAAAATTGTATCTATTACAAGAAAAAAGTCTTAGTATTGCTTAGTATTGCTTCCCTACTTCATGATTTCCCCAGCGTGTATACCCAAGGATATACATCTCATAGCCACTATATTATGCTAAAAGTTTATGTTCTATTAAATATTGGCCAAGATTCTTGGGTCCATCTCCCAGTCATTAACCTCAGAAAATATTAATGTGTTATATATTTTCCACTTCTATCGATGCTAAAGCATGCAAAAATAAAAACGGTGCATTTATGAAGGAGAAAGGCAGAGTAAAGGAAGCAGAGTTTAATTTCTTTAAAATTAAAGAACATCATTTACCTCCACCTTCCATATAAAATACACCATACATCTTATCCACTTTGTTGTCTAGTTTAAAACATGCCAAATACAACTACAGGTTAGAATATACTTTAGAAATATGTCTTATTTAACAATTCCTAGCTCTGTCTGAAATAAAGAATATGGAACAGAAGTTTTCCTGTTCCTACTTTCAGGGATTAAATGACTGGCCTAATGATTTGGACCAGCATCACAATTAGAGCTCATCTGCATATTTTTTTTTTTTAACATGCTGTCTTTTCCCTTCAAAAAAAAAAAAAAAAAAAAAAAAAAGAGATTTTTTTGTTCCTGTTGTACTCAGGTGCAAAACAACCAGTAAGAGATGGCAGAGGTAAGGATGCCCAAGTAGATTCAGCAGGAGCAAGCATCACAAGCAGTGGAGAATTCGAAGAAAGGAGTAAGTAAATAGCAGATATTCTTTGGTTTAAGAAATAGAAAACCAGCAGAAATTCATTAAAACCTGGTGGTTCTGAGCAAATCTAACATCTGGACTTTTGTGTTCACCTGCCATTTATGTCACTTGAAAAGATTTCTGCTTCCTAGCCGGGTAAGATTTATACCATGAGAATAAATACTGAACAGTAATTCCTCTAACACAGAGGTTAAGCCCCTTGTTTATTGTAAATGCTGGTACTCAGTTAGTTTCCAAACATGTATGTGAAACTAAATCACATCAACTGTGATTTGAACATACATTTAAATATTATTTGCAGTAACATGACTACATATGAAATCTGTGAAGCTGGCATATCCATTTTCATCTTGAAGCCAATGTTGTCTAAACCTTAATCACCAAGAGATAAAGAAATCTCATTCTGGCTTTGTAATCTGGCCTGATTGTAAATGTTTTGCCATTGAGAAACAGTTCTGGTTGTCAAGTCCTAATCACCCAGTGGTCACCTAAATCCTAATCCTAATCAGTGATAGAAAAACAAAAAATCTGTGGCATTTATTGCAAGTGTCTGAATGTAGAAGCTGGGTTAGTGCTAGGAGAGCTAGGGGTACTTGCCTTTGAGAAGTCTACATTTCAGCCCGATCTCTTTCCCCTGCTCCTCAAAGGAAGGAGTTTTCATGCTTGCAGCTGCTCATTTCACCATCAGACTCATAGCCCTTTGATGCAATCAGGCATGATCACTGTGCTCAGACCCTTATACTGCCAGAGAAATCGATGGAGAAAGGAAACCAGTGGAGATGGATATTGAATGGCAGGTCTCTGCCTACCAGAGATTTTCAGGGGGTGAGGACCTTTGCCTAGAATTGAGGTCCTGCTTTCTGACCCTTCTGAGCCATGAAATTAGCTTTAGCATGCATATTTTTGCCTCTGAGTTTTTTAACTGCTAACCCCAGGAAGAACAGAGTCAGTATTTTAGTTTGAGAACACTGGGCTCTTTCTTCCACATCTGTTTTTTCTACTGTCAGATGTCAGCCCTTGCAGCTGAAGTCACCTGGTTAATCATTCCTGCCTGGCCAAGTGCTCCCTGCTCCTCTTGACGTGGGATGCAGGACATATAGAAGAAAAATCAATTGGTTGAAACATTGGTGCTTATTAGAAAAGTGATCAAGGCAAAAGCTGCTATTTCTAAAGATCCATTGCTATGTTTGATTTTTCAATGAGTTGTTTCCCCTTGGCTAGCATTCTCAAGTGCTATACCCATATCCTGTGGTTTGGTTTCATGCTGTTGGTGCAGGATAGGCCACTGAGGCTTACGGGTCAACATCTGTAGCCTGACTCTGAGGTGCTGGCCAGGCCAGAGAATACCAGCTCTGTTTTTTCAAATGTGTGGACAGCTGAAACTTTGATGAAACCCTTCTGTCTTCCACCCCTCTCACTCTCCTGTCCCTCCACTCCAGGAGAGACCTGCAGGGGAGTTTGCACCCCCTCTGCTAAAGGAATTTCTTACATGATAGAGATCTGGTCAAGAGAAGTAAGGACTCAGCTGACTGAAAGATTGGGCAGTTTCCAATTATGAACTCATTCTGCCCAGATAAAATCATATTGCAAAACCACTTGCAGCTGCTTTCTGAGGCTGGTCATTCTTGGACTGTGTCTGCGAGTAGCCTTTTCCATAAGTTACTCAGACCTAATTAGCAAATTCCTGTTAAGAATGGACATACGCAATGTTAGCCCTGTTGACATTTATGCCCAGGCCTGAACTCCCAGTACATTTGCTGAGACATTTTATAAAGCCCCACTGCACACCCGGAGCTGCTCCTTGCTTTCTCCAGCCCCCTTGGTGAGCCTGGCACAGCATCCCCACCACGACCCTTCATGGCCTTGGTAAGCCACCTGCAGACACAGGAGGCTGATTTGGGCATGTTGTGGCTCCCCAGCTCGTGGGTACGTAATATGGAAACGCTGTGTGTTTTAATGGGACAGTCGCTTCATTTTTCCTGCAGCTGCTCCTTAAAGTCAGGCCTCAGGCAAAGTGATTAAAATCTTTTCCTCAGCCTGTGTGTAAAAAGTCCAAACAGCACATGGGATTTGTGTTAGCTGTGGCTAGCAGTCACTGAGTGTAAAGGACCTGAGCATCTGGGTGTCAGGACCACACAGGACACCTCTTGTTCAGGAGTGGTCTTACTGTTGGTACCTCATCTGTTTTGGTATCTTAGGACATCCTTTGGAGAAGGTAATACTGAAGGACAGAAGGTGCCCAGAGCAGTCTGCAACACAAGGAGTCTGAACTTTTTAGCTTCTTATGCAGAGTAAAAATCTGGCATATTAATGAGAAGTTGTATGAATGCCCATGGAGGGGGATGTTGACCCCTCCGGGTCCTGCCCCAGCACTCATCCAAGGGGACATCCAAGGAAATGTATCCAGGGCAATTACTCGTGGCCCAGTTTAATAACAAATTATGTTGAGGACCTTGCAACTCTTTTGTCACAACAATGTCACACTTTACTGCCCAGCACTCTCCTGTGCCATGCCAACATATTCTTTACCTCCCCCCTCCTGCAACATCTTGCTGACACTGCTTTCTCAGGGTTACCATGTGAGCTACCTGTCATGGAGAAGGGGGCTCAGGAACACAGAGCTAAGATGTAGAGGTGGAGAAAAAGAGGAACCTTGAGAGCTAGAGAAAGGTAGGTATGTGAGATCAGGGATTAGTAGAGAGGTTCTTGATCTCTGTTCTCAGAAGTCTCCAGCTCCACTGGCACATTCCCCAGCAGCACCCTTGGTTTGTGGTCCTTCCCCATGTGTCAGCCTACCAAGCTGCACACATCATAGAGGAAAGGAACCTCAGCAATCTGCCTGAAATGTCAGCAAAGATTATCAGAGGACCAGCCTGTAATTAAGGTAAGTTTCACCTTGCCCAGAGTTGCAGGAAGCCTATGGAGTATGTTTTTTGTCTGAATAGATCATCTTACATTCCTCTTACGGCCCACTGAGATAAATAGGGCTCTTGTAAGACCAAAAAAAAAAAAAAAAAGTCTCATTCTAATGAATGTCCAGTGTTTTGCATCCTACACATGCATATTGTCCTCTACTGACTATAAGGAAAGCCTGTTCTGTTTCAGATGTCTGCATTTAGCCAGGTGAGTTCTGTCTTGTAAGTCACTGTTTTTCTCTGCAAATGTCTCTGAGGTGCTTTGACTGTGCAGGCTATGCTAAAAACTTAGCTCAAATCTCCAGTGATGATCTGGCATAGCTTTAAAAGTTCACTGTTGGTTTTAGAAGAACCTCACATTGGACTCTTACGATCAGTCCTAGCTTCTCAGAGGATGGCCTTTAAAAAATACCTTCATGCTTCTGGACCAAAGGTTTATTTCTGCTTTGTGAAAGGGGACAAGTGCTGCAATACAGAAGTACTTGTAGGACCTGAAGGACTGTGGCTTATACAGCTCAGAAACACTAGCAAATTGGCAACATAAATAGCTCCCTCACTCTAAGCATAGCTAAAGAGTGCATAAATCAATTAACACTTGGAGGAAGGGGGAATCATAATATCAAAGAATCACAGGATGGTTTGGGTTGGAAGGGACCTTAAAGATCTTCTAATTCCACCCCCCCTGCCATGGGCAGGGACACCTTCCCCTAGGCAAGGCTACTCAAAGCCCCATCCAACCTGAACACCTCCAGGGATGTAACATCCACAGCTTCTCTGGACAACCCATTCCAGTGCCTCACCACCCTCATACTAAAGAATTTCTTCCTAAAGTCTAATCTAAACATCTAATCATGCAGGGTAATGCTGCTAGTTGGAGAGAACTGAGATTCATAGCAACCTCATTATACAGAGCAGATGTCAGCAGTTTCTGGAGTGCCAACAGAAACTAATCAAGAAGTGGCTCATCCCATTCCTATTCCCTTGTGCAACCTGGATGGGATGTTATACATGTGGAGGGAGTTTGGTATGGATGAAGACTTAACTTTTCTTCCTGGAAAAATGTTAGCAGAGAGAGGAGATAGAATTGAATCCAACAGGGCTGAGGATGTCTGCTGTTAAAGACATCTAAAGAGAAGAGGGTATAGTAGAAAACTTAGGGGCTGTGATCCAGAGAGAGGGAGAAAGCAAGATATTTAGCGTCATACCTTCACACATCACTAATCACCTATTTCTGTAAAAAAAAAAAAAAAAAAAAAAAAAAAAAAGGTTATAAAAACTGCCAGGAAAATCAAGAACAGTACTAGGACAGGCCATTGGGTCTGGCAAGGAGGTAGTTAAAGATGTGGAAGCTTGAAGAAGGGAGGAAGATAAAAAAGGATGCACAGCAGGGAGCATCTGGGATGGTATACAACCGGACAGCATTCACTCTAGAGAGAAAAGGAGTAAGGTTGAGGTTGTAGATGAAGGAAATATGATACTAGTTAGTTAACACGATGGTACAATTAGAGCAGAGATCTAAGCAGGAAAGAGAGAGCAAGAGTTTTGGGGTGTCCAGATAGATTGAATTATTAACATATAACTCCAAAGGAAGATGTATTCTTGTTATTTCTTGGACACAAGACTTGCACTAATATTTTGGAAGCTTTGTAAACTGCTGGGACACATGGCAAGCTGCTAGGGACACACACAACAAATCCATCTAAAACCATCTTGTTGCAGATCCTCTGATTTACACTATTGTTGAATAGCTGTGCACATAAGCTGCCTTTCCTCCAGTCTGTCAAGTCCATGACATTCACTCAAAGGCTGTGTATAATTACTCATGGCTTCGTTGAGCTGAAGCCAGACTAAATAGCCTTGTTTCTGAGAAAAGTTACTCACAGTCCTGCTCTTTGGCTGCTTATGACTTGGGCAGTTTGGCAGTATTAGAAACAGGACTTGTTATGTGTTGCATCTGAGGCGTTTGCGGACATTCTTGACTGAGACTGAGAGGTTGTATATGTGAAGAGGGGCATCATCTGGGCACGACCTGTGTGTATGTATGCAAATGTGTGTTTCTGTGTTTGCAGGCACGTGTACACAAGCCGTCTTATGTAATTCTTCCCAGAACTCCACTGCTCATCTGCTCCATGCAGACATGACCACACAGAGGCCTTTTATTGTGCTTTATAAATATGTGCCCTTGTTGTCTTATCCCCATTGGTTCTGTTTCCAAGAACAGGATGGATAATAAACCTTCTATTCTCTACTTCTTCTTCTTCTTCTTCTTTTTTTTTTTTTTTTTTTTTTTAATTCTTGGATCTCTTGAGGTTTTTGTCCCCCTTCTGTTTTCCAAAGAATCTAAAGCATTTTTGTGGTTCTCCTGTAATGATACCATGTCTAAAGAGGAGTGCCTGGCAGACCACAAGATATAATATACAAACAAAGGGTGCATTTGCTGTAACAATCACAAAAAATTTAATGACATTTAACTAAATTAAAGCCATTTTTCCTAAGCCGATGTCCTATGTCAGCAACTCCTTCAGCTGCAGTATCTTCAACGTGGCCAATCGAAGGACCAAAACAACGTTACCTGTTGCACTGTACTTTTTTCATAGTAGACAGTCTCACCTTTGATGAAAACCTACCCATAATCTTAATGTTTCTTGCTGTGTCCATGACAATTTAATGGACAACCAGTTAATTTGTTCTGTTCCAAAAGTTATATAAAAAGGTCATCAATTCAGGCTTCTGATTGATTTTCCATACAATCAATATGTTTATCTGAGAACTACATATCCTATGCTTGAAAAACATAATGACATTGGAAGTCTCCATTAACTAACTAGTTTTTGCTGCTGTCGGCTGTCACTTTCCTCCCTCACTGGAGAAGCATTCACATAAATGTACGAGCACCTTTTCTCCTTCATAGTGGCAAGAAGTTTGAGAAAAGCAATAGATCCCATACCACGTAGGAGAGGCAGAAAGGATGGCTAATGGGACAGTGGCAAAAAGCCAAAGAGAGACAAGGGACAGTCCTACCTGTCACTTGGCGTCAGAGATAGAGATAGGCATAACGTAGGCAAGCTGCCTCAGACGAAATTTGGTTGATAGAGGAAAAAGTAACCAGAAGCTGGGCCCCAGATACCCAGGAACTGGGCCTGATTAGGTGGGAAGTCCTGTTTTTCCTAAAAATATCCCCACTTAGCCAAACTGTCTCAGTGATACAGGGTCCAGGGACTTGTCTCTGGTGCCTTTCCATGGCTTAGACCTGCACCAAGCTCTGCTACGGTACGTGCAGCGTCGTGAGACTCTGGGCTCCAAACAGCTTCTGATTCTCTGGGACAAGAGAAGCAAAGGATGGTCAACTGAGCCACAAGCTTGTTTCCAGGACACTGTGAAGAATGTTTGGACCCTGCAAAGACAGGCAACCTAGTTCACACATCCTCAAAGCCTAGATGTGTTATTTCAGTTCTCCCTCTGGCTGTATCTCACAAACTGCTACAGAAAGCATGTGTCTGGTGACTCAGAGGAAATTTGTTGCGCAGGAGGAACTTAAATCTGGCTCTTGTGTGTCCTGGGCTCATGCCTTATCAACAACTTCTTACTTTTTCTTTCCCTTTTTGCTTAACAGGTTGTAACATGCTTATGTTTTTCCACAGGGCTGGTTGCATTCTGTGCCTGCACAGTCCACTTCCCTGTTTTCTCAAAGTTCTGCCTTCCAATCAGCCCTGCCTTTGCAGAAAATCATAGAAAAAGTCTGTGACATAGAAATTCCCTTTTTAGAGCAGGGAAATATGTGAATATGGAATTAAAAGAGAGAGAGTGAGTGAGAGATTGAGAAAACTATGATTGTCTAAGTGTCTCATTTTGGTTTTGATGTGATGGTGCATACGTACAATCATTTAAATTACAATTTATTCATTCATTACAGTTGAATGATATTAATCAGGAAGAGACATATTGTGAAGCAGAGCCTAGCAATACAGCCTCCTAAGCTTTTTTTTTTTCTTTTTTTCATTTTTTCATTTTTTTTTTCCTTTTATACTGTTGAAGTGCTTTTGTGTAAGTCTTGCAGAGTTTTGCACCTTCCTCTTTTGTAGCTCAGATAAGTTTAATATAGAGAAAAATAACTCTTCTTTGTATTTCAGAGAGTGAAAATGATCTCCATACCTCTGGGATATCTAACAAAATTTGTTAAATTTTTGGAATCAAATAAACTAAATTGAAATGGTAGGGGAAATTAAATTTTAAACTCGTTCAGATTAGGATGCTTTAGGAAGTGAATAGAGTATCATAGCATCAAGAAACCTTTACATTTAAAAGAAATACAGAAACATTAGCAAACCCTCTTACAGTTTACTTCTGTATGAGAAGCTTTCTAGTAAGTAGATAAACCTGAGTACGGAAATGTAGACATACGCACACACACACAAATATTTTAGATAACTTTTTAAGCTGGATCTCCTTTCCATGAACTTTTAGGACACTTTTAGGAGATCTCTCAAAAGTTCTGTGGACTATGGCAATTCGTGATCAGCTATCTATATATTAGAGTCCTTTCAGCAATGCATCTATGGTGAAGTTTATGAGGTAACTCTGTATGAGATAACAGAGTAAAGATAAGAGTTATTGGGAGGGTGTCGAGAGATTTATCAGTCACAAAGAGATCTGAAGGATATTGTCACCTGCTGCAAGCGTCTTCTTCTGTGATTTCTGACATGTCAAAGTCAGCCTGACTCTCCTGGGGGCTGAGCCCTCGCCTCCTAGAAGAGATGCTGTAGCCATAGACTGACCAAGTTCTGTTTCTGGACAAGAATCCCCAGTGGCGTCTGTCCTGGAGTTCTCCCCAACACAGTATTCTTGTATTTTCTGAAAGACTTTCCTATTATCAAATAAGTAGTGTTCTGACGCCTTTTATTTGGAACTGGGAGGACAAAAAGGACACTGGAAGGAAGCTTTACTACCAATAGCTGAAAAAAGTTTTCCACTAAAAACCCCAGGCTTTAGTGTTAAAGAGAACTGAAGGATTTCTGCATCTATTTATTTATTTAATTGTTTCAAAAAGGCCTTTTAAAATGTCTTAATTTTACAGAATGAGAAACATACTGTGGAACAATGAGAACTTTGCAAGATGTTTTTTTTTTACTCAGTGCCTGAAAAATATAACATGTATATAGCATGGTGAACTGAAGCCATGGATAGAGAAGGAAGTAATGCACAATGCTTGGGAGTGACTCTGTCCACAATTGCAACAAAACAAAATACAGCAACCCCCAGAGAATATGAGGTTCATCAGTTTGCTCATCAGAATAATGGCCTGAGGCCACAGGAAGTTCTTTTTGGGCAGGAGCAAATTACCAATAACCACAGAGCCTGTATCTACACAGCCACATGAAAGGAGATCAGGGACTGATCCTGACCCCAAGGTCAGGTGGTGCATACTAGTCCATATCCAAACTAGCCAGGGTCAACCTTATCCATAGCAGATATGGTCTGGGGAGAACCACTTGAAACTGCCTGAAACACAGCCAGGGAAAGAGCTGACAGCTGAACAGCATGGCCAATAATTGGCCCTTTCTTAAGTTAGTATTATAGATGTATCTAGAAAATAACTGGACTTTTATTTATTTATTTTATTTATTGTTAGAGATGTATCCAGAGGAGGCATCAACATCAGCATCAGGTAATCACCATCAGGTTCAGTTACAGTTGGAAATAGCCAAAGGTGTCCAAGAGATTGTTTTCCTTACAATCTGAATTCAAACACTTAAACACTGAGGCCTCAATTTACCACAAACATGGCAAAATAAACTTATCTGTAGCCCAGGTTATTTTCCTCCCAAGAAAGTAGCTTATCTTTCCTCTCTGGATGTAGTCTGTTATGGTGTGTGAACCCTTCATGAATGAGGCATCTCACAAGCCATTAGAGAAGGCTGATGCTACAGTTCAATATCCTGCCCCTGGTGCCATTTGGTAAAGATGGCTGGCTCCTTCTCTAAAGCCTTTCCACAAGACATCTTGATCTGCATATGCCCCCTCTCCTTTTCAACACAAAACAATGTATTTAACACATACAGTGTTACAATAGTTAATTAGAGTTCATGGCATTTTCAGGAGGAGCAAGAAATGATGATAAATACATGAATAATGACCTGGGAATGGTTCAGCTATTTTATCATAAATGAATGTCAATGAATTGTAATTTTCTGCTTTAGCAGGATTCCAGCACCTGGTAATGTCCTTAATAAACACTAATTAAAAGGTTAATCTGTTGTAGAAATTGCTTTTCTCTGAAGCCACCTGAAATCAATTTGAACCCAATTACAAGTGGTTATCTATTGTTTATGTGGTTAAAGATTAGAGAATGCATTCCTGCTTGTCAGGACCCATTGGAGCAGGCTTTGAATGTCATGATCAGAGGTGCTCCTGAATATTTGAATGCATATAATGAGCATAGAAAAACCATTAGAAAATGTAATCAGTCATATTTGATGACTTGACCTTGGGACTTTGATAACAAGGGATCTAATCATTTCTGTCTTAAGTGCCAACAGGATTGCTCTTGAAATCGATTGACCATTGCTTGCTCACAGAGAAGGTAATCTTCCTTGGCAAAAGAGCATAAGTTTCAAAACTCCAGCAAGTTATATAAGTAGGTTCAGAATACCATCTCTCACAGCCTCATGAAATATGAAGTGCAGCTGAAAGGTGACCAGAGGGTGACAGTCTTCAGTGGAATTTAGAGATATGAGGTGCTTAGCTAAGTTCTGTTCTGGTCATGTACAGATGACTCCAATGACCATTTGGGCTGTAATCCACTCTGCAGCAGTAGGACTGCATATGTTTCTTTATTTTCAAGGAAACATGATTGAGGTTGATAAAACATGGCTCATATATAATTTGCAACCTATCTATATGTTGATTGGAACTTGCTCTTCCTGCTGTACAGGAAGACCTGCAAATCATGGATAACAAATCTGGGTACAGGAGCCAGCCAAAGAAATAAAGGAGTATGTCTTAATACATTTTCCCACAAAGGATAGGTATAAAAAGCTATGCCCACATCTCTTGCTCTTTCAAGCAAATGCTTGAGCTTGAATCTAGTTTCACCCATATGAGTAAACCATATTGAAGCCTGCATATGTACTTGTTTAAGCACAGAGCTTATCCCATGTGACTTTGAATGTTTGAAAATTTAGGCATTCCCTCTATCCTCAATGGACAGAGAGAGCTGCAACTCCAGAGGACACTCCCCTTGCCCAAAGACAGATGTTAAATACAACTGGAAGCAATTTCCCTTTGGAGATCCTTTTTCTTTTTTTCTGCTTTGTTAACTATCAAGGGAATCTAGAGGAAAGAGGTTAAGATCTGGTTGTCTACAGGTGAGATTTGCAGGACTTAGATTCATAAGCACCACAAAATTCAGTGTTTCTGCATTCACTGATTCTTTGGGATGACAATTTTTGAGAAGTCAACAGAGTTAACTAAGGCAAGTAAAATGTAAACAAGAGATGATCTCAGGTATTCCTGACTAATTATCCTATGGAAATGAAAGGGTCTCAAAATAACTGACTGCCCACACAGTGAATAATGGTGTTTTGGTATGTAACCAACAACAACTACTCAAACATATACATTAGAACTATTTTAATGGTTTGGTGTACTCAGTAGTAAAAGATACATGCCATAACTGTTA
This sequence comes from Oxyura jamaicensis, assembly GCF_011077185.1. Taxonomy (NCBI): domain Eukaryota; kingdom Metazoa; phylum Chordata; class Aves; order Anseriformes; family Anatidae; genus Oxyura; species Oxyura jamaicensis. The sequence continues at coordinate 177,844,900 of NC_048893.1, forward strand.
AAATACATTTCCATTGCATTTATGAGAAGGTGAAGAGGTTTTCAAATTTAAAATCTATTTTTAAAGTCTTCCTATACAGTCTTAACAACCCCTTCTCGAAACCTCTGAGCACACTGAAAGGCAGTTTTCTTTGAAGGTTTCACACTTCATTTTGTGACTATTTCCAGTAGTGAATCCTGTGTCATTTGATATCATTTGTAAAATCCAATTAGATTCTTAGCTGGAGAAATGATGGTTAATAGCTTCAAAATAAGTAAGATTTTGCAAAATCATATTGAGCTTGATGGTAAAATTTTCCATTCTGTAATATGCTTCCACCCAGAATGTTGCGTTTCCATTAAATCAGACTGTATAAAATTTCTA